>NC_085953.1:11550604-11860725 GCF_963556715.1 Cydia fagiglandana
CTTCAGTTTTATGACTAACGATAATATGACAAACAATACATTATGACTTAAAACTTTATGGGAAACAAAGGGACCCCCTTTATCTATCTATATATATAAATGCAAGTGTCCTGACTGACTGATTCATCAACGCAGAGCCGAAACTACAAAAGCCAGAAAGTTGAAATTTGCACACCAGATTGCATTTATAAAGTAAACAAGAGATAATAAGCGATTTTGAGAAATTCAACCCCTAAGGGGGTTAAAAAGGGGATGAAATTTTGTATGGGATTAAAGTTTTTTTTAAGCTAGGAATTTGAAACTTCGTATAAAGATATATATTAAAATACAAGAAAACTAATTTCAGCGTTTTTGAAAATTCATCCCCTAAGGTGGTGAAAAAGGGGTTGAAAGTTAGTATGGATATCAAAAAAATTTTCGAGTGGTGGAGTTGAATTTTTGTATTTAGGGATATTATTAGAAGACAGGAAAAGTCATTTTAGCGTTTTGTAAAATTCATCCCCTAACAGGGTTAAAAAGGGGTTAAAAAATTTAATCCATTACAAATGCTTTGAAACTTCTTAGAAAGGCATAATAGACAATTACAAAAAAAATTGATTGCAAAGTTTTTGGAAATTCAATCCCTAAGGGGTTTAAAAAGGGGATGAAAGTTCGTCTTCGGGTGCAAATTTTATTTTAAGCTAGGAGCTTGAAACTTTGTAAAAAAGTATTGAATTTAAACACAAGAAAACTAATTTCAGCGTTTTAGAAAATTTATCCCCCAAGGTGGTGAAAAGGGGGTTGAAAGTTTGTATGGATATCAAAAAATTTTTCGAGCGCGGGACTTGAATCTTTGTATTTGGGGATATTATTAGAAGACAATAAAAGTAATTTCAGCGTTTTGTAAAATTCATCCCCTAATAGGGTTAAAAAGGGGATGAAAGTTTGTATGGGGTTAAAGTTTTCTTTTGAGCTAGGAATTTGAAACTTCGTTAAAAGATATACTATTAAAATACAAGAAAACCAATTTCAGCGTTATTGCAAATTCATCCCCTAAGGTGGTGAAAAAGGGGTTGAAAGTTTGTATGGATATCAAACATTTTTTCGAGTGTAGGCCTTGAATCTTTGTATTTAGGTATATTATTAGAAGACAGGAAAAGCAATATCAGCGTTTTGTAAAATTCATCCCCTAACAGGGGTAAAAAGGGGTTGAAAGTTTGAATCCATTGCAATGGTTTTGAAACTTCTTAGAAAGGCATAATAGCCGATTACAAAAAAAAGTAATTGCAACGTTTTTGGAATTTCAACCCCTAAGGGGGTTAAAAAGGGGTTGAAAGTTCGTCTGCGGGTGCAAATTTTATTTTAAGCAAGGAACTTGAAACTTTGTTAAAACGTTTTAAATTAAAATATAAGAAAACTGATTTCAGCGTTTTTCAAAATTCATCCCCTAAGGTGGTAAAAAAGGGGTTGAAAGTTTGTATGGATATCAAACATTTTTTCGAGCGCGGGACTTGAATCTTTGTATTTGGGGATACTATTAAAAGTAATTTCAGCGTTTTGTAAAATTCATCCCCTAACAGAGTTAAAATGGGTTTCAATATTTGAGTCCATTACTAATGCTTGAAAATTCTTAGAAAGGCATAATAGCCGATTACAAAAAAAAGTAATTGCAACGTTCTTGGAAATTCAACCCCTAAGGGGGTTAAAAAGGGGATGAAAGTTCTTCTTCAGGTGTAAATTTTATTTGAAGCTAGGAACTTGAAACTATGTAAAAAGATATTGAATTAAAATACAAGAAAACTAATTTCAGCGTTTTTGAAAATTCATCTCTTATGGTGGTGAAAACGGGGTTGAAAGTTTGTATGGATATCATACATTTTTTCGAGCGCGGGATTTGAATCTTTGTATTTGAGGATATTATTAGAAGACAATAAAAGTGATTTCAGCGATTTGTAAAATTCATCCCCTAACAGGTTTAAAATGGGGTTCAAAGTTTGAATCCATTACAAATTCTTTGAAACTTCTTAGAAAGACATAATAGCCGATTAAAAAAACAAAGTAATTGCAACGTTTTTGAAAATTCAACCCCTAAGGGGGTTAAAAAGTGGAAGAAAGTTCGTCTTGGGGTGTAAATTTAATTTTAAGTTAGGAACTTGAACTTTTTGCATAAAAAAGGTATTAAATTAAAAAACATGAAATCTAATTCAAGCATTTTTGAAAATCATTCCCCAAGGTGGTGAAAAAGGGGTTGAAAGTTTGTATGGAGATCAGATATTTTGTGAGTGCGGAACTTGAATCTTTGTATAAGGGCATAGGTACCTATTATGAGAATACAAGAAAAGTAATTTCAGCAACCAACATCAAAATCCACTTGATACTTCATACTTGCTAAAAAAGAAAAGTACTTAATTCCAACATTGCTTGGATATGAAAATTATAGATAGGTACTAAAGATGTAAAATGTTGAAGATAAGATTCCACGCGGACGAAGTCGCGGGCAACAGCTAGTTCTTTAAATAAATACAAGTATAAGTGATTTAACAATATCATTGCCTCACATGTCAATAAAATGCAACTTTGGTATCAGTTTTTGAAGTGCAAAGTAAGCCTTTCCGAGCTGGTGTGGTGAAAATATACTTATGGTTGCGTAAAACCCTGTTGATGTAGGTACACTTAATAATGATCAAGAGGTCTACAGTACTCCACCACAAGAAGATCCGCCTTCACGGATCTTCCGTAGATCTAGAAAATAAATAAATAAATAAATAAATATTATAGGACATTCTTACACAGATTGACTAAGTCCCACAGTAAGCTCAAGAAGGCTTGTGTTGTGGGTACTCAGACAACGATATATATAATATACAAATACATACTTAAATACATAGAAAACACCCATGACTCAGAAACAAATATCTGTATCATCATACAAATAAATGCCCTTTCTGGGATTCGAACCCAGGACCATCGGCTTCGCAGGCAGGGTCACTACCCACTAGGCCAGACCGGTCGTCAAAATGCCTCAACATCTTAACGACTACATCCTGGACGAACGAAGAAATCATAATCTCCTTTTGTCTTCTAGATATTGTTTATGATATTGACATACGTGTTTTAGAAACCTAATGTTTATCATATATGTCTAATTTATCTTATGCATACTATTTCTAGTTAATTTAAGCCAATTTCCTTTGGTATTTCTATGTATCACTCAGTTGATATTTTTGACAGGGTGCCCCTTAATACGCCTAACATTAATTGTCATAATATGAATTCGCATTACAGATTTGGCATAAAATAATTGTTCATAACATTAAACAGGCATAATAATAATATGTTTTTGGCAAAAATTTCATTTTTGGTACAAGCTTTTATCGCCGACTGTACTTATTTTTCCACAGGCAACTAATACTCATCGAGACAATTCTAAAAACCCCAAACACAATTAGGTTTCGTTGTTTTATCACAGAGTTCCTATGGCCACCTCCGGTCTCCATCATCAGATCAGCCCGATGACACCATAATATTGCATTGTCACCCGACTTACATATGTATGCAAAATTTCAGCTCAATCGGAAACCGGGAAGCGGATCAAATTTAAATTGCAAGATTTGATTACACACAGACAGACAGACAGACAGACAGACAGACAGACAACGGTCAGGTGAAAGTAAATAAATGATTCGGTTAAATTGTGTTCTAATGTATGGGGAAGGCAAACTAATTATAGCCAGCCTTTTATGAATGTAGTATGATACCTTAGGGTATGGTGCTTTACGCACACTAGCGTCCCTTCCCCTAACCCTGACACAACCCCCCCTTTTTGCATGAAATATGTTCCGGTTCACAGTTTTTTACATTTTTTGAGGAAAGTATACATTTTAGGAAAAAAGTGTCAATGAAAGAAATAATCCTTAATAAATTCTTAGTAAAAAAGGTCATATTCATTTTTTTTATATGATGCACCATATTCATGTATTAGCTTGTTAAAATTCGAAATAACAAAGTTTTTACTTAGGATTCGAAACTCATTTATTATACACGGTGTAACACGAGGAAACCGAATAATTTTAACAGCGTATTCCTGATCATATTTAGAGATAAAAATGTCCTATAAACTTTTTTGATATTCGGCTAGTTTCAGAGTTAATACCAATTTGAAAAAAAACGAGTTCGTATTGTTACATAGTGCAAAACGCCTTTTTTGATGGCGATGTTGCTACTATGGGACGTAGTCTAAATATCCTTATTGATAGATGTCAAAAAGTGACAAGTAACACTTTGCAAAAACTAAGTTTTACGAAATAAAAAAGTAAAAATCCATTTTAACTGACAAGTTTAGCAGTAACATTTACTTTTTATGTACAAATATATTTAAAAACATTGAAAAAAAAACAAACCCAAAAATTTTTTTTTCGCGGAGTTCACCTAAAATCATATTACATTTTTTCCTTCTTTTGACCTCAGAAATAAAATCTTTCGCATTTCTTGAGAACACCTTGTATAATAAGTGTTATAAAATGAATATAACCTTTTATATTAAGAATTTAATAAGGGATTATTTCTTTCATTGACATTTTTTCCTAAAATGTATACATGAGGTCAATTCAATTCAATTCAATATATTTATTTCAGACTGCATAGGTCCATAACATTGTTAGTATTACAAGTACTTACATTTAAGAGTTAGTGCCTACATACTAAACATACATTAAAATAATTAATAATTATTATAATATCCACGACACAAAACTAATTAACATGTAATAATAATATATCAAAATTAAAATTAAAATCAGTATTAAACAATTAAATTCCTAATTATTTTACATTAAAAATGAGAGGTCTGTCGCCTGTATGCAAATAGTTCCAATGCCTCATAACAGGGCACTCACACTTTTCAATAACAGCACTCAGGAGGCTATTGGTACTCTCTCGCACTCTGCGCATCAGGGAGGCAACACGTTTCCGCAGTATCGTATTAAAGCCATCCGTGTTAGCCTCTAGAAACATGCGCGACGCACTGCACCAGCGAGGCAGCCCCAACAGCATCCTGAGGGCGTTATTGTACTGGACTCTTAGACTATTGATGGTTTTTCGAGTGTAGTTGGTCCATAGGCTGCAGGTGTAAAAGGTCTGGCAATACGCTTTAAACAATGTGATTTTTACGTCACGTGAGCACCTAGCAAACCTACGAACCAACATATTAGCTCTCATCGCCATAGCCCTTCGTTCACGTTCGATGTCCGCGTCATCGGAGAGGCTCTCGGTAACCCAGTGACCAAGGTACATGAACTCGGTGACCTTTTTCAAGGGGACTCCAAGCAGTTTTACTGGTGGCACTGCTCTCAGTTTTCTAGTTCCAGCCTTGAAAACGAGAAGTTCACTTTTCTTAACATTGTACCTTAGCCCATGGGCCGCCGCGTACCCCTCACAGATATCCACTAACATCTGAAGAGCCCTTACCGAGGGACACAGCAGCACCATATCGTCGGCGTAACTGATATTATTAACGAACTTTCCATCTATAGAACAGCCTACGCCGGCACTGCTGAGCTCCTCGAGAAGGTCGTTTACATATAGGTTGAAAAGTCGAGGAGAGGACAGCCCCCCCTGTCTCACCCCGCAAAATAAAGGAAAATATGTAATATGAGTTTAGGTCAATTTCGCCAAAAAAAATTTTTTTGTTTGGTTTTTTTTTATTTTTTTAATGTATTTGTACATAAAAAGCAAATGCTATTGGTAAACTTGTCACTTAAAATGGATTTTTATTATTTTTTTCGTAAAACTTAGTTTTTGCAAAGTGTTACTTGTCACTTTTTGACATCTATCAATAAGGACATTTAGACTAAATCCCATAGTAGCAATATCGCCATCAAAAAGGCGTTTTGCACTATGTAACAATAAAAACTTGTTTTTTTTTTTAAATTGGTATTAACTCTGAAACTAGGCGAATTTCAAAAAAGTTTATAGGACATATTTGTCTCTAAATATGATCAGGAATACGCTCTGAAATTATTCGGTTTCCTCATGTTACACCGTGTATTATAAATGAGTTTCGAACCCTAAGTAAAAACTATGTTATTTCGAATTTTGACAAGCTAATACATGAATATGGTGCATCATATAAAAAAAATGAATATGACCTTTTTTATTAAGAATTTATTAAGGATTATTTCTTTCATTGACACTTTTTTCCTAAAATGTATACTTTCCTCAAAAAATGTAAAAAACTGTGAACCGGGACATATTTCATGCCAAAAGGGGGGGTTGCGGCAGGGGGAGGGGAAGGGACGCTAATGTGCGTAAAGCTCCATACCCTAAGGTATCATACTACATTCATAAAAGGCTGGCTATAATTAGTTTCTTAAAAAACACAATTTGACTGAATCAAAAAGCTTGTAAAAAAGCATAACATTTATTGCGATAACTTTAACTGTCATAAAATGATTTAGCATAATTTTATAATGTAAATGGATCAGGGCAAAACCAACTCAACCAACTCGGTTAGGTTAGGTTCAGAAGACATTCCCCCCGCGGGTTGCTCACCTTGTCGTGGTGGAGGGGCTTAGTAACCGTGGCTTGGTCACCCACGGTGAAGCGAAGAGGCAACCAGGGCCGGCCTGTTTGACGGTCGGGCTGGCCCGAGGAGGACGCTCCAAGTGGGCTTGTAACGCGCTTGTGACGCGTTGGAGGTGGACCGTCGAGGAAGTGGAGTGTCGGTATTGCGGTGAGCCGTTCTCCCTATCCTCGGCGGCCGAGGTGGGATCGCAGGGGAAGAGGCGTGATGGTATTACGATCGCCACTCGCCCTATCCCCTGCGAACTTGGCGGTGCCGTTCCGCTGTAGCGGCGTTGGTGGGGCTGCAGAGGAAGAGGAGTGTCGGTGTTACGATGTGCCGTTCTCCCTGTCCTCTGCAGCCGAATTGTGGTTTTGCGACAGAAAAAGGGGTTTTTAGTGGGTATACCGTGGGCCTCATTAGCCTAGACGGGAGTCCCACATAACCACTCGGGTCACCCCCCGCACCCGGGTGGTATGCGGAATGCATTTCCCCCCCAAAAAAAAAAAAGTTCAGAAGACATTAGCCTTCGATGTTAGGTTTTTTTTTATAACAGCCCGATAATAGATACTCGTAAATTCACACCCTGATTATCTCCTCAGATGTATTAAATAAATAAAATAATATATATAATCAAAATTACATTTGTCAATACCTCTAACTGGTAAATGGTAAATAGAACCTATACCTATAAATCGGTAAAATCGGTAGGATGGAAAAAACCATCCTAACTAAATTTTAATTGAAATTGGCTGCAATTGCCTCCAAATAGGTACCGCTTTTTAGTTAGTGACATGACAATCTGTTACCTTCCTTTTATATTTATACCATTTAATAAATATGCAAAGTAACGTTATGCTTATTACATTTATACTAAGTCATCGTTATGACAATAAACGTTATGCGCATTAACATTATGCGATTTAAAAGTTATGCGTAATCTGTGTTATGCCAATTTGAATTAGGAGTATTACGTTATGCGAATTAATATAGACCCATTTTTGACAAGCATTCAGCAACTTACAAAAAATTGAGAGAGGCTGTATCAGGGACACAGCCGCTATGGCTGACGTGAAACGAGGTGTGGACCGCTAATGCGAAGGCCGAAGGCCGAGCTCCGCGTAGGGCCGAGGCCCGAAGCGTCCAGGACGTCAGTGCTTTAGCGCAGAACAATAGCACAAGTGTCTAAATGCGAAGGCCGAAGGCCGAGCTTCGCGTAGGGCCGAAGGCCCGAATCGTCCAGGATGTTAGTGCTTTAACACAGAGCAATAGTACAGTGTCTAAATGCGAAGGCCTAAGGCCGAGCTCCGCGTAGGGCCGAAGGCCCGAAGCGTCCAGGTTCATCATTAATTCATTATAGGTACATATAATATATGTCGGAGCGTGACTCTAGGAGGACGTATTGCAGCGTTACAGTTCATAGTTAAAGACGCCTGTATAAAGTAGATTAGCAATGTTTGGCTACGTATTACTGAGTTGTAACGAAATTCATAATGTTGCGTAGAGAGTAACGCCATCTATTGGCGTGTTCTTGAACTAAGATGGCAGGTACAAGGCTTTGGAACGTCAAGAGGTTTCTCTTGGGTGAAGGTAGGCACGAGTTGGCAGTTTTGTCGTTATGTTGGTGGACCGGTCGAGCAGTTGTGCCTGCTTGACTTATAGTTCGTTTTTTTAGCATTAGAAAAAAGGTAAACAATCTTGATGTGTCTTTTAATTGAAAAACACGTTTTAAAAATAAGTTTTGGCAAATATCTAACAAGTATGAATCTAATCCGATCATTTTTATTCTTCTGCTTTCATAAGTAATAGTTACTGATTTTTTAAAAGCGTTTTTCAATTAAAAGACATGTCAAGATCGCTTACCTTCTTTGTACTTCTTTCTAATGCTAAAAAAAGCGAACTATAAAAGGCGGGAGCGGTGAGGCTCCAAAAGCAGACTTGATTGAGCCGCGCTAGTGATCGGACGTTAGCCAACCTCATGCCTAATTCGCCACGTTCCTGAAGGCTTATACCTGAAGGGTTATTCTGAAAGCTTATAGAATCCAATGTTCTTTAACCATTTAGCTAAGTGTTTTATTCCAAGTCTAATTTTGATTTCTTACGTGTGATTAGAAGATTACCTTTGTAAAATAAAGATAAGAAGTGTTGGTTTGAAAAGATGTATACCGCCGAGTTTGTTGCCGGTCCCATATTGGGATACCCTTCTCCAATTGAGAAGGATATACGTTCACAGAGAGAGGCCATGGTTGAGCGAATGAACTTGACCCTTAGTCTCGTTTCCCAGTGGGGTGATGACAATCTGGTCACGTTCAATGCCTCCAAAACGCAGACGTGTCTATTTTCCGCAAAACGGAGTCCATTCGACCTGACTCCTTCTTTCCGGGGTGCATCTGTACCTATTGCCGACAGCCTGGAACTCCTCGGCATGGAGCTGAGTTCAGTCCTCAGCTTCGGCAGCTTCATTGAGTCTAAAGCACAAACTGCGGCCAGAAAGCTGGGCGTCCTAAATAAGGTGAAGCGATACTTCACACCTGGACAGCTTCTAACACTTTACAAAGCTCAAGTCCGGTCGTGTATGGAGTATTGCAGCTACCTGTGGGATGGCTCAGCTAAATACCAACTCGCCGCTTTGGACTCAGTGGAGCGCAGAGCCAGGAGGATGATTGGCGACAAGAAGCTAACGGCTAAGCTTCAGTCTTTGGCCCATCGGCGGAAAGTCGCCAGCCTGTCGGTATTCTACAGGTTGCACTTCGGGGAGTGTGCCCAAGAGCTACACGAGCTTATTCCACCGTCCCCATTCTACCATCGGACTTTTAGACGCACGGCCGGTTTCCATCCTTACTTGGTAGATATTCCACCAATTCGCACGAAGCGCTTTGCTTCTACTTTCCTTATGCGCACTGCCAAGGAATGGAATTCCTTGCCGGCGTCTATATTTCCGTGTTCTTATAACCCGGCAACCTTCAAATCAAGAGTGAACAGGCACCTTCTGGGCGAGCTCGCTCCATCGTAGGCCACGTCTACGCCTCGGCTAGTCTGTGGCCATGAGTAAGCCCATTCATAATAATAATAAAAAAAAAAAGGAATTAAATCTTCTCGGGTCAGAGGTGTACGGTTGGAGCCGGCCTAGCTTGACTTGAATAAAGACTTGAACGATTTCATGTGATCCTTTTATTTGAGTGCAATCCAAATACATCCTAATAGCGACTATATAGATATTTTAGTAGGCACTAGTATGGTTAACAAGTCCAAACATCAAACATCAACATTGTCCGAAAGTTTATTTCATGCACTGGTAGCATACTGGGTTAGCTGTGAAGTAATACATTGAGATACTACGCCCACCCGCCATCCTGTACATACCCATGCTGTGCCTGCCTCCGTCATATATAATATAGGTACATATATTATATTATTGTAATAAAGGGTAAAAAAGGCTATCATAATACTGACCTTGCTTCAACATCGTTTTGCTATCATATGACGTCGGACTGGCCTTGACGAACTCGTCCTTATATAGCCGCACATTCGCGCTATCCAGTTTATCTCTGCCTTTCTTAAATTCAAATGCGTAATAGAACTAAAACAAAATAAAACGCATAATAAAGAATAGGTAGGGGGATTAGTCCAAAACCGTGACATGGGGTAAAAAAACCGGGCAAGTGCGAGTTGGACTCGCGCACGAAGGGTTCCGTACCATAAAGCAAAAAAAAAACGGAAAAAAATGCAAAAAGAAAAAAGTACTGACCTCGCCCGACGTTGCTTAACTTTCGTCAAAAATCACGTTTGTTGTATGGGAGCCCCACTCAAAACTTTATTTTATTCTGTTTTTAGTATTTGTTGTTATAGCGGCAACAGAAATACATCATCTGTGAAAATTTCAACTGTCTAGCTATCACGGTTCGTGAGATACAGCATACAGCCTGGTGACAGACAGACGGACGGACGGACGGACAGCGAAGTCTTAGTAATAGGGTCCCGTTTTACCCTTTGGGTACGGGACCCTAAAAAGGACACGGCAGTTTTTTTTTATCCCGTGTCTAACGTGTGTAAACTATAGCCTTAATCATTTCAGACTGACCAAAACGCTTTGGTCACTGCTGCCTATTACGATCTTGGTATACTTAAGTTTGTCAAAAAAACCGGGCAAGTGCGAGTCGGACTCGCGCACGTAGGGTTCCGTACCATAAAGCAAAAAAAAAAAAAAACGGAAAAAAATGCAAAAAGAAAACGGTCACCCATCCAAGTACTGACCACGCCCGACGTTGCTTAACTTTGGTCAAAAATCACGTTTGCTGTATGGGAGCCCCATTTAAATCTTTATTTTATTCTGTTTTTAGTATTTGTTGTTATAGCGGCAACAGAAATATATCATCTGTGAAAATTTCAACTGTCTAGCTTTCACGGTTCGTGAGATACGAGATACAGCCTGGTGACAGACAGACGGACGGACGCACGGACAGCGAAGTCTTAGTAATAGGGTCCCGTTTGACCCTTTGGGTACGGAACCCTAAAAAATTTGAATGACGCGCTTGCGAATGGCGTATGGAAACTAAATAAGGAGAACATTTTAGCGGTGCCTGATATAACAATTCCATATATGTAATTCATCACTTTATCAATTTGTCATACGTTGACGTACCTAAGTACCTACAAATTGTATTTTTATTGCGATTATGTACCGTAAAATGGGGTGAGTAGGGACAAAACTGACATTAAAACCTCGATAAAACTTTATTTTTACATGTGGCAAACTATTTTTTATACATAATAAATGTTCCGGTCGTTTGAATTTTATTTATGATTTTGTGTAGTTCCATTTCATAACTTTAAAGATAAATACGAAATAGTAGAAAATCCCAGCTCACCAGCGCGTAGTAGGGGCACGTAGGGGTCAGGCGGGATTTCCTACTAAAGTGAATGTTGTGAGTGAGGATTATGAACATTATAATAGCTTGTTTTGTTATTAGAATACCTACATATATAATTTACACAGCAGTAGCCTGTAAAAACCACCTCACCCCTCTGTTATCATCGCTCCTCACCCCATTTATAACCCGACTGCCCTCGTAATCCCTATTCACCCAATTTTACGGTATACTGTAAGCTATTTATTTTAAAATTACAAAAAAAATATATTCAAAATGAGGTCTTTCAATATTTGACACAATATAGTTAAAAAACATTTTTCATCTCTCCTGTTCGGAAAGTTTACCTTTCATAAGCTGATAACCGGGTGGAAAATTACATTTTCACCTCAGCAGCTCGCACAAGGGTACTTTGCTTCTTAAAAACAGTAAGCAAAATGCGATTTTGCTCACTGAGTCATTTTGTCTCACTCAGTGAGCAAAATGCGATTTAACAAAATGTTATTCAAGTGACCTTTATAGTCAAATGTCATTTCAACATGCGGGGTCTAATACAAGTTCGATATACTTGCAGGGTTTTATTATCTCTGTCCCTCTAGGTATGTTCTCACTGCTTAGGGTGAAAAATTTTGTGTACTACACGAGATCAAAGCTATTTACATCTCGTGCGCTTTTGAATCCCTTACTACGCTCAAGATTCTAAATTATAATTATTATAGAATCTTTCGCTTGCACGGGACTCAAAATAAGCACTCGAAGATATATCAAACTTTGATCTCTTGTTGTACAAATAACTATTCCCACCCTAGGGTGGAAGTATTTTTTTTTTTTCGAGTGACAGCTAACAGCAATATATGCCATATTATAAACTCTCATATCAGCTTCCGCATGACTGAAATTGGCGCCGTTTACATTTTCAAGTGATTCGAGTGACTTATACCTAGTTACCTATATATCTGTTAATAATTTGTTCTAAAGAATTATACTTACCAATTATTATAAACCTACATTTCTCGTGTTTGACTTTCCTCATAGTCGAAATGAAAAAAAGTAGAGTGTTTAACTCGGGTAAAAGTAACCATCTCACCCTCGAACTATTGGCGCTCTCTCTTCGTTCGAGCGCCAAAATATCTCGGGTGAAATGGTTTACTTTCCACCCTTGGTTAATCTACTATTGTTTTCTCGTTTACTCCCCAAAAGTGGCCTCCATGTTTAATAGTAGATTGTTAACCAAGGGTGGAAAGTGATCCATTTCACCCGAGATATTTTGGCGCTCGAACGAAGAGAGAGCGCCAATAGTTCGAGGGTGAAATGGTTACTTTTACCCGAGTTAAACACTCTACTTTTAATTTCGACTATGAGGAAAGTCAAACACGAGAAATGTAGGTTGATTATTGGTAGTTGAGTATTATTATTACATTACATTCATTCATTCAGTTTCACTTTTTTTAAGGCGCGTATACATTAAGGCCGTTTCAGATACATCCCAATTTAAGATCGGATTGTCTTTCGATCAAAATGTAAACGGCGCCGGTTTCAGTCATGCGGAAGCTAATATGAGATCTTTTAACTGAATAATATGGCATATATGGCTGTTAGCTGTTGCTCGAAGTAAAAATTAAAAAAAAAATTACCGTGGAATGGGGTTACTTTGAATCCTGGGTTTACTTTGATAAAAACTTGACTTCAAGTTCAAACTCGAATATTACGCTTTCTGAACGCACCCTTTGGATTGTTTTTTTTACGATTGGCAAGATTAAACGTCACTGTCAGTTTGTGATTTGTGTCCGCGGGATCAAGCACGTCGATCGATGGGAAAAAAATTAAAATACGTAAGTATCAGTTTTGTGTACTTTTAATAGCCTGTATAACTTCTAATGTACAATGTTCTATATAGCAAATACATAAATTTTATGTAATCTATTGAATCAGGCATGTATCGGCCTATAACATAGATTCGTGTTGCAAATCATAATCATGGCGGCCATTTTAGTTTTTCGGTTTTTGTGGCATGGGGTGTCATTAATCGCCTATAAGGGTTTACTTTGATCACTGATCAATGACAACCGACGACATATAGTTTTTTTTAGATTATTTAGATATTGAAGGTTTTTTAACTGATTTTTGTATTATTGTTTTAGAATAATGCCTGAGCATTAGGAACTACTCTGAAAAGTTTTAAACCGGGCTATGACAGAAGTGGTTAGTGGTCGAAGGCAGGCCGTCGATACGCCAAGCACCCGAACATCATCGTATTGTTGATTATTACATATTGTTAATAAATTTTGACAAGTTTTTATTGTTCAATTATGTTTCTTACCTTAAATAAGTAAAATATGAGACTGTTTTGCAATAAAGTAGATTTTTTCTAAACTAACCTTTTTTTCTCTTTATCAAAGTAACCCCAAATGCAATAAAATCCTTATAAATCCTAAACCTGCGAACGGATTTTTTTGTAATGTTTAGAAGTTTTACTCCCTATAGGGGTTACTATCGAATTCCGTCGCGTCACGCCGACTGCACGCCAACTGCAACGTCGGCGTGCAGTTCCCATACAAGTTGCAGTTGGGTCGCAGTCCGTCTGTACCGGCCCTAAGATATAGAGGAGTCCTGTGGTTTGGAAAGCATGTTATATAAACAAGTGCAAGTACATGAGAGTAACGCCAATTGTGAATAGAAAGCTACTGACGGCCTGATTCTAATTTTAATATAAGAATATTTAGTTATTAGTAGTTACGATCCATATCGTATTTAGATCTAATTTTTGGCGTATATAAAATAAGAATTAGTAAGCCCGTTAGCAGGCTGTTAGTATAGGTGTTTCTACTAGAGATGCAACGGATAGTTGTTTGGCCGGATACCGGATATTCGGCTTGACCATCGGCCGAATATCCGGTATCCGGCCGCCGAATATTCGGCCAGCGGAACTATACATACATTTCGGTTTTTCAGGTGCGCATTCTGCAGGTTACACCTGTTTCCTAGTAAACGTTCGCGCGGACTCATTTCTAGATTCGAAATGAGTGCGCATGCAAGAGCGCTCTTACAAGAAAAGTCGAAATAATGCAAAATTGATGATACTAGTCGACGAAATTCAGGACTTTGTGCTCATTATTAGAAACAATGAGTACTTGTTCCAGTAAAAGCGTCTTCTTATCTTTTTAAATATCGTTGTAAATATTAGAAAAAAGACTTATTAAATTAGTAATGAATTTTTTTCTGATGGTCGTTCCCGAAAAACCCCGTGAAGCACTGAACGGCAAGCTCTTATTTGGAAATGTTGAGAAGTTTACTCTGCTAAACCTGGCTATTTTGTATTACTAATATCCTGTACTTTAGGCATATCAAACGATATTTTTCCTACATACCTTTGAGAAAGAGAAAATCAAAGTAAAACGAACTCAATTTTCTCTCCGAAACAAGTGTCAATTTCTACGAAAATCTACTTAATATCGAAGTCATTTTGATACTCAAGCAATCTGCAACGTTTGCTTATACTGTTGGTATACATTAGTGTTTATGAAATTCTACTATAATTTTTTGGCAATTTTTTGAAAACTACTCTATATTACCGATGACGCGCGCTCGCCAGCTCAGTGCCGCGGCAGAGCTTGTACAGGTAGGACATGTGTCGGTCGACTCCGCACATTTTCAACGGCGACGACGAGGTTTTTTATCATTGTGTGCGGCGGGCGTCGTGTAAAACGCTATACTGTGTGCGTGTAAACCGCAACGAGAGACTTTGATCCTAGCACTGTTTTTATAGTATTATAATTTATAATGGTACAGTTTAATAAACTACCGGACAGGATTAAAAATATTTGAAACGACCTGACATTCTATATGTATTTATTTGACTCAAGACAGTACTCAGGGTCTGATGATGGAGCCGGAAGGTGGTCACCGGTACCAATCAACCATGCAACTAAACCACTTCGTGTTTGGGCACGTTTGATTCGGCTCAACAAGATCTTTGACTTAAGATAGTACTCAGGGTCTGATGATGGAGCCGGAAGGTGGTCACCAGTACCAGTCAACCATGCAACTAAACCACTTCGTGTTTAGGCTCGTTTTATTCGTCTCAACAAGATCTTTGACACAAGATAGTACTCAGGGTCTGATGATGGAGCCGGAAGGTGGTCACCGGTACCAATCAACCATGCAACTAAACTACTTCGTGTTTGGGCTCGTTTGATTCGACTCAACAAGATCTTTGACACAAGATAGTACTCAGGGTCTGATGATAGAGCCGGAAGGTGGTCATCGGTACCAATCAACCATGCAACTAAACCACTTCGTGTTTAGGCTCGTTTTATTCGTCTTAACAAGATCTTTGACACAAAATAGTACTCAGGGTCTGATGATGGAGCCGGAAGGTGGTCACCGGTACCAATCAACCATGCAACTAAAACACTTCGTGTTTGGGCTCGTTTGATTCGGCTCAACAAGATCTTTGACTTAAGATAGTACTCAGGGTCTGATGATGGAGCCGGAATGTGGCCACGGGTACCAGTCTACCATGTAACTGAACCACTTCGTGTTTGGGCTCGTTTGATTCGTCGCAACAAGATCTTTGACACAAGATACTACTCAGTGTCTGATGATGGAGCTCGAAGGTGGCGTCGGGTACCAGTCTATCACATAACTGAACCACTTCGTGTTTGGGCTTCGTGTTTGGTTTATCAACTAGTGTCAAAGAACTTTTTGAGACGAATCAAACGAGCCTAAACACGAAGTGGTTTAGTTGCATGGTTGATTGGTACCGGTGACCACCTTCCAGCTCCATCATCAGACTCTGAGTATCACCTAGTGTCAAAGATCTTGTTGAGACTAATCAAACGAGCCTAAACATGAAGTGGTTTAGTTGCATGGTTGATTGGTACCGGTGACCACCTTCCGGCTCCATCATCAGACTCTGAGTATCACCTAGTGTCAAAGATCTTGTTGAGACTAGTCAAACGAGCCTAAACATGAAGTGGTTTAGTTGCATGGTTGATTGGTACCGGTAACCAACTTCCAGCTCTATCATCAGACTCTGAGTATCACCTAGTGTCAAAGATCTTGTTGAGATGAATAAAACGAGCCTAAAAACGATGTGGTTTAGTTGTATGGTTGATTGGTAATGGTGACCACCTTCCAGCTCCATCATCAGACCCTGATTACTGTCTTGTGTCAAAGATCTTGTTGAGACGAATCAAACGAGCCCAAACACAAAGTGGTTTAGTTACATGATAGACTGGAACCCGTGGCCACCTTCCAGCTCCATCATCAGACCCTGTGTATCTTCAGTTTCTTGTAACTTGTTTCTTGTAAATAAGCGAGTACCTATAATTTCTTTCGAGTAATATACGTTCATAAGTACGAGTATGGGGCTATTCATAAATTACGTCGTTTCAAATGGGAGGAGGGGGGGGGGGTCTGGACATCGGATGATGGTAGCATGACGTAGGAGGAAACAGAGTCATCCGAAGCATGATTTTTGGATGATTTGAGGGATGGGAGGGTCAAAAATAGATGACGTAATTTATGAACAGCCCCTATGTACATTTGCACTGCATTTAGTATTTTCGTACTTACCAAATAACAGTTTTAGGACTTTATAAGTTAAGTACAGTTAGTGTTGTTATGGTTGATTTCAATATGCTTCGCGAAGGATCAAGAATGTTTAATCCATCATTGTAGTGCGAGTGTGGTAGAAGGGATCGGAATACTGAGCTCGCACGGCCTGCCGCAGCGCGTAAAATACCTAAACTCGCTCAACCCCGAAATGTAATAGCACTCTTAAATTGTTTTAAAATAATAAACAAGTACGATTATGACCGTGTCTGTTTCTTAAATCCAATTTGTTTACTCCGAAATAAAGCAATGGATAGGCCGGATACCGGATAGTAACCGGATATCCGGTGCATTTCTAGTTTCTAGGTGAAGCGTCACCTACCATCCTCTTATGTTCGGAAAGGAGACTCTTGTTCCGCGCGAGCATGAACCAGCACTCTGTTCTCGTCGCTATTTTCATGTTAATGAACCCCGCCGTGGTCACGGGGTACCACTTCACAGTGGTGCCATTCAACGCTGCCTCGGTGTACACCGCTGCAACAACACTTAACTTCACTGAGAGAAAAGGATAACAAAAACACACTTAGAATTACAAAAATAAACTTAATCCGGGGACAAGGAGAGTCAACTAATAGGAAGAAATTGACTTTTGTAATTTCTATTAGTTCTTCCAATTTCTATTATCTGTTTGTTGAAGTTAGATTTAGGATTACTGAGCTGTTTATAGAAATAAATAAACTTTACAGGAATAGTGAAACGTCTATAATTATTACTAAACTTCTTTTTTTCCCCCAGTTCAGAACTGTTTTTTTAATTCCTGGTTTAGTTTACTAATGTTTTTTCTCTCAGTGTTGAAGCAACTGTACGGTTACCATCAGTTTGTCACTGACATAAACGCCGTCGAGAACGTAATTTACTTTCTATACATCTCGCTCGCACTCGCATATTAGTGCAAACGGGATGTATAGAAAGTAAATTACGTTCTCGACGGCGTTTATGTCAGTGACAAACTGATGGTAAACGTACTATGCCCCAATTTCACCACGGTGACAGGTGCGACAATTGTAAAACATCACTGTTGCTGACGTCACAGGCATCCATGGGCAACGGTTACCGCTTACCATCGGGCGGGCCGTATTCTTGTTTGCCACCATCATTGTATTATTTAAAAAAACTTTATTATATCGGAAAAAACAGATATTTCTCTTGCTAAGTTTATGACAATTGTCACAAGAAACACGATCAATTGTCACGAAATTCCGACATATAACTCATTTCCTGTCAAGATTCACCAGCAATTCTACAAATATGTCGACTAGAAAAAATAATTCTTGTTTCACAACATAATTCTAATACATACAATTGTAGCAAAATGCCTGTCATGTTTGTAAGTATTTCTATAGAAAATATTTTATAAAATTGTAATATGTCACCTGTCGCTTGACAATTGTCGCTCGACATATGTCCCTGACAATTGTAGCCGTGGTGAAATTGGGGCGAAAGCAGAGGGCCTATCGCGTACATCGAATAACTTAAATTTCGAGTAACTATCTCTTTTACTCCAGTTAAGGCGAAATAAGTGACAGAGATAGTTGCTCGAAATTTCCGATAATATAATTAGCATGCATTATTCGCACTATTATGTAGGTTGGGCCTGTAACAGGAGCAATGAGCAATAAACTGTAAACTGTAGACTGTATTTAGACTGAACTCCTCAAACTGACCAACATTAGTCCCTTCAACTAGCGCCAGGGACAACGCGAAAAGTAGTCAAGTAGCGCCGCGGATTTGCTCAAAAGCAGTCACGTGGCGGGGCCCCGGTGGGTGGTCAGCGCAGATTAAGAGAATTTTACAAAATCGTCGATTTAAGCTTTTCTATGTTTGAAAGTATATTAAATCACATATCGTTATAATAAGCGTTAATTACGCTATTTGAATATAGCAATTAAATTATTATAATGTTTATACATTTGGCCAGACCTAATCGAACTCTGCTCCGGAAGAATGACGGTATGTTATCCTTGTCTAACTCGCTACCTAATTTTAGGCGTTAGAAGAGCGTAACTATACTTAAATGCGTTCAATTTTACCTCTATATACGGCAACACCTCATTAACCTCTCACTGGTGGCCGACAGTTTATTGGTTTTCGCATTGATCCGAGAGTGGTGGGCCGCCAGTTTACTACTTTTCGATCCAACCATTAACTGGTTGACCACCACTTGAAGGGTTAAGCGACTATAAACAGAAATCTTGAGTTTTGATTGTTAGTACACCAAGTTGATATAAAGACGCAATGTATTAGTAGGTACTGCGGTACTCACTGACAGTGCCGTGCCTGCAGCTGGCGCCGTGCACGTCGCAGGTGTGGGAGGCGGTGAGGTCGTGGTTGAAGGTACTGCGGTACTCACTGACAGCGCCGTGCCTGCAGCTGGCGCCGTGCACGTCGCAGGTGTGGGAGGCGGTGAGGTCGTGGTTGAAGGTACTGCGGTACTCACTGACAGTGCCGTGCCTGCAGCTGGCGCCGTGCACGTCGCAGGTGTGGGAGGCGGTGAGGTCGTGGTTGAAGGTACTGCGGTACTCACTGACAGTGCCGTCCCTGCAGCTGGCGCCGTGCACGTCACAGGTGTGGGAGGCGGTGAGGTCGTGGTTGAAGGTACTGCGGTACTCACTGACAGTGCCGTGCCCGCAGCTGGCGCCGTGCACGTCGCAGGTGTGGGAGGCGGTGAGGTCGTGGTTGAAGGTACTGCGGTACTCACTGACAGTGCCGTGCCCGCAGCTGGCGCCGTGCACGTCGCAGGTGTGGGAGGCGGTGAGGTCGTGGTTGAAGGTACTGCGGTACTCACTGACAGTGCCGTGCCCGCAGCTGGCGCCGTGCACGTCGCAGGTGTGGGAGGCGGTGAGGTCGTGGTTGAAGGTACTGCGGTACTCACTGACAGTGCCGTGCCTGCAGCTGGCGCCGTGCACGTCGCAAGTGTGGGAGGCGGTGAGGTGGTGGTTGAAGGTACTGCGGTACTCACTGACAGTGCCGTGCCCGCAGCTGGCGCCGTGCACGTCGCAGGTGTGGGAGGCGGTGAGGTCGCGGTTGAAGGTACTGCGGTACTCACTGACAGTGCCGTCCCTGCAATTCACGTCTTGCACTTCGCACATGTTTTCAAATGTATGATGTGCGGTCAAGTCATGATTGCCTGCACATACTTTTTCCCTGCAACACTCAAACAATCACTACCCTGCTTAGCCTTAGTTCAGTGGTGGGCAAAGTACGGCCCGCGGGCCAAGTGCGGCCCGCGAAAGGAATTATCTGGCCCGCCGCCGGTCATTTAAAAAAATGTATAATATGGCTTGCAATATAATACAAATACATTTTTGCCGTAAATCTGGCCCTCCTCTGAAATTCCTTCAAGTTTTGGCCCCTCATGAAGAAAGTTTGCCCACCACTGCCTTAGTTGCTATAGTTGGGCTCATACCAGGAGTACTACCGCGAACTACGTTTGACGTGTTGCCTCTCTGTCGCACTTGTAAATTCGTACGTAAGTGTGACAGGGAGGCAACTCGTCGAACGTGGTTCGCGGTAGGCCCTCTGAATTGCCAGATTGACTTTGCAGTTAACCCGAGTATATTACATAAGTATCTCTCTAATCTATCTATCTAGCTAGTCTATCTATTCATATATAATACGTTTAAACGAGCAATTCTTGTTTATTAATTTATATGTTTATTTATTTAATATATATTTCGGGGATCTCGGAAACGGCTCTATCGATTTCGATGAAATTTGCTATATGGGTGTTTTCGGGGGCGATAAATCGATCTAGCTAGGTCTTATCTTTGGGAAAAACGCGCATTTTTGAGTTTTTATATGTTTTACGAGCAAAGCTCGGTCTCCCAGATATTATTATTGAATAATAGTGAGGGAAGTAGTGTGACCCAATGCCCTCATGATCAGGTCATCTAAAAAGGCAAAAGCCTAAGTAGTAAAATTCCTAGAACGCACAACAGCTAGCTGGCAAAATGCCTGAAACGCACCATGCCTGCTTTTTTTATTACCTAAATCGCATTAGGACCTAGTAGCAAAATGCCTGAAACGCACCATGTCGTCTAACAGGTAACCTACCTACCTTTTAGTCAGCGATATAGTTCATCCCTACAACTTGTATGGTGTGACTATTTTGACACTTTGACTGCTACGAACTATATGACGCTGACTGTACAGTCGCCATCAAATGTATCGGAGCGGTCAGTGTTGTACAGTCAGCAAAAATGTACATACCAGCAGCAGCAATATGCAAATTAATAAAAGTAATTTATAAGATATTAATTGTGATAAGCCTATTTTATTGACTTTAAATTACATTTTAAATTTCACTACCTGCCAAACGCGTGGTACGGTCGCCATCAAATATATCGAAGCGGTCAGTGTACTCAAAAATATCAGACCATGATTTTTATAACCAAATAAAGGCTTTGTTAAGATATTTGTGAAGACCTTGGCCACTTCGATATGTCTGATTGCAACTGTACAACAAAGTTTTAATAGAACATGAATCCTGCGTAGCCTGCACATTTTGCGACTTGCACATCACGCTATGTGATGATGATGAGATAATTATCATGGGATTAACTGCCATATTGCCATTCAGCTGTTTTGCGTTTTAGACATTACATAAATTAGGCAACAGCATATTTTGTGACTCTGCTACTCAGACATTTGACGTTTTGGATGATTTAAGTCTTAGGCATTATGATTGTAATGTATTTTACTTCTTAGGTATAAAGCTTCTTAGACATCCGTTTCAGGCATTTTGCTACTTAAGCGTTTTGCTTTTTAGATGACCTGATCATGAGGGTGCCCTCATGATCAGGTCATCTAAAAAGGCAAAAGCCTAAGTAGTAAAATTCCTAGAACGCACAACAGCTAGCTGGCAAAATGCCTGAAACGCACCATGCCTGCTTTTTTTATTACCTAAATCGCATTAGGACCTAGTAGCAAAATGCCTGAAACGCACCATGTCTGCTTTTTTGATTACCTAAATCGCATTAGGACCTAGTAGCAAAATGCCAGAAACGCACCATGTCGTCTAACAGGTAACCTACCTACCTTTTAGTCAGCGATATAGTTCATCCCTACAACTTGTATGGTGTGACTATTTTGACACTTTGACTGCTACGAACTATATGACGCTGACTGTACAGTCGCCATCAAATGTATCGGAGCGGTCAGTGTTGTACAGTCAGCAAAAATGTACATACCAGCAGCAGCAATATGCAAATTAATAAAAGTAATTTATAAGATATTAATTGTGATAAGCCTATTTTATTGACTTTAAATTACATTTTAAATTTCACTACCTGCCAAACGCGTGGTACGGTCGCCATCAAATATATCGAAGCGGTCAGTGTACTCAAAAATATCAGACCATGATTTTTATAACCAAATAAAGGCTTTGTTAAGATATTTGTGAAGACCTTGGCCACTTCGATATGTCTGATTGCAACTGTACAACAAAGTTTTAATAGAACATGAATCCTGCGTAGCCTGCACATTTTGCGACTTGCACATCACGCTATGTGATGATGATGAGATAATTATCATGGGATTAACTGCCATATTGCCATTCAGCTGTTTTGCGTTTTAGACATTACATAAATTAGGCAACAGCATATTTTGTGACTCTGCTACTCAGACATTTGACGTTTTGGATGATTTAAGTCTTAGGCATTATGATTGTAATGTATTTTACTTCTTAGGTATAAAGCTTCTTAGACATCCGTTTCAGGCATTTTGCTACTTAAGCGTTTTGCTTTTTAGATGACCTGATCATGAGGGACCCAATGTATGGGACGTGCAAATTTTGGTATCGGATGAATTCACACACTTATACGTAAAGCTAAACCAATCCAGCCCTGTAGCCATCCGCCACCCCTGGTGGGTAGGCAGGGGGGCATCCAAAGCTAGTCGCCGCATATCGGCTTCTATTTACCTACCACCTCGAGTTTGGTGTCATTTCCAGATAAATGAATCTGGTGAGTCGAGTTTGGTGTCATTTCCAGATAAAGCGAATGCTGGCAACCCCGGCCAGATAAACATTTGAAATAGAGAGCTCGCTAAATTTTAATTATAAATAAGTGATAAAAGCTTACGAATATTGTGGTGAAGTGAACAACGGTGATGTGGGTCGCCTCGCGGACGAAAACGCATCGAATTCAACTACGGTGCACCGCATTTCAACGTTTTAGACCACGGTAAAGTACACTGAAAACCGTTTGTAGTTTAAAACACCAAATTTCGATAAACATAACGGGATAACGCAGTGACGTACACAGCTGTTGAGCAAACTGACGTTGACAGTCTGACAGCGACAGAATAGATAGCGGTTGACACATGTCCACGCATGCCAACATTATAAATCGCGTATTGTCAACGGAAGGGTGCGTTCGGAAACCACAGCGAGTTATCATTAAATATTAAATATGGCTTTGTGTGCTGCCCATATAACCATTCCAGTCGCAGAATCATCAAAGTGGTAACTAAATGTCAGATGTGTCGTAACAGAGTCCACACAATGTGTCTAGAATTGTTTCGAAACAAAGTGTCGTCGCCGTGTGTACACTTTTCCGTAACAAGGTGTCGACACATTTGTGTGCACTTTGCGTGCGGTTTGCGACTAAATCTGACAGAAAATTTGTGACAGCAAATGTCAATATAAAATACCTCTTGAAAACCAAGGTTTGTCAAACTACTATTAGTGTCTCGTGTGCTCGTAAGTAATTCTAGTAAGTCATCATGGGCGATGCAAATGAAAACCATATAAACACCCAACACCCGTCAACCTTTTACAGAAAAGTTTTTAAAGAAATGCAATAAGCTACTTAGGTCAGCCAACGAATGCTCCAAAACGTTGTAAAGGGAAATGCACGGAACACAATTTTTGACTCTGTAACTTGGTTTGGACAAGTTAGGAGGTGAACATATCAAAAGTCCCCGGCCGTAGCCCTTGAGCAGGGGGAAGAGAGGGGGCTTTGATGGTCCCATTTTCCGGTTTTTCGATTATATCTCGGAAACTATGCATCTTAGCGACATGGCCACTTATACAAAATGAAAGTTAATTTAATTTGTTACAAGTTTATTCAGTCAATTTTTTCGATATGTTGAATAGTTTTTGAGATATCCGCTCTTGAAAGTTTATTTAGGGCTCTCAATATTATCTTGATATATCTACATCAGTGAAGGTGCTAGGCCGTGTATGGTATCGTTTTCGTATAAATCTGGGTTGCTGAATCCATTTAAGGTATCACATTGACACCATTCCACAAAATTAAAAAAAATCTTTTTAGGGTTCCGTACCTCAAAAGCAAAAAACGGAATCATTATAGGATCACTCGTGCGTCTGTATGTCTGTCCGTCTGAATACACAAAATAGTTCTTTACCTATAGATGACAGGAAAACCTATTAGAAATGTGCAGTTAAGCGCGCGTCGGACTTAATGTACGGAACCCTTAATACGCTCGTCCGGCTCGCACTTGGCCGGTTTTTTTTAAACTCCTCTTGACGCTTAACCGCTGAACCGATTTCGTTGAAATTTGGTATAGAAATAGTTTGCGTCCCGGAACAGGACATAGAATAGATCTTATAACCAAGCAACCTTTTGAAGGTGTGAAAAGTGGCGTGGAAATTTGTACGGGAAATCAATAACCGCTGAACCGATTTATATTAAATTTGGGATGGTCTACATCTTTGATTTAGTTAAAAATGATAAAAAAAACATGACTTCAAACCTAAACTTAAACAGTATTAACTTCAAGAAGTCAATTCTGAATTCCCCCCTACACCTCATTTCACACCTTTAAAGGATGATTTTTGAGATAACTTTTTATGTCCTGTCTCGGGACTCAAAATATACAGTATGTAATCTTACTAAAATCATTTACTCAAGTCCGTTAATTAATGGGTGACACTGAGCAACTTTTACTATAGCACCAACCCCGAAATCGCGCAAAAAAAATTGACTCTCCCATAGAAAATTTCAATGCTACACCAGCAAAATGTATGAAACAACCAAATTTTTTTTCGCGATTTCCGAGTCGGTGCCATAGTAAAAGTTGCTCAGTGTCACCCATTCATTAACGGGCTTAAGTAAATGGTTTTAGTAAGTTTACATACTGTATGTGTACTAAATTTAAATTAAAACTGTTCAGCAGTTTAAGCGTGAAGAGGAGTTTAAAAGAAAGTAAGTTTATATGTTTTTACTTTGGAATGGTGTCAATGTGATACCATAACTAAATTTGGTACTGCGCATTTATACGAAAACGATACCAAACATGGCCTCGTAGCTTTACTGTTGTAGAAGTCAAAATAAAATTGAGAGCCCTAAATTCTTATTACTTGACCAAACTTGTGTAGAAGGAAAAGGAAAAATAAAAGTCTTCGGCAGGAATATAAACACAAATATTTTTTTTTTTTTTTGCGTTACTATTTCAATCATCAAATATAAACATACCTTGATTATATTATTCTAGTGAGATCCTCATAGATAAACAAAAACATTTACTTAAAAAATTACAAGGTCGAAATGTCACGGAACTTGTGAGAGTAATATGTGAAAAATAAAAACTTTTATGACAAAAAAATCTGGACACAATTTAAGAAGCATCCAATTGCGTCGAGGAATCATCTGTATTTTTGCTTGTTTCATTACCTCCTCGCTTCTTTTTTTGTCCTTTGTATTCTGTAGCAATTTGTTAGATCTGAAAATAAAGATAACTTGCGTCGTCACGGATGTCGATTTATAGGTTTTAGGGAGTGCAGAATTCGAAAACTATGATCATTTTATATTCCAAGATGGCGGCTACGTATTTTGTCATAAAAGTCGTCATGGATATCGTTTTATAGGTTTTAGGGAGTGCAGAATTCGAAAATGATGACCATTTTGGATTCCAAGATGTCTGCCGTGCACTTTGTCATATAAGCCGTCATAGATGTTGATTTATAGGTGTTAGGAAAAGCAGATTTCGAAAATGATGACCATGACCAACAAAACGACATCCATATCGACTTTTAACATAGTGCATGGCCGCCATCTTGGATTCCAAAATAGTTATTATTTTCGAAATCTGCGCTCCCTAAAACCTATAAAACGACATCCATGACGACTTTTATGACATAGTGCATGGCCGCCATCTTGGAATCCAAAATGGTCATCGTTTTCGAAATCTGCGCCCCCTAAAACCTATAAAACGACACCCATGACGACTTATATGACATAGTGCATGGCCACCATTTTGGAATCCAAAATGGTCATCATTTTCTAAATCTGCGCCCCCCAAAACCTATAAAACGACACCCATGACGACTTTTATGACATAGTGCATGGCCGCCATTTTGGATTCCAAAATGGCCATCATTTTCGAAATCTGCGTCCTCTAAAACCTATAAAACGACATCCATGACGACTTTTATGACATAGTGCATGGCCGCCATCTTGGAATCCAAAATGGTCATCGTTTTCGAAATCTGCGCCCCCTAAATCCTATAAAACGACACCCATGACGACTTATATGACATAGTGCATGGCCACCATTTTGGAATCCAAAATGGTCATCATTTTCTAAATCTGCGCCCCCCAAAACCTATAAAACGACACCCATGACGACTTTTATGGCATAGTGCATGGCCGCCATTTTGGATTCCAAAATGGTCATCATTTTCAAAATTGGAGCCCCCCAAAACCTATAAAACGACATCCATGACGACTTTTATGACATAGTGCATGGCCGCCATTTTGGATTCCAAAATGGTCATCATTTTCGAAATCTGCGCCCCCCAAAACCTATAAAACGACACCCATGATGACTTTTATGACATAGTGCATGGCCGCCATTCTGGATTACAAAATGGTCATCATTTTCTAAATCGGGGCCCCCTAAAACCCATAAAACGACATCCATGACGAATTTTATGACATAGTGCATGGCCGCCATCTTGGAATCCAAAATGGTCATCATTTTTGAAATCTGCGCCTCCTAAAACCTATAAAACGACACCCATGACGACTTTTATGGCATAGTGCATGGCCGCCATTTTGGACTCCAAAATGGTCATCATTTTCAAAATTGGGGCCCCCTAAAACGTATAAAACAACATCCATGACGACTTTTATGACACTGCATGGCGGCCATTTTGGATTCCAAAATGGTCATCATTTTCGAAATCGGCACTCCCTAAAAGCTATAAATCGACACCCATCTCGACTTTTATGACAAAGTGTTTGGCTACCATCTGCATGCAAGACATTTCTATTATTTTTACGTACATAAATGGCCCCCTGTCAACTTCCAACCGAGATTTAATCGATAATTTATTCGATTAATGTTCAGATTAATTCAATTTCAATCTATGTTAGGTCGACTAAACTAATCGTGATTAAAATTTGAGAATTAACTTTTTTTATTCCATTAATTAGTCGAATAAACAGTTAATCTATTAAGTCCCATCTCTGACCACGGCATTTTTACACTTTGAGAATATCTGAAAACAAATGAACACAAGGAGCCATTTTGCAAATCCAATAACTTTGTTATTACTTTTGACAGCGCGTGTCATGTGTCTACACAGAGTCGACACAAAGTCGAAACATTTGCGACTACTTTGTGACTGCAATATTTCTCAGCCTTAAACCATATTTATACATCATAATTAACAAGTTTCGTAGTATGTAAAGCGTTATTTCTGTTATTTAAGTATAGTATACGCATCGAAGTACTAAAAATGCATCAAATAATATATTTATGAACACAGGCACTGAGAAGTAAACAATTTCATTTCCGGCTAAACTAAAACAATTTGGTGGCGCGTTGATTATATTACACTTAGTTTATCAAATCACTCGAGCAGTTTAATTCCCCATAATAATTTAAGTCCTATTGTAATATAAATGCAAACAATATATAATTACGTCTTGTAATCCGTTTTAGAGATGGCGTATTAATGTCACTTATTTTTATTTAACTATTTTTCCATCTGACAGTTTCCATTTGACAGGAACAAAATGAACGAATGAACGAATGATTTTGGCATAAAGTAGTCGCAAACTAGTAACAATGTGTGCACACGGCGACCACACTTTATGTCACTTTGTGTCATGTGTCGACCCTTCCCCATTTCTGGTAACTGTGTCGACACGGCGACGACTCTGCGACTGGAATTGTGACCGAAACAGACGGTGTCGACACAAGATGTGTCTACACCGCGTCGTAACGGCGACTGGAAATGGTTGTATGGGTGGTTGTAAATTGGAAGCCGATGATGGCAGATACATGAAATGTAATAAATGCGATCAATCATACGACTTATTGTGTGCCGGATTGGCTTTAGATAGGTACCAAACCTTGTCAATTGAGGACCTCAATTCTTGGATTTGTATGGATTGCCGAAGTACAATACCCAAAACTGGCAACACAGAGACACCTGTACGTCTCTTTCCTAGCTTAAGCCACTGTTTGGGTAATGATAGTTCAATTGCTGAAATAGTTGATACCTCGGTTTTGGACTTAGAGAACGGCTTTGAAAATGTCACCATAGGACGAGGGCAGTACAAGTCACAGAACTCACAGAATATTCATCGAGTGGACGAGTTGCCTAAGTGTGTATGCGGGGGTTCGACGCTGAGAACTATTATAAGGGAAGAGCTTAAAGCTTTCTTTACTGACCGCAACCCTTCTTGGCTATTAGATGCCGTCCTGCCCAAGACGAGCAAGCTTACACAATTAATGAATGAGGTTCTAAACACCCAGGCTGAGCTATTAGCTAGACTAAATGACTTCACCACCCTACCGTCATCTGTAACGCCATCTAGCACATGTACGAAAGCGCAGTCGGCAAATATATCTACACATTTACCACCCAAACCTGAAACACCTAAATTGTACTTGCCTATTTCTACCACTGGCAACTCCGTTGGTAGAGTAAACTCCCCTAACAAATTGACTGCGCCTAGCCCTAAACAACAACAACCCGTTCCAGACAGAGCTCCCCCCCCAGTTCATACAGAACCTGCAACCAAGTCACAGGAGAGTAGGAAAGTTAACCTTTTCAACGGTGATGCAAGTGAAAATAATAGTTTAGGCAATACTTTTGCTATAGCAGATAACGCCTCAGCCTGGAAAAATGTGCAGTACAGGAGAGGGCGGATGTCTAACACACCCTCCGATGGAGTTCGTGATCGTAATGGTACCGAAGGAGAGTCCGGGGGTGGCAGCCATTCTGGCAGCGACGACCGTGGGCACAGACGTAGCAGCAGAGTCAACGGGCGCACAGTGGGCCGAGCAGGCGCCGAAGGTGGCGTATGCCGCGGCACGGCTCCGCCCGGCACAACTGTCTTATCCGCCGCGGAGCGTCTACAACAACTGCATCTGTGCTACGTCCAGGAGGGTACTACAGCGGAGCAAGTGCGGGAGCATCTGAACACTATCTGCGAAAGTGATCTGTGTACGGTTGAATCTCTTAAGCCCCGTGGGAACTATTCATCATTTAAACTTGGAGTGCCCTCTAAGTTCTCTGAGCTAGTGCTGTCAGCTAATAACTGGGCCCAAGGAATATGTGTTAAATATTGGCGACAGAACTTTCGATCGGGCCGGGGGAAAAGCCGCGTCAGCGGCGCGCCCCCGGCATAAAAAACTTTTATGTTATTACCAAAATGTTCGGGGATTACGATCTAAGACTGACATGTTTGTTAAAAATGTTACCATTTGTAAGTTTGACATCATTGGCCTTACTGAAACCTTCTTGACAAGCTCCGTGCGCGACGGTGAGCTCTTCCCCAGTGGGTGGCGCGTGGCGCGACGAGACCGCGCGGGCGACGCCGGCTGGGGCGGGGTGCTGCTGGCCGCACGCGAGCGCTACTCAATACGTGTCCTTCATGACATTGATGGGCTTACCGCAGATATGGAGTTGTTATTTGCAACAATTACTTATAAGGATTTAAAATTTTTGTGTTGTGTCGTATATCTACCTCCAAGCTATAATGCTGAGCAGTATACGAATGTCATGACATGTATTGAAAATGCTGTATGTACCTATCCTGACTTATGTTTCTTATTGTTTGGCGATTTTAATCTAAATTCATGTTCGTCTAATGTAAAAACTGACTTTGATATTTTTTGTGACTTCTGTAAATTGACTCAGTATAATAATGTTTTTAACGACCACGGGGGCATGTTAGATCTCGTGCTGAGTGATTTAGATGGGAAACGGCTGTCGGTATATGCCTGTTCTGAAGAAATGCTAGTCCCGATGGACGCTTACCACCCACCCCTTGCGATTTTGGTGACATTTCCATGCGGCCTGCCTCCGCCGTCTGTGCCGCCGCGCCCACGCGCCACTTCTTGCCCTGACTGGAACTGGCGTAAGGCCGACTTCGAAATGCTTTATTCGGCCCTGACCGCTATTGATTGGACCGATCTCCTAGCAGCTACTGACGTCGACTGCGCTACTGAAATCCTGTATGCCAAACTTTACTCTTGCATTAATCAATTTGTTCCTCTAAAAAGCCGCTCTAATAACCATTCTAAATACGTATACCCAAAATGGTTCACAGGGGAAATTATACGTTATATTAAATTAAAATACTTTCACTTGAAACGCTTTAGGCAGGAGGGCAAAGACTTCAACAGACATATGTTCAAATATTATAGATCACAAGTGAAATATTTAATTGATGAAGCATATAAACTTTACATTCAAAATCTACAATGCAGTATTGTTAACTGTCCGGGAAGGTTCTGGGATTATGTTAAAGACAAAAAAAGGGAACGACAACACAGCAATGAATCATTCTATGACGATGGAAATGTGGTAAGTGGTCAGGGCGCTGCGGATGCCTTCGCTAATTATTTCAGCTCAGTATTTCAGCAGGATAGGCCGAGCCTGGACGCGGCGGCCGCGGCGCGTGGGGCATACATTTCTGGTGACTCCAGGTCAGTTTCCATTCCCTTCGTCTCTGAGTCTGATTTTAGGGCGGCTATTCGCAACCTTAAACCCCGCTCTTCGGGCGGGCCGGATGGTATCCCAGTATTTCTGGCCAAAGATTGTGCTGATACCTTGATTACACCTCTGTTGCACATATATAATCTCTCACTCAATCACTCCGCCTATCCAAATCGCTGGAAAACTTCTAGGGTGACACCGGTTCCTAAGGATGGTAACAATACAGATATAACCTCTTTTAGGCCTATAGCTGTTCTTCCTGTGTTTGGTAAAATATTTGAAATCATGCTTAATCGCCAAATAAGTCTACAGGTGGCTAATCGCTTGCATCCCAGTCAGCACGGCTTCCGTAAGTCGCGATCTACAGTCACGAATCTCGTTGCCCTCGCTGACTATGTTTGCAAAGAGATGGATGAAGGGCACCAGGTCGATGCTGCATATTTCGACTTCAGAAAGGCATTCGACCTGGTCGACAACGACGTCTTGCTGAGCAAGCTGGCGCTAGCAGGCTTCACACCAAAGCTATTAGATTTCTTTGCTAATTACATGAGTGGCAGGCAGCAGTACGTCAGGGTGGGCGGCTTCGAGTCTAATGACTACTGTACGCTGTCTGGTGTGAGTCAGGGCAGTACCCTGGGGCCCACTCTTTTTCTCCTTATGATAAATGACTTGCCGGACACAATCAGTGCTGCTAAATGTCTTCTTTTCGCTGATGACCTGAAGCTGTTCCTAGGCATTCGTAGTATTAGCGACAGCGCAGAGTTGCAAGCTGATATTGATGCTGCTGCCAGGTGGAGTGAGAGGAATCGACTTCCCTTTAACGTAAAAAAGTGTAAGGCGATCACTTTTTCGCGCAAACGTTCTGCTCTTCAAACTGGGTACAGCTTAGCGGGTTCCTCCTTGGAGAAAGTTAGCGAAATTCGAGACCTGGGTTTAATATTAGATAGTAAATTTGACTTCCATTCGCATATCAATAGTATTTGCAAGCAGGTCAGTAAAACCTTAGGATTTGTTATGAGAATATCCAAGCAATTTCACGTTGGAGTGGCTAAGGTTCTCTATAACGCATATGTGCGCAGTAAGTTGGAATATGGTGCGGTTGTCTGGGATCCATATGAGGACAAGTATTCCCTAATGCTTGAAAAAATACAACGAAAATTTGCACGTTGGTTGTATAAAAAAGCTTATGGATATTACCCTTACCTCTACCCTTCCATCTTTGTCTCGGGGATGGTTGGGCTAGACACGCTCGCATTGAGGCGGAAGTTGTTGCTTCTGGTGCACTATCTCTCAATCATTCACCACCAAGTTGATAGCCCAGAGGTGTTAGAGAAGATAGGGTTGTTGGTTCCTAGGAGGATACCGCGGGATGTGGACGGGGCGGTCGCGCCGCGTCGCCGGCCGTGTGTGTTGCTGCGGCCGTCCGCTCGCACATGTTACGCGAGGCACGCACCTACCACGCGTGCTTTATCATTTCTACATATAATGCTCACTCAACACGTTGACGCTGACATGTTCGCCGATCGTTTAGCAAACTTGTGCAAAACTGCTAGACAATTTTTAAATTTTCATACTGCATGACATTGCTGGTAACATGTATTATAATCTGTTTTGACATTTAATTTACTTTATTTTTATTGTTTTACCCTATTTCTGATTTTAATTTCTTGTTTTCTTAGAGTGTACGTAAAATTATAATTTTAATTTGTATGACATTTTTATGTGCATGTTTTTATATTTTTGTATGTTTTTAATTGTTACTATTTTGACAATGTATCTGTTTTTCTAGCGTGTAAGTGATTTGGTCTATAACTGTAAGCTTACATTGTGTTCAATAAATAAAAAAAAAAAAAAAAAAAAATCGGGCATGAGGAATTCATTTTTGAGACCTTTGATGTACAGTTTAACAGAAAAAAATATTGACGAACAAATCAAAATCGGTTTGCTATTTTTTTTATTCAACAATTCATATTATCAGCCGAAACTACAAAAGCTAGAAAGTTGAAATTTGCACACCAGGTTACATTTATAATGTGTACAAGAGATAAAAAGCGATTTTGAAAAATTCAAACCCTAAGGGGATGAAAGTTTGTACTCGTATGGGGTTCATGTTTTATTTTAAGCTAGGAATTTCAAACTTCGTTAAAAGATATATTGTTGAAATACAAGAAAACTAATTTCAGCGTTTTCGAACATTCATCACGTTTTCGAGTGTGGGGCTTGAAACTTTTACATGCCCATATTATTAGAATACAAGAAAAGTAATTTCAGCGTTTTTAAAATTCATCCTGTAACGGGGTTAAAAAGGAGTTGAAAGCTTGAATCCATTACAAATTACTTTGACTGCCCCCCCTCCCTACCTGCTAGGGGGTGGCGGATGTCTACCGGGCTCAAATAGCTTAGCTTTACGTATATTACATCTGTGCTAAGTGAATTCATCCGATACCAAAATTTGCACCTTATGATACTACTTCCCGGGCTATAAACCTAGCGACTTAGCGACTACCTATTGAAATAACTATGTATTAAATTAAAATAATGCCAAAAAAAATCAAGTTGTACTAAAAATGCCTTATCATTTGGGAAAAGAGCTGATACAAACATGTATTTGTTCTAGGGGTAAACCGCTTCCTCCTCCACCCTCCTCCGTTACTTACTTGCTTAAGATTCCGCAGTAATCGGAGGAGTTGCAGCGGTCCATCTCCGCCTTCCTGACAAGGAAACACATTTATTAATTACATTTTGTTTATACCAAGAAATTCAATTCGTTTATTGCAAAATACTAAACATATCCCACCGATAGTTCGTTCTTTCCTAAATTTTTAAATAACGATGATTGACTTCTTCAGTCAGCGACAAAATCCTCTATTTAGTTTTTTTTAATGGTAATCGAAGGGCTGATTTAGACGGCGCGCGAAATCGCATGCGGTTTTAGTTACATTGCGGACTATTGATTACGTCCAATTGAACCGACCGATCAAAACCCGCAATGGTATGAAACTCGCATGCGAGTTCTCGCATCGTCTAAATCAGCCCATGTCAATGCCAATTTCAATTGAATATCGAGAAACAAACTAGAGTCTGTGCGGAAAGAGAAGAGTCGTGGGATTTGAGGGCGCGCCAGTGCTATTTTATGGTTTTTGCTATGCTGACAACACTGGTCACGTGGTTATAGTACGACACTAAAGGTCATGATACTTGAATCCCTTTTGTTCCGGTTTTTTACCACGGCTTACTAAACGGAGCCTGATTGTGGTGTCGGCTCGTCAACTCAATCCTCTGATTTAGCGCAGGCACTAGTTTTCTTTTCAAACACACACTTGTTTTTATATCTCAGATACTAAAAAGTGACAGTGCAATTCACAAAACTGCTAAAACTAGTTAAGAATCTGCCCAATACAACTGTAATTTTAGTACCAAACAAGAGAGAGTCTCATTTATGTGCTGCCTAATCTGTGCAGTCCAACAATTAAAACCGGGTAGATCGGGTAGAAATTGGGCAATAGAACTGTAATTTTATCTGGGATATATTTCACCTATTGTAAACTTGTAATGTATGTGTACATTATTAATAATAAATATGAATATTGGGATATGTCCGGTTCTCTCATCTCACGATATTTTACTTCGCCGAAAAGTCACTGCTAAATATGTAATATAATTTCGTAACTAACAGAACCTACAAATAAAGAAATATTTTATTAGAAAAAGTTTTATTCAGAACCTAGTAAACGAACTTACAAATAAAGAAATATTTTATTAGAAAAAGTTTTATTCTTTGTAATCGAAGTCTGTCACTTATGTTTGAGCTAGTTTCAGAACAAGCAGGGACACTCATAGAACTATCTTCATCTGAACTGGATGTGCTTGAATCCGGCACGTAGATTACGAATGCTTGCATATCACCTACTTAGCGGTCTTTTATACGAGACGCCGTAGGTAGGTACTTTTACACAATACTGAAAAAGAAATTACATATAAATATGCATAAAATGGCAAGTATCACGACTATTTGCCAGTTATTTTAAAGATCATGAATGACCTGCATATTTATGAAAATTTATATATTTTGAATGAATATACTTACCGATTATGTACCGGAGACAAGTTACTTAGGGGGCTTATTAAATAGGTAATTATTTAATATTAAATACAACATCAATACCCGCGAATAGCGGAAACACGTTCCGCGACTTTTTGTAAGTCGATAGTCAGCTTTTAGCCGTTTTCTTCCCGCTGACAAAACCGAACAATGTTAAATATAATTTTCCTTGTATTTTTATGTACGGTTTTATCGTGTTTTGAAAATATTTTATACATAAAACTTGCGGTTTTTGTTAATAAAAATATACAATGACAGAAGCTTGTTTACTTTTTACAAGACAAGTGTCAAAGGTTTGATTGCCATATAAAATTTAAAATGTTAGTTCCCGTTTCTGCCACGACTCTTCTCTTTCCGCACAGACTCTACATAATTCTAGTTTAACCTCGGAGTAATTAACAATGGAGACGCCATATCTAAAATTTTCGGTACAAAATAGTCTGCCGTTTTTTGCGGGGGAGGGGCACATCAAATGTATAGGGACGTCATGTCAGATAAACGTCAGTCCATACATATGGTTGACATGTGGTTGACCATTGGCCGCCTATTATCGACAGAGGGGAACGCCTGTTAATGGCGGCTCCATTGTTAATTACTCCGAGAGTTTAACCATAGATTTATAAAGCAGGCCACTGACGAGCCTTCCAAATGGATGCCGTTACAATGGATTCATCTAACTGGACGGCATCTTAATATTAAACATTGTACGTTTTTGACATTCACGGACCGATTTTGGATTGCAGACACGCCACTTGGACTGTTGGAAGGCTCGTCAGTGGCCACCTTAATATATAGAGATTCCGTCTCAGCGAGATGTCGCTGTTACCACTTTTGTTTAGTGTACGATTAACAATTTAACACCGCCTTGATGTAGCCATGTCGATAAAGTCATATCGATAAATTATCGACATTTCTTGCAATTTTAATTTTACTTCTAAATGGTAAATGTTTAACGATACCTAAAATGAACAAAAACTTTTTATTCTTTACTGTGGTTATCAGATCAGAATTTTATCGTCACGCCCCAGCAGGGAACCAAGGGAAAGTTCAGATATTTAATTAAAATACATAAATACCTAGGTACCTACTAAAATATGTGTTCCGCAATAATTGAATTATTTTATTATATTCTAATATATTTATTATTCATTAGCATTTCAATTATGTTTATGTTTAACAAAGATAATGAAGCTTCAATTAATAGCTATTTCGTTCCGCTGTGTAGCGTTTATCGATATATAACATGATTAAAATCGACTTTTCACATCCTTAAAAGAGCACACATACACGTTTTTACGCACACATACACAGCCTGGATGCACCAAAAAAGGTAACACTTTGATTTGAAGTTCATCTTGTCAAGAGTATGGTTGTCCTTTTTTGACAAATGGCATTTTTAAAAGAGCGAGTAGAGAGAAGTGATCCTAGTTGCTGCACCGTCAAAGTGAACAGAAATCGTTGGGGCCTTGAGTTTCACGATACTTTTGGATCAAAATATTATGTAATTGTGTTTTATCTCTAATAAATGAATAAAAAAAATACATAAATATAACATGAGATAGATGTAGACCCAGTGCCGGCCCTAACATGTAGACCCAGGGACGGTCCTACTTAGACCCAGTGCTTACATTTTTTTATTATCAATAGTAAATCTTGATTAAGCGTTGGTGGCCTAGCGGTAAGAGCATGCGACTTGCAATCCGGAGGTCGCGGGGTCAAACCCCGGCTCTTACCAATCCAATGAGTTTTTCGGAACTTATGTATGTACGAAAATATCATTTGATATTTAGGTACCAGTCTCTTTTCGGTGAATGAAAATATCGTGAGGAACCCGGAATAATCCCAATAAGGCCTAGTTTCCCCTCTGGGTTGGAAGGTCAGATGTCGCTTTCATAAAAACTAGTGCCTACGTCAATTCTTGGGATTAGTTATCAAGTGAACCCCAGGCTCCCAAGAGCCGTGGCAAAATGCCGGGATAACGCGAGGAAGAAGAGTAAATCTTGATTAAAATTATATTAACAATAATGCTGTTATGTATAAAATGTTATATTGTAATACTATAACATTTTATACATAACAGCAATTTACGCGTTAAAGATATTTTCTATCAAAAAAAAAAAAAATTAAATCTGTTTATTTCACATAAAAAAAAATAACATTACACGTTCTTAACCTAGTTATAATCTTTAAGGTGGTTCGCTTTTCATACAAAATTCAATCAAAGCTCATTAAGTAACTACACACTATTAGTACACAAATATTTTCGCATTTATCTTCTTTCGAATATTCGTTTGCGCGAAATTAACAGGAAAACAATGTTTCATACAGAAATCATGCAAAAATCATAGTTAACTTTTCATCAATTTTACGTATGTGTGTGTCACAAATGTCGTGTACAGATACATTTGCGACGTTGCCATTCCATTTCCGACGTTGCCGGGCTGACCACGGCTCGAATTTGGAGTGCCGTCATGTTTAGTGCAATTTTATTGACACTGATATTTGACAGGTAGTTAATTGACCTAAGCGAGAAGTTCGTCAGCTTAGCTAAGAACTATCATGGCTTGTTATGCAAACAGTCGCTTTTTTGCTTGCAAACGGAAGATTCCCGGTTCGATCCCCAGTCATTGTATGCTGGAACATAACTTTTTGTATTTTTGTTACACCTAAATTTCGTATTGTTTTTTTATTTTTATTTAATTTTTCTTATTATCATAAATCGATTATTAAGTATGGGCTACACGTATTGTTTTATTTTTACAAAGATAATTAGTAATTATACTCTACCTAATCTCTCTGATTTTTACAATCAGGACATCTTCACTGCAATAAAAACCGGGCAAGTGCGAGTCGGACTCGCGCACGAAAGGTTCCGTGCCATAATGCAAAAAAAAAAAAACAAAAAAAAGCAAAAAAAAAACGGTCACCCATCCAAGTACTGACCACTCCCGACGTTGCTTAACTTTGGTCAAAAATCACGTTTGTTGTATGGGAGCCCCATTCAAATCTTTATTTTATTCTGTTTTTAGTATTTGTTGTTATAGCGGCAACAGAAATACATCATCTGTGAAAATGTCAACTGTCTATTACGGACTATTTCGGTTCGTGAGATACAGCCTGGTGACAGACGGACGGACGGACGGACGGACGGACGGACGGACAGCGAAGTCTTAGTAATAGGGTCCCGTTTTACCCTTTGGGTACGGAACTCTAAAAAGTAGTGTATAAAATTTCCTGTGGTTAAAAATAATGGATTTTGTCTATGAATGAAAAACACAATTATTACTATAGTTTGTTTTTTTTAGCATTAGAAATAAGGTAAACAATCTTGACGTGTCTTTTAATTGAAAAACACATTTTAAAAATTAGTTACGGCAAATATGTAACAATTATAAATCTAATACGATCATTTATATTCTTCTGCTTTCATAAGTAATCGTTTTTGATTTTTAAAAAACCTGATAACACTGAGTATGTGGGGGAAGCGCTGCTGGCCTAGCCGAAAGCAATTCGGAGGTCACGGGTTCTAACCCCGGTTCGTACCAATGATTTTTCGAACTTTTGTACGAAATAGCATTTGATACCTACCTATTTACACACCGATACCTATTTTTCGGTGAAAGAAAACAATGTGAGGAAACCGGACTAATCCAAATAAGTTTACTCTCTGGGTTGGAAGGTCAGGGCAGTCGCTTTCGTAAAAACTAGTGCGCATGCCAATTCTGGGATTAGTTGCCAAGCGGAGATTGAATATCTGGGAGACCGACCAAAGCTTAGAAAACATAAAAACTCAAAAATGCGCGTTTTCTCATAGACCTAGCTAAGAGATCAAACCCCTTATAGCAAATTTCATCGAAATCGTTAGAGCCGTTTCTGATACCATCCAAATATGGATATAAATAAATAATTATATACATAATAAAATAATTGCTCGTTTAAAGGTAAGATAACACAAAGGAGAAACGAAAAGAAATTACCTACTCGCACCAGTCTTGAACCCCAATCCTCTTGCACGTATTTCCACGAACATACCGTTACGCTATTGCAACATACTTACGTTGTGTGAAATTGTCTACTACAAGGATCACGGAAACACTGTTTGCATGTGTGAGTAATAGTAGGAAAAAGCGTGACAGCAACACTCCGTCGAATTAAAAAGGTGGTTTTTGCACAATGAAGTATTCAATGTTTATTCTAATAGTTCAATATTTACTTAAAAAGTGCGCGAAACATACTTTTAAGTATACAAATACCAAGACCATTTCACAAAAAAATAAAATCTGAAATTTTGCAAAAGTGGTGCCATCTAGCGAGAGTTAAGTTTTGAGTAACCTAGGCGAACCACCTTAATATTTAAGATTTTAGTAACTAGGATGAGGGGGACATATTTATTCCCTAATCTTAAGTTCTAATATATTTATTACTTATCATTATGTATTTATGTATGTTTATGTGTAGGTATATGTATTATATTTATTTACTTAACTAATAATTATTCTTGTACTATGGTATTCAGTTCTTTTTTTATTATATACTTAATCTTATTAGGCTTATTACTTATTTCTAGTAATACTCTATTAGGAAAGTTGTTTAGAATAGTAGGTAAGTATGAATTCCAAACTCTATTGCCATATTCATTATTTGTTTTGGGGACTATAAACTGAGGTTCATTGGGTAATTGCCTGAGGTTGGTCGGTCTATGGTATCTATCCAGCTTTCCTAATAAGTCTTTGTATTCAAGAATCACAGCCAGTTTTACTTTATTAAATATACTAAGTACTCTACAATATTGAAACAGTTTATCATAGTTATGCTTATACTTTTGCTTTATTTTTAATGGAACTATGGTTTTTAGTATTCTTAGTATTAGTATTCTTATTTGTATATTATATTTTTAGTATTAGTATTCTTATTTGTATATTATAAATTTTTTGCAAGTATGTATTGTATGTTCGTAAAACTCAGATTACCTGCCAAGTAGTGCTGGTACTATAATAGCAGTAGACTGTAGCCGGTCCTACCACCTGTAGACGCACTCGCCTCCTGTCCTGGATGTAAGGAATGCAAATCGGTTATAACCGTAACCGAAATATTCGGTTATAACCGAATATTTTGACAAAATTTCATAACCGAATATTGGAAACTCGAATAACCGGTTTCGGTTTTTTTTTCGTTTATATATTTATGACTTAAATTGCATGTTTTTATCATCTAATTCTAATGACTACAAAATCCTGCCTTTTTTGGTTGTGACCCCTGTGACTTTAATTTTTGTCATTCGTGGACTTTAATAACAAAATTATACCAAGTTTACTTCCCTTATTTATGAAATATTTTTATCGAATATTATATCACGTCCAAGGTCATATTTTACTTTTACTGTATTTCGTGTGTTTTATTAAAAAAACCGGGCAAGTGCGAGTCGGACTCGCGCACGAAGGGTTCCGTACCATAATGCAAAAAAAAAAGCAAAATAAAAAACGGTCACCCATCCAAGTACTGACCACTCCCGACGACGTTGCTTAACTTTGGTCAAAAATCACGTTTGTTGTATGGGAGCCCCATTTAAATCTTTATTTTATTCTGTTTTTAGTATTTGTTGTTATAGCGGCAACAGAAATACATCATCTGTGAAAATTTCAACTGTCTAGCTATCACGGTTCGTGAGATACAGCCTGGTGACAGACAGACGGACGGACGGACGGACGGACGGACGGACGAACGGACGGACGGACAGCGAAGTCTTAGTAATAGGGTCCCGTTTTACCCTTTGGGTACGGAACCCTAAAAACGAAGATTTTTACTCACATTCCCTAATACTGTAGGTACTAAAATAAAGATTTTTGTAGTTTTTGAATTATTTACTTCATTATACATTTATAATGTTTCGTCGAAAATAACCGTAACCAATTATAACCGATATTCGGTTATTTTTCGTATTTACCGTAACCGAAACCGGTTATGAAGTTTGGCCGGTTATTGCATTCCCTGCCTGGATGGCATGGATGGGATGGGTGTCAGACTCGCGACCGCAGTGACTCGCCGCTGTCCAGCCACACCGTCGCGTCGGGCGGTACCACTGTATATGTAGACCCAGTGCCGATCTTACCTGTAGACCCAGCGCCGGTCCTACTTAGACCCAGTGCCGATCTTACCTGTACACCCAATCTCCACCTGGCCAATATTGTTCAAATCCAATATTAGCATGTATATTTGCCGATTTGGGCCGCAATAGTTCGCTGCTGTCCTCGACGGGCGCCGCTTTGTTGCGAGCATTCTTATAGTCCTTGTTATTGTTGCCAGCTCGCCGAACCCTGTAAGAGTGTATAGCAGTATAAGATATAGTTTTTTTAGGGCTAGCCAGGATGACAATCGTTTGTTGACAAACGCTAATTAAAAGTAAAAAGAGCTAGCTATTCGCTTCTTGGGAAACATGTCACACCATACAAAATATATAGGTAAGTATTATCTCCTTGGGAAATATAGTGACACTATACAAAATGTATATTCTCTCCGAGGGAAACATAGTGACACTATAGACAATATAGTTAACTATAGTTAATGGTAATATAGGTATAGGTAGTTAACTATAGTTAATGTGTTATTGTTCGTTATACAAGCAAAACGAAAAAAAAACAGAACAACAACAACTGGATGCTGTTAAGCAATAATGTGTCAACCCACATTAATTTTTCAATAAGATGTCAACTCAAAAACTTTACGCTTAAAGTTGACATTTTATTGCAAAATGAAAGTGGGATGACACATTATTGCTTAACAAATACTCGGAGCCGAACGCACTACACGGGCACGGACTTTGACGGGTTCGTGTAGTTCGGACTAGGGTTTGCACGACGGATCCGAAATGTATGGGAAGATCCGCGGATCCGGATCCAGATCCGGATAATTTCATACATTTCGGATCCGCATTGCAAACCCTAGTTCGGACGCTTAGCACCGCCGGGGATAAGAACACGGACACCCGGTTTGGCGCGTAGCACGGATATCGGGAGCCCTGCTATAGGTACTAATCTCTTAAATGTCAATAGATGCATTGCATGGTTATAATGAATAGGTATATTGTTATAACTGAATTACCCGAATACGTAATCCGCGAAGGCAACAATTTCGGGCGAAGGGGTAACGCGCCCGAAGATAGGATAAATGCGTGCATAAACTTCAGTTGTTAATGGAGGGCCTGGCGACACGATGGGTGACCGGGTTTTCCTTCGAGTCGGCGTTGCGCCGACGAAGCTCTCAGTATCTGCAATACGATTTTACCTTATATTTAGAGGATTTTAACTTTTATGCCGTCGTTGACCGCGCTAGCTGTTTTGACAGTTTCAACCAGGGGGCGGGACACTTAGAAATGTCGTTAACATTAGTAAAGATGCAAGCGATTTCTATTTCTATTTTCGGAACATTGCAGTAATAGGTAGCCCCTATTGGATCGAGACATTATCCTTTGCGTAAAGTTGACTTACTATTATGCAAACTATGTCACCATATGTCACTATAAAATTGATACAATTTAAGGGTATGAATCAAAGAGTAGTATAATATATACAGTGTGGAAAGATAAGTCGGGCCCTGGAGGGAAACTACCTTAAATCCTTAAGCTGGCTCATTTTACTTAAAAGAGACATTCCTTTATTTTTTAAAAGAAACAAAACTGCATTCAAAGATTTTTTAAAACTCGCTTGCCTAGCCCGGGACTCGAACCGACTAAAAATTCCAAAAAATAAAAACATGCAATTTTATTCTACTAGTCGATACAGTTAATGTTAATGATAAAATTTCTCCAAGAAACATTAGGTCTTACACTTGTCTGTCGTACAAAATATGCATAAAATCTAATATTTAGTACTCAAGATTTTTTTTAGACAAGCCAAATTGAAGAAAAAAAGAAAAATACTTTGAATGCAGTTATGTTTCTTTTTAAAAATAAAGGAATGTCTCCTTTAAGTAAAATGAGCCAGCTTAAGGATTTAAGGTAGTTTCCCTCCAGGGCCCGACTTATCTTTCCACACTGTATATGAGAAAGAGAGCCCTCTCGTGGAAATTTTTCGTATCCATTTTGAAGCACCGTCTTAAAATTTGAACAAGAAGCATTAACGTCAATATTCATACCTACAGCCTGTTTACACATTGATTAGTGTTTAGTACGAATGATTAATGTTTAGTGTTGCTACAAATGTATGAACTCACACTAAACATTAATCAATATGCAAACAGGATCATATATAATTTGTTATATCAAGAGTTTGCTCTTCTATTACCCATTAATAAACAACTTTATTATAATATTTGATTAATGTAAGATACATTGGCAAGCAGATATTGCAAAGACATACCTACAGGTAAAGCAGGTACAATACAATGTTATACAAAGCATGATTTTAACAAGAAAGTAATTATAAAGTAGCTTATTAAATACCTGATAAAATAAATTAATAAGGTGAGTAGGTATAAATGGAAAAGAAAAGATAATTGATATTTCATCATTTAAATTCAATAGTTTATTACATAAGTCGATGTAACATTTACGTGAAAAAAACATCGTCACATTTACATATACAGGAGCCAAAAGTTTAGTACACATGTTGAAATAACATTTACATGAAAGAAATATCGTCACATTTACAAATACTCCAAAAGCACATGTCGATATAACATTTAAGTGAAGAAAACATAGCAACATATACAAATATAGGAGCCAATACCTGGGTAAACATAACGTTATTGAATACTGTAATCATCTATATTATATGTAGGTACCTACATTAAAAGTCCATCTACAGTAAAAGTCCTGATTGAAAGATCAGCCCAAACCGTTTGATCTAGAAAAGTGAATTATTGGCAATCAGCGGTTTATATAACGTAAGCAACCACTAAGAATTTTTTTTTAGATCAGATCCTAAGGGGTTGGTAAATTGTGTATGAAGATAGTGTGATTTCTAAATTATAGCCTATATTTGGTGGACAATAGTTTCCACAGCCGTTCCACACCTTCTATAGTTTTTATGAAATTGGTTGTAACCTAGCAACTGTTATTTACTGTCAGAAAATAATATTATCCTAATTTATATATTATTTTTCTATTAATTTTAAAGTGCATAGCAGAACAGAGTGAAATCAGAACAAGCAAGCAAGCCAGCAGCATTAAACACGAGTAAAATTCAAATAGGGAAATTAGAATTGAAATAGTTCCAATGTCCATGTGTTCCAAAGGTAAGGAGAAATTACCATACTTAGATGAAATGGCTATCAGACAAGTCAACACATGAAAGAGTTCTAGATCAGACTGAGACCCTCTGGAATTAGTAACGCTAAGTGTTTGAAAGTTTAGGTGCCAACCTCATAACGAATTCTTCCTTGTGGTGGTCGGGCGGACCATCCTTCTTGAAGCAGGACATGGTCTACAGGCCGACTGCCCCAAAGTCTAGTAACCAGTCTCCACTGCCCGAGATGTTACCAGCCAAAGCATTTGTCGCATGTCCCGCCCCTGATAATTCTGGCAACCCAATAGAATATTTAATTAGCACATTCGGACGGCAGCGCAAAACCCAAACTTACTGCCAGTGCTTTACGAATCATATACTTCCCGTATTGAGAAAGCCAAATTTCCGGCACGACCTACATTTTCCCGTACCATGTCCTGACTTTAAAGGCCCCTACAAACCTGGAATGTTATCGTTTTGAACTAAAAGTCATCCTGATCAATCGACCATATCCTTGTGTATATACAGCCGTCGCCCGCGGATCTGTATAAAATTCCAAAAGATATAGGCATTTTTAAAAACCCTTAATTTTACGGGAATATACTTCCCTTTCCGCACAGGCCGTATATAATACTAGTGATGGGATACTAAAGAATCGATAACGACTTTTGTAATCGACAAAATATTTATGATCGTCATCGTGTCTGTACGTGTTCAAAACAAATATTATTCATCTTCATATAATTATAAAAAGGGATCAGACTTTTAGAATAGGTAATTTTCAATATTGATGTCATAGTCTTGAACTGTCGCATTAATAAAATGTCGTATCGACGCGGAAACGTGAAGAATACGCAGCACTATGACCAATCTGAGCGCTGCGTACCCGCCTTTCGGTGCGGTACGGGGTGATGGAGTACGGACAAATAGCACCCGTGCCGCGCTAAAGAAAACAAAAATACCTGTCATTGCTAACGCAATGACAGGTATTACAAACGCAAAAATACTTCCCGTACATTTATTCTTTTGAAATGAAATATAATATACTTGAAGTCAGAATATTTGGAAGGATGCTTTTTAAAATGTCCCACTTACGTCTACTTCACGCGCCTCCTTAACTACTTCTAGCAACTATAAAACTTAACTACTGGCCGCTCGGAGGAAGAAGCTTGGCAAAACAGGTTGTCCATACTTGTCTCAAATGTGTTCGGTTGAAGGGTGGAACAGTGCAATCAATAATACCCGAAACTTGCCGAAAGAAAAGTTGCACCTTGAACATCTGTTCAAACAGGCACCGATTACGCCGGTCCATTTCTTATAGCTGACCGCAAAAGGGGGTGTAGGCTCGTAAAGGCCTACATTTGTATATTTGTGTGTTTAACATCCAAGGCACTTCATTTGGAACTTGTTTCGGATTTAACCAAGGAGACTTTTATGGCAGCTCTTAACCGATTTATTGGTCGTCGTGGCAAGCCAAAGGTAATGTTCTCAGATAATGGCACGACCTTTGTTGGTACCTTCAATGAGCTCTCAAATCTCTTAAAACAAGACTTTGCGGCAGATATGGCCGACGTGCAAATCAATTTCTCTTTCATCCCAGCATACACACCTCACTTCGGAGGAATCTGGGAGTCTGCCGTGAAGTCCGTAAAGTACCACCTGCGACGAGCCCTAGGTCTTACAAAACTCACTACTCCTACTAATCACTAGGTACAGCCAGGGTTCATCATCAGCTCTATTTCAGGTACTGCTCTCCCAAGTGCTGATCAAGATGTGACGGATGACCAAAATAGCTAGGGCCTATGTTGCACCAAACCTGAGTTCCACTAGGTACAGCCGGGGTTCAGCATCAGCTCTATCTTGGGTACTGCTCTCCCAAGTGCTCATCAAGATGTAACGGATGACCAAAATAGCTAGGGCCTATGTTGCACCAAACCTGAGTTCCACTAGGTACAGCCAGGGTTCAGCATCAGCTCTATCTTGGGTACTGCTCTCCCAAGTGCTCATCAAGATGTAACGGATGACCAAAATAGCGTGGGCCTATGTTGCACCAAACCTGAGTTCCACTAGGTACAGCCAGGGTTCAGCATCAGCTCTATCTTGGGTACTGCTCTCCCAAGTGCTCATCAAGATGTGACGGATGACCAAAATAGCTAGGGCCTATGTTGCACCAAACCTGAGTTCCACTAGGTACAGCCAGGGTTCAGCATCAGCTCTATCTTGGGTACTGCTCTCCCAAGTGCTCATCAAGATGTAATGGATGACCAAAATAGCGTGGGCCTATGTTGCACCAAACCTGAGTTCCACTAGGTACAGCCAGGGTTCAGCATCAGCTCTATCTTGGGTACTGCTCTCCCAAGTGCTCATCAAGATGTGACGGATGACCAAATTAGCGTGGGCCTATGTTGCACCAAACCTGAGTTCCACTAGGTACAGCCAGGGTTCAGCATCAGCTCAGATCTATGTATACTAAAACCTTCTGCAGAATTGAACAAACACTTTTCTGAAACCGCATCAAAATCGGTTCAGACAAACACGAGATAATCGCGAACAAACATACATACATACGGGTCAAACTGAGACCTTTTTTTTTTAAGGCGGTTAAAATGTTTTTTTTTTCTTCTATAAAATGACCTTTTTAATACAGTTGCTCAAAAAGTGCTACTTTACGTAGCTGTTTAGCGTGCGGAAAGTTGGTTATCTCGAACTAGTGCTTTTTACTTTTCCAATTTTTTTAAATTTATACTTTTTCCAATTCACGACTACTTATTGATGAGTGTTAATATTAGTTTCCTTTAAACGTCGTAATCAGCATAAAAACCTACCGTTAATGTAAGAATACGAAAAATATTACATATTTCATATTTAATTACTTAATTACCTCTTCATCATTATAACACGTTTATTTTTTAATATTCAATATTGAAAATTCCGTTCTTAATAAGTTGACTGAATGGAACGGAATAGCTGCCAAACGCCCATAGATATAATATACTTAAAGACGACGTCTAACCGAGCTGTCACTGTTACCACTTTTGTTTAGTGTACGATTAACAATGTTTTTCTTTTTTTTTCGCAACTGTAAAAAACGTCGTTCGATACACGTGCGGAAATGTCATTCTTCACTCGTCCCGAGTCTTGCCACTCGCCTGCGGCTCGTGGCAAGATATCTCGGTACTCGTGAAGTAATGACATACCTTCCGCACTAGCATCGAAATGTACTATTTTGATATTTCCTGTAGTAACGCAGTAAACTACGTACAGAACAAAAAATATAATACTCACTAGGAGGTACAGAAGGTGTTAGATTAGATTAAAAAACTATTTTAGGCAATAATTACTTCTTTAGAAAAATCGGTGCGGGCGGGTTGTGAGCGCGGCGCTGGCGGGCCGCGAGCGTGATGTTGGTGCGACGCGCACGTTCCGCCGGCGTCCGCAGAGCGCGATACGGGCGGGACGCGAGCGGCCCGCCAGCGCCGCGCGCGCCGCTTCCATTGCGCCCCGCTCACGCCACGCCCGCAAAACGCCTATGTCTGACGGAGCCTTAACGGTGGTGACCGGGCAACCCTAAATTTAAAAAATTAAGACGTAGAACGTAAACGTTCGCAGTGCAATTGTCTTCCTTTGTAATTTCGATGTGCAAGACATTTTACGTCGTATTACTGTTGTGAGTGACATGTGTCAAATAACGCAAATAACAATGCACGAAGTATAAGCGTCCCGCCCCCTGGTTGAAAGTGTCAAAACGCCTAGCGCGGTCAAACGACGGCATAAAAGTTATAATCCTCTAAATATAAGGTAAAAAAAGGTTTGTTAGTTAATAGTTGTTAACTTGTTAGTTTAGGTTAAGATTTTTGTGATTTTTTTAATTTTAAGTTAGTTATAAATTTAGTTGGGATTTATTATGTATTGTATCATTGTTATGCATTTATTAAGGTAAAATCATATTGCAGATACTGTGAGCGTCGTCGGCGCAACGCCGACTCGAAGGCAAAGCCGGCCACCCAACGTGTCGCCGGAACGAGGGCCAGGCCGTCAATTGACAACTGTAGTATATGCTCGGATTTATCCCAATTTTGGACGCGTCACCCCTTCGCCGGAGATTGTTGCCTTCGCGGATTATGTATTCGGGTAATTCAGTTATAACAGTATACCTATTCATTATAACCATGCAATGCATCTATTTACATTTAAGAGATTAGTACCTATAGCAGGGCTCCCGATATCCGTGCTACGCGCCAACCCGCGTGTCCGTGTTCTTGGCCCCGGCGGTGCTAAGCGTCCGAACTACACGAACCCGTCAAAGTCCGTGCCCGTGTAGTGCGTTCGGCTCCGGATTTGCGTTCGGTTCCGAGTGTTTAGTTGTTGTTATTCTGTTTTTTTTTTCGTTTTGCTTGTATAACTAACAATAACACATTAATGTGTTATTGTTCGTTATACAAGCAAGCAAAGATGGGATAAACAAAAAAGACTCAGAGCCGAACGCAAATCCGGAGCCGAAGGCACTACACGGGCACGGACTTTGACGGGTTCGTGTAGTTCGGACGCTTAGCACCGCCGGGGCCAAGAACACGGACACGCGGGTTGGCGCGTAGCACGGATATCGGGAGCCCTGCTATAGGTACTAATCTCTTAAATGTCAATAGATGCATTGCATGGTTATAATGAATAGGTATACTGTTATAACTGAATTACCCGAATACATAATCCGCATAGGCATCAATCTCCGGCGAAGGGGTGACGCGTCCAAAGATGGGATAAATCCGAGCATATACTTCAGTTGTCAATTTACGGCCTGGCCCTCGTTCCGGCGACACGTTGGGTGGCCGGCTTTGCCTTCGAGTCGGCGTTGCGCCGACGACGCTCACAGTATCTGCAATATGATTTTACCTTATATTTAGATGATTTTAACTTTTATGCCGTCGTTGACCGCGCTTAGCCGTTAAAAATGTCGTTAACATTAGTAAAGATGCAGGCGATTTTTATTTCTATTTCTATTTTCGGAACATTGCAGTAATAGGTATCCCCTATTGGATCGAGACATTATCTTTTGCGTAAAGTTGACTTACTAAGTATTATGCAAACTATGTCACCATAATTATGACATTATGCTTTTCTAAGAAGTTTCAAAGCATTTGTAATGGATTAAAATTTTCAACCCCTTTTTAACCCTGTTAAGGGATGAATTTTACAAAACGCTGAAATTACTTTTCCTGTCTTCTAATAATATCCCTAAATACAATGATTCAACTCCACCACTCGAAAAATTTTTTGATATCCATACAAACTTTCAATCCCTTTTTCACCACCTTAGGGGATGAATTTTCAAAAATGCTGAAATTAGTTTTCTTGTATTTTAATAAATGTTTAATAATATATCTTTTTACGAAGTTACAAATTCCTAGCTTAAAAGAAAACTTTAACCCCATACAAACTTTCATCCCCTTTTTAACCCCCTTAGGGATTGAATTTCTCAAAATCGCTTCTTATCTCTTGTACACTTTATAAATGCAATCTGGTGTGCAAATTTCAACTTTCTGGCTTTTGTAGTTTCGGCTCTGCGTTGATGAATAGGTCAGTCAGTCAGGACACTTGCATTTATATATATATATGTAGATAGATTTAGTTGCTCGTAAATCTGCTAAGTCCCCAGTATAGCAAATCTTGAAAAAAATCACAAGTGTTTTTTGCTCTCAAATTTTCTAAGTGTTTGGCTGATGTGGCCGCTATGAAATCGGGCATAGGTTCCCCGTCGGTTCACTTTTCCTTTAATTATTCAAAGTCCTAAACACTTTGAAAATTTCTACTTCAGTCTATGATTTTTACTAAGTCCAAATTTGACACTTGACAGTTCTACTTTCCAAATCATGACACTTTGCACAGACAAAACATAAATGTACTCACAGTTTAAAATCTTACACATTTACGTCACTAGTACTTGAACCTCAGTTGAATCTTCCCGCCAAGTTGATCACCGTGACGTCACTCAGGGTCACGGCGCTGCTGACTCCGTCGACTGCTCCAATCCGCTGCCGCCCTCGGAGACTGCACCCTCGACAACAATCCGTTGCCACTTGATGCAGGAAGCACTACTAAAACACTTAAGGCCCACAGTACATCCCGGTTCGCTAAGGATCAATGTATGTACTCCTAACTTTATCAAAAAGGGCGGTCTTTATCAATGAAGCAATATAAATAACCAATCACAAAAAAATAATCCCAAACCCTTATATACAATCCCAATAAAAATCTCGTTAGCGCGATGTAGAAATCGCCGCTCCCGGTACAGCGCCATCTCGCGTGATATTCGGTAAACGTGTTTAGTATGAAAGTTACTTCACGGAAGTATGTACGCGAACACACACTTAGGAATAAAAACATCACAAGAAATTATTACGTGTTAAGTAGCTTATGTCAACAGTTTTATTGTTGTGCTCATTTTATTATTACTGTCCCTCTAATAAGAACAATATATACTTATTGTGAATAATATATAATATGTAGTGGTTAACGTTCAGTAGCCTATAAAATACCTGCATATATCGACTTACCTCAATAAGTGAAATGTAATATTTCTTTTGGGACAAATGAAATATCTTTAACCCGAAATAGTACCGAACTTAAGAAGAAAAATAATTATATGAATAATATTATATTAATTTATAGTATTATTATGTATTTATAAAAAGAGTTATTTATTAAAACAGAGACTAAACAAATGATCATAACAACTCGATTGGGGAAATTAATTAGAAACTCACTAGATATGAAATAGTGAAGATATGTGACGTTCCACTGAAAAAGGTACCTTATGGCGGCCGGCGTTTACGTCGCACAGCGACTATAGTATAGCGAGGCAATATATTGGAACGACGTTAATAATAGTGTAAGCGCCAACCGGCATAAGGTAGTAAGTAAGGTAGGAGTCTATTTACAAATAGCTAAGTACATACTTGTATTTTATTTATACTTACACTGAGAGCACAAAAATGCGACTACCAGGAACAAGCGAAGCATCTTCATTGACAGGAAACTTACAACAATAAAGCGTTTGTGATGATTAAATTCAGAATTGAATTATAAATCTTTATTAGATTTTAAATTCAATTTATAACTCAATCAACTTTAACGGAATAATGTTTACTACCAGAAAATGCAATATGAGATAATTTGTGACGTACCACGCGTAAAGGTACTTTATGGCGGTTGGCGCTTACGCTATTATTAACGCCGCTTCAATATTATTGCGGCGCTATGCAATGTAAGCGCCAGCCGCCATAAGGTACCTTTTGCCGTGGAACGTGACATTTTAATTAAATGTAAGCACTTGGAAACCTTATGCATACATTCTTGTTTGACTTATCACTAAAGACTTGTCACTTAACTGACAAACTTAGCTTCATATAGATTAGGCTCATAGCGGATGGTGCTGGGCCTAACATACGGCGTTGCATGAACAAGAGATTTCCTTTGGCAGGATTGGTCCTTAGGACCCAAGGATGGATTCAAGAAGTGGAGCCACCGAGATTTTTGATGTAATTTTTTAGGGGGGGGGGGTTCTCAATTTGGTCTTGATATCTTTATCATTATACAAGCTACTAGGCCAAGTTTGGTATCGTTTTCGTATAAATCGGGGGTGCCGAATACATTTCTGATATCATACTGACACCATCCCGAAGTAAAAACACATAAGTTATGAAAAAAATACTTTTTTTTAAATTCCTCTTCTCGCTTAAACTGCTGAACCAATTTAGTTAAAATTTGGTACAGAGATAGTTTGAGTTCCAGGAAATAACATAGCATACTTTTAATCTCAAAAATCATCCCTTAAGGGTGTGAAAAGGGAGGAAGAAATTTGTATGGGGATAATGGGGATTCAATAACCGCTGAACCGATTTAGATAAAATTTGGTATAGAGATAGTTTGAGTCCCGGGGAAGAACACAAATAGGATAGTTTTTATTCCAAAAAAAAACCTTAAAAATGAAAGGTAAGGTGTAGGATTGTATGGGAAATCAATAAACGCTGAACCGATTTCGATGAAATCTATGGGATCATCCATTAATTACGTCACACGAATTTCTAGGTTTTTCGACACCTCCCCCCCTCCTTGTCACACTTGGTCACATTTTGCAAATGCCTCCCCACCTGGTGTGACGTCACATTTTAGGCAATTTTGTTTTCAACGAAATCGGCAATACAAACCTGGCATAATTTTTTTAATAAAAAAATATTTTTGGTAAAAGAAATATTAGTAATTTTATAACACAACACCAATTAGGAACGAAAATTACCTACTTCCAAAACCTCATTATTTAAATGTACAGCTAATAAAAAAATATAAATTAATTTTCGGTTACTGATGAATAGTGACGTCACAATGTTTGTGACTCCCCCCTCCCCCATGTCACAACATGTCACATTTTCTTGACCCCCTCCCACCCCCTAAACGTGTGACGTAATTAATGGATGACCCCTATGTCTACATCTTTGATTTAGTTGTAAATGATACTAAACTTGACTTAGAACCTAAACTTAAAGAAATATTAACGTCAGACGTCAGACAAGACGGAGCTGGTATAATGTTCACCAACAAACGCAATTTGGGAAACTACCACCTTCCCAAACTGTTCAATACAGAACTCCAACTATCTTCAGAGGTAAAGTATCTAGGGGTAGTGCTTGACAGCAAACTGAATTGGAGTAATCACCTAAATGGCAAAATTGATAAGGCTACAGTCGCGTTCTGGCAATGTCGTAGAATGGTGGGTAGAACCTGGGGATTAACTCCCAGGCTAACTCTATGGCTTTACCAGGCAGTGATAAGACCAATAATAAGCTACGGTGCGATAGTATGGTGGCCACGCACCAAACTATCCATTGTGGAGGCTAGACTACAACGACTCCAGAGGTTGGCCTTTATGGCGACTACGGGCTGCATGAGGACAACACCTACCGCGGCCCTGGAAGCCTTACTGGGCCTCCCGCCGCTGCACCTCTTTATAAAACAAGAAGCGCTGGCTGCGGCGGTACGTCTCAAAAAATCTAATCTCTGGAGACCGCCTAGGGTGCCACACACCGAAATCCTTTACGAGGCCATAGGTAAGGAACCGCTTATAGAAGCGGTGACTGACAGGATACCCAAGCAGTTCGTCTTCGACAAGAAATACAAAATACAATTACACGAAGAACCCCATGAAGGACTCAACCCAAGGGAGCTGAGAATCTTCACGGACGGATCAAAAACAAGGTCAGGCACTGGCGCTGGGGTTTTCTCAGAGGACCTAAACATACACATCTCGACACCACTTGGTGCCCATAACACAGTCTTCCAGGCGGAATGTATGGGCATTATAATGGCAGCACACGCAATCGTCTCAAGGGAAGTAATGGACTACCCCATCCGCATACTCTCTGATAGTCGGTCAGTACTACAAGCTCTACAAAGTTATACTTTCACTTCGGGGCTAATTTACGAATGCCACAAAGCTCTGTCAGAGGTATGTACCACCAATGGCGTAACTCTGCAGTGGATCAAAGGACACAGCAACTCACGAGGTAACGATGCAGCTGACATCTTGGCGAGAGGTGGCTCGGAACTGAGGGTGGCAGGACCTGAGCCAATCCTACCTCTGCCATATGCCTGGCTCCGGAACACGCTGCGACACAACACCAAGGTAAAACACCAACAATACTGGTCTAACCTAGGCACCTGCAGGCAGGCGAATAAGGAAGCCCTCCCGACACTCAACCCCAATCTATCGCGGAGGCTTCGACAGCTGAAGAGACCACAGCTCCGGCTTATAGCTGGGGCAATAACTGGACACGCCTCATTTAACAAGCACCTACTAACCCTACGTGTTACAGATAGCCCCCTCTGCAGAGCGTGCATGGAGGCAGAGGAGACAGCCGCCCACGTCATTCTCGAATGCCCAGGGGTGGCAAAATACCGGGGACAACACCTCGGCTCACCGGGGTCTCTCCCAGAAGTCGTCGGCAACGTCAAGGGTCTGCTAGGCTTCTTGGTAGAGTTGGGTTGGCAGGAATAGTGCCGCCAACCCGTTACGCAAAATAGGCGCGATATTATGACGTCGAGTTGCGGAAACCAAGCCCGCGAAAACCTATAACCTATATAACGTCAGACGTCGCAGACGCTTAAAAATCCCCCCACCCCCACCTGCATCAAAAATCTGGGTGGCTCCACTTCTTAAATCCATGCTTAGGTCCTAAGGACCAATCCTGCCAAAGGAAATCTCTTGTTCATGCAACGCTGTGGTTGACCTTTTTATGCTCTGAGCACACTCACCTTTCAATCTCATAACATAACTGTTCAAAGAATGACGCTTAACCTTTAAATTGACAAGGGAAAAAAAACAACTGTGTTGTATCGTATTTAGTGTTCCGTACAAAACTTTGCTCACGGAACACTTATGAGATCACTTCGGTCTTGCAAATCAGTTTTCTCAGAGACCGTTTGACGTAGATACCTAAAATTTGGAACATTTATAGCAATTACCACCACTCATATTAAAATAAATAATAACTGCTTATTTCTTATTTAAGGGGAAATTTAGGGGGTTGAGAGGGGTAGGCTGAATTATTTTTTTATTTCTAAGAATCGTGTGGGGTACCAATATAAAGCTTGCAAAAAATTGAGTCGATGGACTGATTTTGACATCATTTTATGGCACCTCTACACGATGGGCCAACGCCGGCCACTCCAAGGAACGCATTTATGCATTAGAGGGAGCAAGTGATATTGCTATCTCATTCTACCGCATGTCTGCGTCCCTTGGAGTGGCCCGCGCTGGCCCATCGTGTAGAGGAGCAATTAGAGTGCAATAGTTTCGATAAAAAATGCATTTAAAGTTGCACGTTTTCATACAAAAAATTTTACCTCTGTCCTGGCGATTTTCGTGAAAACTATAGGTAACAGGAAGCTGACCAGTCAATACCCAACTTAAAGAAGCATGGAGACGTCGGGAAAATTATCAGCTTAACTTTATTTTCATTAGTTTTTAACTGCAGCCTGATCTTTGGTTGCTTAGGGCTAGCTAACTGATGCTTACACTGGTCATTTCATATTAGGCAGTAGACTTAGCGAGAAAGATCCTTAGTTAAAACTTTGGCATTGAAATTTATGACTTATGTCTTTGACACAAAGTTTCATTCTGCTTGCTTACTTTTGTGGGATATTTTTTTTTCTGAAAAGCCTACTATAAGTATGAGAGAGATCTACAAAATACAACCTTATTATATTGCAATTAAGGATGAATCTTACCATTCCGCTTGCGACATGTCTTTATCTTACCACTCTGTCGATAGTATTTCACCTGAACCGGACTCATTAGGCAACTGCATTAGGGAATGCAAATCGGTTATTTTTTGTATGGTAATAACCGCGGTTTCGGTTAATAACCGATTATTTCCATGCAAAAAATAACCGAATTAACCGATTTGCATTCCCTAAACTGCATTAAACCCCCCCACCCAGACCCGGAGCCGGACCTGGACTCCGACCCGGATTCGGACCCGGACTCGGACCCGGACTTGGACCTGGACTGGGACCCGGACTCGGACCCGGAGAACCACTATGATACCTTCACTAAATAAACCACTATGATTACCTACCATAATATGTAGGTATAAAGTATGATGATGCCAATCTTACTAGCCCCTCCCGCTCAAACATTCGCCATTAAGTGGGTTAGGTTAGGTTTGAACTGCGATCCTCACAGAACCGAACAAGGGTTAGGTTAAGTTAGAACTGCGAGCCTTACAGAAACGAAATGCTACTTGAAAAGTGGGTTTGATTAGGTTCGAACTGCGATTCTCACAGAACAGAACAGAACCGAACTGCTATCAGAGAAGTGGTTTATAATAGTGAGGATGTTAAGTGCAACAACCTTTTTTTGTTTGATTAAAGCATGAAACTTGGCACAGCAGTTCCTTATATCAAAATATTTCTTTAATAAAAGATAAGCTAGTATCAGGTGTCTTTAATAAGAAACTGACAGATAGATTACTCCGGGAACCTGATTTGACACTAACAAAAGCGATCAATATATGTAAAACAGCTGAGCTAGCTAATGAACAAGTCAAACAAATACAAGGAAAAAGCTCAGTAGAAAAAACAGAGGTGCAGGTCATTAAGAAGAAACCATTAGCAAGAAAAGAGCAAGCAGCAACCAGTGGCAGTGAAGGTGGCGGTTCAAGCGGATCGACTTACCATCATCAAGGCCAGCAAGCATCAGCCTGTAGCAGTAAAGGCAGTTCAAGTGGATCATCCTACCATCGTCAAGAAAGCAGACATCATGCAGAGTGCTACAGGTGTGGCTACAGTCATGAAAGGAATAAGTGTCCGGCGTATGGAAAAACTTGCAGCAAATGCGGCAAGCTGGGACATTTTATTAAGAAGTGCAGATGGAATAAGATAGGTACAGTAAGAGTACAGTATTATGGTAGTACAAATCCTGAAGACCAAGGCACGAGTGATAGTGATTCACAAGAGATAGACATTTCAATGGTTAGCAAGAAGAAAAGTAAAAGTAGTAGTTGGTATGAAAATGTCCATTTTGTGGAACAGAATAAAGATTTCAAATTTAAGCTTGATAGTGGAGCTGCTTGCAATACAATACCCAGATCTTTATGCCACAAAATGAACATATTTCACTTTGAAAAATCAAATTGTCATTTGACTAATTATAGTGAAGAAAGTATTTCTACAGTTGGTGAACTTTGCCTCTACCATAGAGCCTCTACCATCAGTTGGCAGAGTATTTTTCACTTACACTCGGTGAATAAACGTGCCGTGAGTCACGTTTTACGTTTCTTTACGGTCTTATGTACCTAACTTCACTCCACTCCAAACGATACTGTCCCTTTCTAACTATACTAAAAAACAGAGCAAGAGTTACGAGTATATCGGAGTTTTATACAGCGCCTCTAGGAGTCACCTAATGAACTAAATAACAAAATTGTCAAATTTTCTCACGTCTACGTAATTTACTATCTATGCATCTCGCTCTCGCATATTAGTGCAAGTGAGATGCACAGAAAGTAATGTTACATATACTGATGGTAGCCGTGAATATGGAGGGTAGAGATAAGGAGAATCCTTTATGACTTTATGAGAAAACTCCATAATGGGAGAATATTTGCAAAAACTGGGCACGCTGTCAGCTATTATAATTTTTTTACATCTCTCCAGAGTAGCGAAAAAAAGAAAACCCATAAACTTAGTCTTTCATTGTATTAATACCGTACTAAAAATCATGGAGAATGGAATATACTCGTATTTACAAGTGGAAAAACGTTTTCTCTTTTTGTATGGACGATTACGTAGTATACTTCCCTCTTAAACTTTTAAGGTTTTTGACGGACACTTTTTCATTATTAATTACATGGAGTATTCCTTACCTCTACAATCCACTAAGAGCATTTAGAAGGGAGATGTCATCGCTGTCATTTTCTTTACAAAACAGTCTGCCGATTTTTGCGGCGGAGGGGACATCAAATGTATTGCTATTTCTAGATGATTTGTACGTAACGTACAAATAGCCATGTCAGTCTGTACAAAAGTTTGCACAATTGTGCAAGTTTTTCGGCGGTGTACCCTTGTTTTGCCGACAAACTTTTCATCGAATATTATTTCATCGACAACAATTCATCGAAACGTTAGTACTAGTAATATTGTTTGGCGTTATTTTGTTTCATATACTATTTATTTCAATTTTTCTTACTGCGTAGAAATAATATTCAACGAATATTACTTGATCGCTAATTCGTTTCAAAATATTTTGATTGGCACAACTACTAAACATCGCAATTCATTTGTGCGACGTATTACTTTAATACATTTTTATATGTCGTACTATACATTTATACATTTTTCTGTTGTAAGAATTTTAGATTTAGGTTAGGTTAGGACTGCGACCCCACACAGAAACGAACGGCTATCAAAGTCGGTTTAGGTTAGGTTAGAACTGGGACCCCACACAGAAACGAACGGCTTTCAAAGTAGGTTTAGGTTAGGTTAGAACTGTGACCCCACACAGAAACGAACGGCTTTCAAAGTAGGTTTAGGTTAGGTTAGAACTGTGACCCTACACAGAAATGGACGGCTTTTAAAGTAGGTTTAGGTTAGGTTAGAACTGCGACCCCACACAGAAACGAACGGCTATCAAAGTAGGTTTAGGTTAGGTTAGAACTGCGACCCCACACAGAAACGAACGGCTATCAAAGTAGGTTTAGGTTAGGTTAGAACTGCGACCCCACACAGAAACGAACGGCTTTTTAAAGTAGGTTTAGGTTAGGTTAGAACTGCGACCCTACACAGAAATGAACGGCTTAAATTATACCTATTTATAATTTGGCCAAAATGAAAATGGCAGCCTTGTTTCGATAAGAAATATTACAAATTGAAGTAATTTTACGCGTAATCAATTTTATTAAATATAATACAAAATGAAATAAGAAAACCCGTAAAGAAATACCACGATATAAACTATATACAAAATAACTCAAGTACCAATTAAAAGTCCCCGATTTAAATTTACTAGTATCGATTCTTCGACGCAATAACTTGTCGATGAAATAAAAATACTTGAAACGTTGTCTTCCAAATAACATTCGATGAAATGTCTGTCGGCAATTCAAGGGTAAACCGTTTTTCGGCAGAGGGGTAAGTAATAATGTCAACAAAAAAATAAAGAGTATACCTTCGAGACTACTACGACTATGATATTTGATTTATTCGGTTGTCAATATAAAACAAATGTAGGTGTTCTTTCTTCTCGTAAGAGACGCCATTACTATGTAGTCTTGCTTGAGATTAATAAACATTACCTATTGTAAGCATTGTTTTGAGTTGATTTACAAGAACATACAAATAATGGGTAGTTGTGAACAAATTAAGTAAAATTACCTTCGTTTTATTGAATATTTTATCGGGTAGATGTAAATTAAGCAATGTGATTCTACCTTCCTTTAGTATTATTTTCTATCGGTCACCGGGGTATAAATACAGCCAGTCATTCTGAAGGAGGCCACTTCTAGTTCGGAGTTCAACGAGTTAACAAGGTAACTCTGTTATCGTATTTTGTAATTAAATATATTTGTTATTCTCAGTTGTTGAAAATAAAAGGTAATTATGTTAAATTGAGTATGATTTATTTCCTATTCTTGAATATATGCTTTTACTATATGGTGTTAAAACAAGCTTTTCTTTCCTGCTTGGAACCCTAATCCTAAATCCTAACAGTAAGCACTCAATGGCCACTCCAGTTATTAAATGCTCTAAGACCAATTTTGTCACTATTTTACTGACTCAACCTTCATTCTACAATTTTTTAAAGATTTGACGTTGCCATAGTTACAAAAATAATAAACACGTCAATGTTAGTAAACAATGTATAAATTAAAATATATTGTATTCAAGACAAAAATTGCAAAATATGATAATTACGTAAACATCATTAATAATCGAGTTAAAATTATGACTTTGCGTGTTAAAAAATAGGAAGCAAAGTATACGGCGCGATTATACAGGCCTATTTTGGCTACATATTTATTACCTATGACGAAAATAGTACACACATGAGAAGAAATCTTAAAATATTAAAATAGGTATGTATTATATTGGTCCGCTTCAGTCCACATCATGACAGCGGCCGTCTCCTACTACTAAGTAACATTATCTAATAGAGTGTGCGGAAAGAGAAGAGTCGTGAAATTTAGGGGAGCCCATACATTATACCTACGACTCTTCTCTTTCCGCACAGACCCTACGTATGACCTTAATAGCGATCTTAATTTTATAGTACCTATATGATCTCGAGTATATTTCAGTGCCAAGCGCCCCATTTCCAATACAAAATGAACCCACGCAGCGGGTTTTTGGCAATAAATGTGTTTAAATCATATTTAAATTTTCAGATTCTGAACCACCAGCAAGTTTTTGAAGAAAGTTTTATATTTCCTGTTACCAAGTTTACATGAAAAACGATTACCTAGGTACCAAACACAATAATTTGAACAACAGAAAATTAAATAATACTTACTTAGTACTTAAAGAAAAATAAATAAACTCACAGAACATTTGTATGTTTTATTTTATTTAAGATAATAATGCTTAATAAAATACGTAGCAATTCTTGTGTAAATATTATAATAGGTCATGCGGTATGTTCTTACTATTTATGTGTAATGTGCACCCAGCAACAAAAACAGCAACATGTCTATGTACCGCTCCTTGTATTGAGCCTTAATTCTTAATACATATGTAACTTCTACATGCATACGCATGCATACATGATGCAATCCGGGTTTTCATGGAAATGTTGTTTTCAATCAGCTTCTTGCCTAAAACCAAAAACTGCTCGTAAGCAATGTGATTTTCGCAAATGTAGCAGTAGAAATAGGAAAATATGATGTCAAGTATAACTCATTACCTTTGTACTAAATCAGCCTTTTATCGAACTATTAATTGATTTATCCCTTAAAGTTTTGCTTGAAGTGCACGTATTGTTATAAATTAATACATATTACGTTGAAAATTGCATGGATATTTGTAAAAAATCTGCGTATTTGTTGTAATTACAAGTTGACAGAAATGACACGTTGGAAACGCACGTATTTTTCGTGTCACTGTCACGTTTACTCGCGTTAAATATTTACGCAGAACAATTCTGGCTCAGTTTTCATTATATAATTAGAAAGAGAGCGTTTTAGGTGTGAAGTTAGGCAAGTATGGAAAACTCGCGTAAAAACGTCTATAACTCATGGTACCAATTGAATTTTTTAGTTCTTTACGTGACCGGTAGAGGCTCTGTACAATTACTCCATACATTTTCCTTAACTTTCTCACTGTCTTCACTTCTCACTGTCATTCACGAAACTGATAGTAGAGCTACAGTTGGCAGAGTATTTTTCACTTACACTCGGTGAATAAACGTGCCGTGAGTCACGTTTTACATTTCTTTACGGTCTTATGTACCTAACTTCACTCCACTCCAAACGATGCTGTCCCTTTCTAAGTATACTAAAAAACAGAGCAAGAGTTATATCGGAGTTTTATACAGCGCCTCTAGGATTCACCTAAAGAACTAAATAACAAAATTGACACATTCTCACGTCTACGTAATTTACTATCTATGCATCTCGCTCTCGCATATTAGTGCAAATGAGATGCACAGAAAGTAATGTTACATATACTGATGGTAGCCGTGAATATGGAGGGTAGAGGTAAGGAGAATCCTTTATGACTTTATGAGAAAACTCCTTTATGGGAGAATATTTGCAAAAACTGGGCACGCTGTCAGCTATTATAATTTTTCTAAATCTCTCCAGAGTAGCCAAAAAAAGAAAACCCATAAACCTAGTTTTTCATTGTATCAATACCGTACTAAAAATCATGGGGAATGGAAGATAGTCGTATTTACAAGTGGAAAAACGTTTTCTCTGTTTGTATGGACGATTACGTAGTATACTTCCCTCTTAAGGTTTTTGACGGACACTTTTTCATTATTAATTACATGGAGATTGTATTCCTTACCTCTACCATCCACTAAGAGCATTTAGAAGGGAGATGTCATCGCTGTCATTTTCTTTACAAAACAGTCTGCCGATTTTTGCGGGGGAGGGGACGTCAAATGTATTGCTATTTCTACATGATTTGTACGTAACGTACAAATAGCCATGTCAGTCCATACAAAAGTTTGCACAATTGTGCAAGTTTTTCGGCAGAGGGGTAAGTAATAATGTCAGGAAAAAAATAAAGAGTATACCTACGAGACTACTACGACTATGATATTTGATTTATTCGGTTGTCAATATAAAACAAATGTAGGTGTTCTTTCTTCTCGTATGAGACGCCATTACTATGTAATCTTGCTTGAGATTAATAAACATTACCAATATGGTGTTAAAACAAGCTTTTCTTTCCTGCTTGGAACCCTAATCCTAAATCCTAACAGTAAGCACTCAATGGCCACTCCAGTTATTAAATGCTCTAAGACCAGTTTTGTCACTTTGTTACTGACTCAACTTTCATTCTACAATTTTTTAAAGATTTGACGTTGCCATAGTTACGAAAATAATAAACATCAATGTTAGTAAACAATGTATAATAAATTAAAATATAATTGTATTCAAGACAAAAATTGCAAAATATGATAATTACGTAAACATCATTAATAATCGAGTTAAAATTATGACATTGCGTGTTAAAAAATAGGAAGCAAAGTATACGGCGCGATTATACAGGCTACATATTTATTACCTATGATGAAAATAGTACACACATGAGAAGAAATATTAAAATAGGTATGTATTATAATGGTCCGCTTCAGTCCGCATCATGACAGCGGCCGTCTCCTACTGCTAAGTAACATTATCTAATAGAGTGTCCGGAAAGAGAAAAGTCGTGAAATTTAGGGGAGCCCATACATTATACCTACGACTCTTCTCTTTCCGCACAGACCCTACGTATGACCTTAATAGCGATCTTAATTTTATAGTACCTATATGATCTCGAGTATATTTCAGTGCCAAGCGCCCCATTTCCAATACAAAATGAACCCACGCAGCGGGTTTTTGGCAATAAATGTGTTTAAATCTTATTTAAATTTTCAGATTCAGAACCACCAGCAAAAGTTTTTGAAGAAAGTTTTATATTTCCTGTTACCAAGTTGACATGAAAAACGATTACGAAATAAAATAATACTTACTTAGTAAAGAAAAATAAATAAACCCACAGAACATTTGTATGTTTTATTTTATTTAAGATAATAATGCTTAATAAAATACGTAGCAATTCTTGTGTAAATATTATAATAGGTCTTGCGGTATGTCTTATTCTTACTATGTGTTATGTGCACCCAGCAACAAAAACAGCAACATGTCTATGTACCGCTCCTTGTATTGAGCCTTAATTCTTAATACATATGTAACTTCTACATGCATACATGATGCAATCCGGGTTTTCATGGAAATGTTGTTTTCAATCAGCTTCTTGCCTAAAACCAAAAACTGCTCGTAAGCAATGTGATTTTCGCAAATGTAGCAGTAGAAATAGGAAAATATGATGTCAAGTATAACTCATTACCTTTGTACTAAATCAGCCTTTTATCGAACTATTAATTGATTTATCCCTTAAAGTTTTGCTTGAAGTTCACATACTGTTATAAACAGAGCTCGGATAGGGTGAGCTATTTGCCTTATAATTTGACATGTCTTATGTCATATATAAGGCAAATAGCTCACCCTATCCGAGCTCTGGTTATAAATTTATACATATTACGTTGAAAATTGCATTAATATTCGTGAAAAATCTGCGTATTTGTTGTGTTTACAAGTTGACAGAAATGTCACGTTGGAAACGCACGTATTTTTCCATAACATCTGTCACGTTTACTCGCGTAAAGTATTTACGCAGAATAATTCTGGCTCAGTTTTCATTATATAATTAGAAAGAGAGCGTTTTAGGTGTGAAGTTAGGCAAGTATGGAAAACTCGCGTAAAAACGTTTGTAACTCATGGTACAAATTGAAATTTTTAGTTCTTTACGTGACCGGTAGAGGCACTGTACAATTACTCCATACATTTTCCTTAACTTTCTCACTATCTTCACTTCTCACTGTCATTCACGGAACTCATAGTAGAGCTACTTAACTTGAAGTGTAAAATATTAAACAAAGAATGTGTTATAAACTTCCAGGTATGTAAGAATGATTATGTGCCAGTATTAGGGTTGCCTACATTGGAAGAATTAGAATTAGTAGAAAGAAAAGTTCAGGCTGTGACAGAAAAAATAGATATAAAAAATTATGAAGAGTTGTTTAAAGGGATTGGAAAAATAAAAAATTATGAATACAAAATAAAGTTGAAGGAGGGTGCAACAGGTAAAATAGAGTCTTGTAGACATGTGCCTTTTAAATTAATGTCAGATTTAAAAAAGGAGTTAAATAGTTTAGAAAGAAAAGGGATTATATCCCAAGTACAGACACCCACAGAGTTTGTTAGTTCATTAGTAATGACTAGGAAGCCTGACAAATCATTGCGTATATGTTTAGACCCTCAGTATTTAAATACTCAAATACAGAGAGAACATATTCAAATCCCGACCCTAGAAGAGATAACAGCTAAATTGAAAGGTAGTAAATATTTCAGCACATTAGATGCCAATAAAGGATTTTTTCAAATAAGTTTGTCGGAAGACAGTCGAGAGTTGACAACATTTAACACCCCTTATGGGAGATATTTTTATAATAGATTGCCATTTGGGTTAGCGTCCAGTCCAGAAGTGTTTCAAAGAGTGTTCAGTAGTATTTTAGGTAGCATTCCAAATGTAGAAATTTACATAGATGACATACTAATTCATGCACAGACAGAGAGTGAACATGACCAAATTTTAAAGCAAGTGTTTGAAAAAGCAAAAGAGTATGGAATAAAGTTTAACAGAGCAAAGTGTCAATTCAAAAAACAAGAGGTAAAGTATTTAGGGCATGTTCTCACAACAGAAGGAATTAAAGTAGATAGTGACAGAATTAAAGCTATTACAGAAATGAAAGAACCTAGTACTCATAAAGAATTGTTGCGTTTTTTGGGCATGATTAATTATGTGTCAAAATTCATACCCAATGTGTCCGAGGTGACAGCACCTTTGAGACAATTAAATAAAAAAGATGTACCATTTATTTGGACAGACTCACAACAAAAGGCTTATGATAGACTGAAAGAACTGATATGTAAACCACCAGTGTTAGCATATTTTGAAATAGATAGCCTTATAACTTTGAGTGTAGATGCGTCAAAAGATGGATTAGGCTGTGTGATTTTACAGAATAATAAACCAGTAGCTTATGGATCTAGGGCATTGACACCAACCGAACAAATGTACAGTCAGATTGAAAAAGAAAGCTTGGCAATTTTATTTGCATGTACTAAGTTTCATCAGTATGTATATGGGCAAGAGTTTATTGTAGAGTCAGATCACAAGCCCTTAGTTTCAATTTTTGCCAAACCGCTTAATAAATGCCCAGCTAGATTACAAAAAATTAAAATGGCATTACAACCATATAGTTTCCAGGTAGTATATAAACCGGGTAAAGAATTGCTAGTAGCGGACCACTTGAGTAGGTCATATTTAAATGAGACTACACCAACATATAAAACAGATTTAGAGGCTCATGTTGCTATGGTAGTGCAGAGTGTAAGAATAACAGATAGGAAATTACAGGAAATGACAGATGAGACAAGACAGGACAGAGAGTTACAGTGTGTATTAAAATACATATTAAATGGATGGCCCAATAGTAAGAATGACATTGAGAATGAGGCTAAAATATACTATAGTTACAGAGATGAGTTGACAGAATATAAGGGACTGATTTGCAAAGGAAGTCAGATAGTAATACCTAAAAGTAAAAGACCTGAAATTTTGCAGAAAATTCATTATGCACACTTAGGAATTGACAAATGTAAAGCTTTAGCTAGGAAAACAGTATTTTGGCCTAATATGTCAAAAGAAATAGAAGATCTTGTTCAAAATTGTGATGCTTGTAAAAGTTTCCAGAAAAATAATAGGAAAGAACCATTAATAAATAAGGAAATCCCTGATAATGCATGGCAAATACTGGCAACAGATATATTTTTTCTCTATGGAGAACCTTATTTGTAGTGTCCGACCGAAACATGTTTTTTTGCCGAAACCGAAACCGAAACCGAATGTTCGGCTTTGGCTCTAGTTTCGGCCGAAACCGAAACCGAAACCGAAACTTTTGTAGACTTGTTAAAATCGTTGAAAAAATGTCATAAAACCCCTTTTATACTCATATTATGGGGCTGTCAACACCCAATATCCTTGAGACCTTTTCCAGCAGTTTTTTAAGACCAAGATAATTCTGCAAAGATTTTGATAACACACGCACACGCAGTGCAAGTGTTATTTTAAACGTCAAAACTTCTATGAAATTATGACGTATAAATAACATTTGCACTAGTTGCACTGCGTATGCTATCAAAATCATTGCAGAATTTTCTTGGTCTAACTCTATTCATTCACCAGTCAAGTTAACATGTAGACACAGGGTCAACCAAAAAACCAACCAAAAACGCGAGCGCGAAATTTTTTGTTGACAATATCGCAAGGCCGGGTACCAATCTTCACCTGGGCCTAAAAGTCCGAAGTGCCCCAGTGAGGCGAACTTTCATGCGAAGTCAAAGCCGTGCTTCAGGATAAGTAGTTGAGCACAGACTCCAACCAATGTCCATTGTATTAAAAAACGAGACCGGAGGCCGAGCATGGCGCAGCGAGGCCAAAGGCTAAGCTGAAGTAGAGGACATGTGGAACACAAACCAATAGGAAATTGAGGTAAAATCACTCATTCACTCCGAAACAATTAGACAGTGTGTGCGTTATAGGTATTGACAGCCTCTTAAGACTGCGTCGACCGTCCAGTGGCGCCCTCATTAGTGGAATTGTGTTTTATAATAAATAAACCAGTTAATTTCTGTACCTATACATGAATCAGTATAATATGTAGGTATTAATATTGTTGTCCTACTTATTCCCCAACTTTTGGTCTTATTCCGAAGTACCATTTCGTAAGTTTCGGCCCGGCCGAAAGGTTCGGCCGTTTTTTGGCCAAAACCGAAACTACAGCCGAAACATGATTTTTTGGCCGAAACTGGCCGAAACCGAAACCGAAACCGAACCTTCGGTCGGACACTACTTATTTGTTAGTGGTGGACTCATACAGTAAGTTTGTTGAGATTGGTAAATTGCAGGATATAAACACTACTACCTTGATTAATTGTTTAAAATCAATACTGGCTAGACATGGAGTATGTGACATATTGTATTCAGACTCAGGCTCTCAATTTACCAGCCATGAATTTAAGAAATTTGCCAATGATTGGACATTTGAGCATATAATTATTAGTCCAAAACACCATCAAGGAAATGGATTAGCTGAACGTTATATACAATCTGTAAAGCATATGCTGAAAAAGATGATATACACTAATAGAGACATAAATTTAGGATTGCTCATGTATAGAAATACTCCAGTACATTCCAACTTAACTCCTAGTGAGTTATTATACAAAAGAAAAGTAAAGACAATAATACCTTGTGTAACTGGAAATGATTGTAAAAATGATTTTAATTATAAAAATTCATTGACTGAAAATCAGCAAAAACAAAAGATGTATTATGATCTGAAAACTAGAGCCTTACCACAGTTGGAAGTAGGAGATAAAGTAAAAATACAAAATGAAAGTAACATCAAGCCCTTACAGAGTGGCATAGTGGTAGGAAAGGCTCCAGGTCCCAGATCATATCATGTAAAAAATGAAGATGGAAATATTATAAAAAGGAATAGGTATCTATACATATAATAAAGCTGTAGAGGGTCGAAAGTCTGTACATGGAAGATATTTGAAAAAAAGTTGGCTTGGGATACTTAGAATCGATAACAGAACACGTTCCAACAATTTTTAGAATTTTTGTCTGTTTATCTGTTTGTCTGTTTATTTGAACGCGCATCACGTGAAAACGGCTGAACGGATTTTGATGAAAACATTACTAATATGTCGAGAAAATCTCCGGCCAGGTTATAGGCTATAAAAATTCAACCCCTAAAAGGGGGGGTAGCCACAACACTCGCTTGATTTAAGTTTGCCCCTGAATCTTATGGCGCTACTTAGGAAGGAGGGGCAAACTTTTTTCAAATATGTGTTACCACTATTGAGTACCCCGGTGAACTAACAGGTGGCGCAGAATTTAATACGTAGTGACATGAATAAGCCACCGAGGAAGGATTTTGCCAAATTAAATGAGGGGGTACGGATATCAACAATTGAATAATTATGTTGATTTAATAATACAACAAAATTAAACAACAGTAAATTAATTGCCCTTCATTGCACAGTGCCATCTTTTTCACGACTGCCCAAAAAAAGACAGAGAGAGTGTATTGTGTGTTTTCAGCGTTCGTGTTTGTATGTAGGTATATATTTATTTTAAGGGGGAGGCCTATGTTCAGCAGTGGACGTCTTATGGCTGAGATGATGATGATGATATATTTATTTATGTGAGTTTCTTTATTCCACCTTAACTTCTGAATGCCTTAAGCGATTTAGTCGTACGATACATCATTATAATCCTTACGTCATCCCGGGTGAGGCTATGTGACGTCATTATCAAACCAATATGGAGGACTTAATACGCCATATTACGCAACCTTTAGAGTAAATATCGTGCAAACCTCATCGCATCTCGCATGCTCAAAGCGTCGGGAGTAGCCCGACGTACGTGGCGCGCTGTACGCGTTCCAAAGCCGGGCGCCGTACTCAAAGCGTCGGGCGTAGCCCGACGTACGTGGCGTGCTGTACGCGTTCCAAAGCCGGGCGTCTTCGGCGCCCTCATACTAAAAGAATCTGGCGTAGCCCGACGTACGTGGAGCGCTCCACCCGGTCCAAACCCAGGCGACTTCATTTTTCTCATACTAAAAGAGACGTACGTGACACGCTGTATGGTTACCAAAGCCGGGCGCCTTCGGCGCCCTCATACTGAAAGAGTCGGGCGTAGACCGACGTACGTGGCGCACTGTACGCGTTCCAAAGCCGGGCGCCTTCGGCGCCCGCATGCTAAAAGTGTCGGTCGTAGACCGACGTACGTGACACGATGTACGCGTTCCAAAGCTGGGCGCCTTCGGCGCTCCATACTAAGAGTCAAGCGAAGACCGACGTACGTGACACACTGTACGCGTTCCAAAGCCGGGCGCCTTCGGCGCCCTCATACCCAAAGCGTCGGGCGTAACCCTCCGTACGTGGCGCGCTGTACCAGATCCGAAGCCGGGCGCCTGCGGCGCCCTCATACTAAAAGAGTCGCTGTACGCTTGCCAAAGTTGGGCGCCGAAGGCACCCTCATACTCAAAGCGTCGGGCGGGCTTTGCCCGACGTATGTGGCGCACTGCACGCGGTCCAAAGCTAGGCGACTTCGACTTTCTCATACTAAAAGAGTCGGGCGTAGTCGGACTACTACAAATCGCGCTCTAAAAAGTATGAAAAAATAAGATAGAATTCTTATCAGAAATTATCATGCAGGAAATTATAAATGTAAGCGTAATATAATTAACAATTTATATGTTTAGCAGCTTATCTGACACAACCCGAATTCCACGCGGGCGGAGCCGCGGGCACAGCTAGTATGTTAATAAAGGGTGGGACTCATAAAGAAAACAAATTGGACTATGATGACATTGTAATAAATAATGATAGGATACCAGATTTGCCTAATGATGTAGATATGGCTCATGGTTCAGGAAATGTGTCCAGGTCCAGTTCTTTTAATGTGTTTTTGATGTTATGCCTATGCCTAGTACTTTCTCAAGGTCTGGTAGACAAATCAAAAGACCAGTTTACCTTAAGGACTATCAATTATAATAATGTTTTTGAATTTAACATGTGGCATCCTTTCTAAGTGTTAATGAAAATAATGTTTAATGATTAATGTAACTTTTGTGTTTATGGAAAGGAAAGGATGTTATAAGTGTGAATCATACTTAAGTTAATAAGTGTGTAGCGGCCTTAAATAGAATATAGATTATCTATGTGACTTGCAATAATGAATCTGAATAAAACTCATGTTGATTAACAAGCTCTTGACTTTAAATATAATATTCATACTTAAAACCTATGAACATTACAGGTGTTGGCAGGGGACGGAATGGTTTAGTGGGTGATGACACTGATGACTGATAATATTTCATACAAAGCATGATTTTGAGCCGGACATGATCCTGTTATAGCCACGTATTACATCATTCTGTTACAGTACAATGCAGCGGGCATAGGCCACATGTAGGTATGTTTTGTTGAAGTCGAGGAAGGTTCCAAACGGTACCTAAATAGTAAGAGATTGTTGAAATTAGACATCTAACCGTGATCCTAAATATTACTACTAAGACTATAACTTACTTAATAAGTTGGATAGTTTGTTTTGTTTTGAACATTTGTACCTACCCACCTCATCGGCTTCGTTTATGTACAAGCAAGCGGGCTCCGTTGTTAGGTTGATGAAAGTTTTGTGTAAGGAAGTCTTAGGATTACTTTTACAAACTTACGAACCTGAATTGAAATTTAAAAATCCTACATATGTACCTATTTACTTAATTGAGTACCTACAAGCTAGCTGTTTGAAATTAAAGTTGTAAACATGATGGGTGTGTTGTGATACTTGTAGATGTAGGTTGCACCGTGCATAATCGATATACGAGTGCGTAAAGCGCATTTAGTGATTGTTCCATACTTCCTTATTCCTTAGGGCAATAAGTAATTATACAAATTATATTATTACATACTATATGAAACTTGTTTTTAAGTTATAATTATCATGAGTTTAGTTAAAAAAGTACAAGCAAACCACCCGCGAGAGCGAGTCGCGTTATAAAGTCGCGTAGACTTCGACTCGCGGATTGACATAAAGACTCAAAATAGGGAGTTGTGCTACGGGTTTTAGTTCAAAGTCGCGATCGTTGTCATTTTCTGACAGTGACACCTGATCGCGAGTTTGTCGCGGCTCTCGCGCGTGTGTTGTGCTGCCAACACGCGACAAGCCGCCAAGTCGCGCCGATCTGTCACTTCTCGCGTCTGTCGCGGCCAGTTGTGCTAGAGGTGCAGGTTGATAACTGCCTCCTTCAGTGTGGCTATAGCTTGGAAAGCACTTGGACTTTTAATAATCGTCAGAAATTTCACTTTAAAGGGCCTTGTCGGAAGCCAGTGTTGCTCGAAACGTGAAGCCCGTGATGATACATTGTTTTTCTGATAATATTCAGGAATGGCTTATATTGTTGAATAATTAGATATGAAATCTGCAAAGAAAGTTTAGTTCGCGCCTACAAAACTATTCTCGTTGAGAATTTTGACAATTCAATTTGGCATTTGTGACTGGGTTGCTATATAAAATAAACATTCTACCATAAATTTTTTGGTAGGAATGCGTTCATAATGCGGCAATACGATTAGCGATTAGTAATTTTAACGTCCTGTTATTTTATAAGTGGTGCAACGCATTTTATTTAGCAATCGTTAAGACCCCCACGTCAGCGTTAAAATTTAGCGAACCGTGCTTACGTTAGCAGGTGGTTTGGTGCAACCCGCCCTTAACTAATAGGGCTATATTGGGAAGTAAATAAAAGCAGATGATAACATAATCAAACAGACTTGGCCATTTTCGACTTTACTTTCAAAAGGAAGAAAAATAAATCACAATCAAGCACTTTTACATAAAATAAAAATATGCCCCGCGTAGTTCTTAATTTGTTCACTTTCAGCATCACAAGCTCATCATGTCCTGCATGAATCAGTTTGATATAGGTATTATATTTCTTGAGCACACTCAAATACCCAGATTGTTTTGCTTATCTCACAAACTCACCGCAGTAAGGTTTCTCCCAACTGTGTATTTCGCTTGTTGCACACTTAACATAAAAAAGACTTCTTTTTGAGAGAGTTATTTGTTTTTTTTTTTAACTAGTTAATGCCGTTAACTCCATTATGCATCAATGAAATGAGTGTGTCCAATCACCAGTATGTATTTTTGAATGAGTTTTTAAGTGAGCATTTTGCTTATAAGCCTTTTTACATATTTCGCATACAAAAGGTTTCTCCCCCGTGTGTACTCGTTGGTGCATCATTAGGTCCCGGTTGCCCTTAAACGTTTTGTTGCATATGTCGCAGGCAAATTTCGCTTTTTCCCCGGTGTGGATACGTCTGTGCGACACTAAACTTCCCGAACTACTAAACTTCTTTTCGCAATATTCACAGGAGTATGGTGTCTCTCCAGTATGTGTTCGTTTATGTATAATTAATTGAGTTGACCTTCTGAACTGCATTGAACACATATTACAGCCGTAAGGTCTCTCCCCCGTATGTGTGAGTTTATGATCTTGTAAATGGCCTTTTTGTGTAAACTTTTTATTACACGTCTCACATGAAAAGTTTTTTGCGCCGGTGTGTAATTTTTCATGTCTGTTTAGAACACTTATTCTCGCAAACCCCTTTTTACATATTTTGCAGACGTGAGGTTTATCGGCGTCGTTGTTTTTCTCAGTGTGGACGCGTCTATGCGACATCAAACTTCCAGAATCTCTAAACTTCTTTTCGCAATATTCGCAGGAGTATGGTGTTTCTCCAGTATGTTTCCGTTTATGTATAATTAAATAACTTTTTTGTCTGTACCGCTTTGGACACATGTTACAGGCGTATGGCCTCTCCCCCGTGTGTGTGAGTATATGTGTTTTTAAATAATTCTTTTGAGTGAACTGTTTATTACACGTCTCACATGAAAATCTTTTCGCGCCAGTGTGTGATAGTTCATGTATGTTTAAAGCACTCCGTTTTGAAAACACTTTTATACATAAGTTACATGGGTAAACCTTATTCTTGTACTTCAAGTGCAGCTTCATATGGTTAACCAGGGAATGTTTTCGTTGATATACTTTGCCACAAATGTCACACTCATATCTGCGTTGCTCCGCGGTGTCGCCGGCAGGCAGGCTTCGTTTATCTGAAACAAATAACCCAAACTTTTAATATCAAACTATGCAGTAAAGCAGAGGGGATTGATATCATGAGATACATTTTATTCTGAAACGTTAAAAAAACATTTTAAGCAGGTTTGTTTTGAGAATCAAAGGTCTATACAATACAATACAATACAATACTCTTTATTGCACACCTCACATACACGTAGTTTACAATAAATGGACAATAACATAAACAAAGACAGTAGAGGTAACAACAGGCGGTCTTATCGCTTAAGAGCGATCTCTTCCAGACAACCTTTGGGTATCGGAGACATAAGAATTAGAATATACGGTAGGTGGCGCAAAGAAAAAAATATGAAAAGTCGAATTGAATATAACTTAACAATACAAAATATTACTATAGATAAACATACTTAAATACGTATAACCATAAACATACATAGACATACATAAAAAGTATATATTAAATAAAGAAACAACAGTGTCAATATTATAAAAATGAAAAACTAAGGTAGGGAAAGGTAGTATTTCTTAAGGTCTATTATACAATATGAGACCCAATCACATGAAAGTAATACAAAAAAAAATTTAATTTATAGTAGTAACATGAACTGAAACACAATGTATTGTAACATGCGTTGTGTATCCTGTATCAGTACAAATGCATGGGATTTTTATTACTAGGTTCCAATTACGAAAAAAACTCCTGGCATTCAATAGATATTGCTAAATAGGCTATCAATAGATACGAGTACGGACCCTTAATCGAGTAGTGATCGAGCTAGATTTGTTTTTTTTGTTCTTTGAACGAATTCACAAAGGCCACGTTATATGTATTGTGTTACTGTAATTTGTAATAATGTACAGTCACCTGCAATAATATGTTACTCTTCTAAGGCCTCAAAAATATGCGACACGCTCTTATGGCTCTACAAATAAGATCGTGTCAGATATTTTTGCGGCCTTCGTTGCGTAACATATTATTGCAGGTGACTGTACCTATGTTTTTATTTTCTTTTTTGTGTCAAATTCCATACTGTCGAATTAATATAGCCTGTAACGATGGTTCTGTGTATGTTAAGAAATAAATAAATAAATTTATTTACGCACACTTCTCCGTTGTACTCCGAAGTACTCTCCGTTGTTGAGGTTACACTTGGTTATGTGATGGTTTGTATGGGAGATGTCAAAGATTTGTGTGGCCTTACCACAATGAAATAACGTGCAACAGTTTAAACTCATTGATGTTGCGTTGGTAACTACAGTTGAAGTCAAAAAGCTCACAATCAAACCTTAAGGTTACCATTATTTCTGTGTTAAATTATCATACAAAATATTTTTGATGGCCATAATTAGCATTCAAATGTCCCTCACAATGGTGCCAATGATATTAATAACTTTCAGACCAACTTTCGTACAAGTTGTTACTTTCTTTCTATGTTTTTAATTATGTAATGTTTATATTTCTTTACGATTAATTGATTATTAAGTATTTTACTAACATGAGATTATTTTGAAAAATACAGATACAATATATTAGCTCCTAGCATCATAAAGTTATTATTTATTGTCGGGTAGTTGCACAAATCTCTGTTTTGACATTTTGCTGGGACATCATTTATTTTAGCCGCGACCACGACCAGTGAAACCAGTGTCGAAACGTTGGTAAATAAAAGTAATAAAATAAATTCGCAATAGACCCGTCTATAAATATGAGTTAATATCATAAAGTTAATTTGAATAAACTACAGAAAAAGCCAGGTTCGGGATAACTCACCACTCAGCCGCTTCTTGTGAGGCATCTGCACTGTCTCCGGGCCTAACACAAGCTCGTCCTTGACCACACAGTTCGCATACAGCTCCTCGTCTGGCAACGGCTCTGTCTTCACATCCAGTGCCACTTTCTTAAGCTTTAGACTGTCCTCAAAATCTGGAGCTTCCTTCATGTCTACATTTTCTTCTTCCCGTTCTATTTCTACTTTTATGTCTATAGTTTTCTCAGTAATTGCAACGTCATTGTTTGCCATTGCTATTAGAACTTCTTTTTTAGGCAGTGCGGACAAAGTATCTGGGGACTGCCCAGCCTCTGTGACATACCCTGTCAATCAAACAAGTAAATATTATAAGTAGGTTATTTTGGATACTTACAAACATATCAAGACTTTGGCGTGAATGAATTACTTTTCAAGTTTTAATCAGAAAAGCAGGTATTAATTAACCTCTAGCCGCCCATACGTCAAACCTTGCCAAGCAAAATGAAATTTTATTTTGTCAACACAAAGTTCAAATTAGAATGGAACAGGAGACCTTTTTATAGGTCTCTGGGCGGCCAGAGGTTATGGCGCGGTAAGGCGGAGGCGCGGCGTTGTGTGCGCAGTGGAGGTGGTTTACATTATAAGCATTATTTCTAATTTGAAAGTTCAGTCACATCAGCATTCTGTTTAGCGTCGCATTAAGAATAGTTGTCTAGCAAACATGCATACGCCCAAGTCCTAATACTGCCCTTCTAAGCTAAAAAGCGGTATTTATTATTATCTTTATTTATCTTTCTTCTTAGGCTAGGTCATTTATAATATGAATATAAAAGTAAAATACACGGTGTAACATGAGTAAACCGAATAATTTTAACAGCGTATTCCTGATCATATTTAGAGACAAAAATGTCCTATAAACTTTTTTGATATTCGCCTAGTTTCAGAGATATTATTAATTAAAAAAAAAAAGTTTTTATTGTTACATGGTGTAAAAGTAGTGTCCGACCGAAACATGTTTTTTTGCCGAAACCGAAACCGAAGGTTCGGCATTGGCCCCAGTTTCGGCCGAAACCGAAACCGAAACCGAACCTTGTAGACTTGTGAAAATCGTTGAAAATATGTCACAAAATCGCGTTTTTTAGAGGAGAGGCCAATTCGTAGAAATTACCTTATTAACGATTTTCGTAGGACCGAAAAGGTTTATACCGGGTTGGACTAAAGCAAAGTGCTGCACTTTGAAAAAAAATCATCAGAGTGATGTTATTATGACGCTTATTTTTCATGATGTTATCCTAGAGAATACGCTAAAATTATCATCAGCAAGCACCATTTTTGATTTTAGTGAAAAGTGATTCCTACAAAACATGCTTATTTTAGCGTATTCTCTGCTATAACACAAAAAAAAATAGGTCTTATAATGACACAACATTCATCGAAATTTTTACTGTCCTAGATTTTTCCCAATTTTCGGGTCAAATATCTTGGCCATTTTCGATTTTAGAGAAAAGTTTTTCCTACAAAACAGGCTTATTATAGCGTTTTGATTGATTTTTTTCTGTCTTTTACGATTTCTATATATTTTGCACTTTTGGTCAAAAATTTTACAACTTGTACTGCTGACTTTATGACGTCATATAAACTCATTCCACCACTTTATGAAGCGACAATATGCATTTTGATAATCAGTAGACCATGCTGATTCCAACAATACCACTGGTCGGTATAAACTTTTTTTTAGTCCTACGAAAGTGCTATGCTTCAACTTGGCCACTCCATCACTAGTTTACACATTAAGACTGCGTCCTGCTCGTCCAGTGGCGCCTTGATTAGGGGAATTGTGTTTTATAATAAACTAATTAATTTATGTATATGTTCATAAATCAGTATATCAATATTGTTGTCCTACTTGTTCCCCAACTTTTGATCTTTGTCAAATGTTTAGTTTCATAGTACGAAGTACCACTTCGTAAGTTTCGGCCCGGCCGAAAGGTTCGGCCGAAACCGAAACTACATCCGAAACATGATATTTTGGCCGAAACTGGCCGAAACCGAAACCGAACCTTCGGTCGGACACTATGTAAAAGGCATTTTTGATGGTGATGTTGCTGCTTAAGGGACGTAGTCTAAATATCCTTATTGATAGATGTCAAAAAGTGACAAGTAACACTTTGCAAAAAGTAGGTTCCACGAAAAAAAAATGTAAAAATCATTTTTAAGTGACAAGTTTAGCAATAACATTTGTTATTTACGTACAAATGCATTCAAAAAATTGAAAAAAACGAAACAAAAAAATTTTTTTTTTTTTGGTGAAATTGACCTAAACTCATATTACATTTTTTACTTCTTTTGACCTCAGAAATGCATGGTTAAAATTATTCGGTTTCCTCATGTTACACCGTGTATAAAAACACTTACAAAACAATAAAAAATACATATAAACACATTATAAAAAACCTAACCTAGGGTGCCGCCGGCAGCGGGGCAGGGCCCAAGCTGCCGGTGGTCAGGGCCGCAGAGTGAGGATTATTATTATTATTATATGTAAATGCACAGGCAGCTTAAAGCTGATACGTGCACATCAATGTCTACTTGTGTTTTGTACTCTACGAAAGTGTTCATCGAGTTTATTTTTAAAAGAGTAGAGAGAAGAGTAGATTTGCATAAAATTTTCATTGAAAATACGTCCTTTTAGCTTAGGAGGGAAGGACGTATTTTCAATAAAAATTTTATGCAAATACCGCTTTTTAGCTTAGGAGGGCAGAATACATCTCTTACACTTACCGTGGCCGTCATAGTCGAGTCCCTGCTCGTCCTCGCACGTCGGCTCCACTTTTACCAACACTTCCATTCCTATCCGATGATAGCCGAGTACTCGGTACTGCAACTCAGGGGATAGATATCGAGATCTTCACGGTAAGTGCTGCTCGGTGCCCACTTAGTTACACAAAACGATGGTACCTACTTTGTAAATTAATGATAGAAACAAGAATAATTTATTTATGTATCAAAAGTCAAGTAACTAAGTTATTCGTTCATAGAAAATTTATAGCTACGTTAAAAATAAACAGTATTCATTATTTTTGCCTTCAGCTCGGTCCATAACCATATGTCACTGTCAAGTACTTTCACGTTCCGGTCAACGCATCACCTAAAAATTTTGTGTCAGTTTGACTCAGCTCAGTTTCTCTCACCTCGCTCTTTTAAAATGCCGTTTGTCAAAAAAGGACAACCATACTGTTGACAAGGCGGACTTCAAATCAAGTGTTGCCTTTCTTGATGCGCCCACCCTGTGTATGTGTGCGTAAAAGCGTATATGTGTGCTCTTTTAGGGATGTGAAAAGTCGATTTTAATCATGTTATATATCGATAAACGCTACACAGCGGAACGAAATAGCGATTAATTGAAGCTTCAATATCTTCGTTAAACATAAACATTATTGAAATGCTAATGGATAATGAATATATTATAATATAATAATATAATTCAATTATTGCGGAACACCTATTTTAGGAGGTATTTATGTATTTTAATTAAATATCTGAACTTTCCCTTGGTTCCCTGCTGGGGCGTGAATATAAAATTGTGATCTGATAACCAATCCGCGATGAATACAAAAAAGCAATCCGAGAATAACGTCCAAACTCCATGGCTTTAACTTGTGCTATCCCATTGATCACAAAACAGCTTACTTTAGAAAGAGTGTGTTTTATATGTCTGTTCACACATTTAACCACTTGCCTAATGAAATTAAAATACTTGAACAACCTGAATTTGGCCGTAAACTTTATAAATGGTGCCTAGAAAAATCTTACTATAAAATAAGTGACCACTTTATGTCTTCGAACAATAATTAGTACGAATAGTAATATTTATTAATTTACTCATTGACATAGTACCAATAATTTTATTTGTATCACATGTAATGACACGATATTCCTATAAGTATTTAGCTGTAAGATTAGTTTTAGTATCAACATTGTACTCCGCATCGCGGTTGATTGTGATGATTCTACCTTAATAATTTTAAAATCATTGTAACTCACAATATGACAATAAAGATTCAATCAATCACAATAAAGAATAAAAGCGTTTTTGGTCATTTTAGGTATCGTTAAGCCTTTGAAGTAAAATTAAAATTGCAAGAAATGTCGATAGTTTATCGATATGACTTTATCGACATGGCTACAGCAACGTGGGCCTCATTTTTAATCGTACACTAAACAAAAGTGGCAACAGTGACAGCTCGCTGAGACACCGTCTATATATATATATATATATGTCTATGCTCAGCTCAAGTCCTAAGGTCTACCGCGAACATTAATAATTAATGTGATGAAATTTGCGAACTGTAGTGTAATTATTAAGGCCCCTTCAGACTATGCGCGTGAATCGCGGGCGAAGCCGCGAACGCAAGTGTGGCGTCGATTTCGCAGAATGTTCACGCTTTCGCGCCTTGTTCTCCGTTTTTTGTCGGTATTTCGGCCTGCGTTAAAAGCCCCCTCCAGACTATGCGCGTGAATCGCGGGCGAAGCCGCGAACGCAAGTGTGGAGTCGATTTCGCAGATTGTTCACGCCTTCGCGCCTTGTTCTCCGTTTTTTGTCGGTATTTCGGCCCGCGTCAAAGGAGACGCGAAGCGCGAACTTGCAAGACTCCACATTACACAATATTTTGGCTCCTTTGTGGCAAGATAAATATGAATTATATTATGATTATATTATATTAAGCAGCTATATTTTACGGTTTTACAATAAAACAAAATGGAAAAACAGCTAAATCACGTATGATGCCATAGATAACTAACAGTTAAACTCGATCAGCTGATGCTTTTCCGCCATATTGCCGCAAACCAAACTGCGAAATCGCCGTGAAGTGTGCGAGTGTGGAGTCATACGTCAACTTCGCGATATGTTCGCTCCGCGACGTCGCGCCGCGATTCACGCACATAGTCTGGAGGGGGCTTCACACTACAGTTCGCAAATTTCGGGCATCTTTCTCTTTTACTCCAAATTAGTCCAAATCAGAGTGACAGAGAAAACTTCGATTCGAGGCTCGGTTGGTTAATTCCTCCGAACCTATGACTCATAAATTATGAAATTATCTAGATTCCTCTCAGCAAAAAAAAATCGTCCTGCAAAGGATGTAAATAGCCCATCTTACTCCGTTATGTAGATAAATCCCAGTTGTTTGTGGAGCCCTTACCTAGCGCAAGGTTCAGCATGCTCCGCGTGCAATCGCTTGGCGTAAATTCGTCCAACTGCATTCAGAGCGGCTACCGCGAAAACCGAAATTCGCAAATTGCGGGGATCTTTCTCTTTTACTCCAATGAAGGCGTAATTAGAGTGACAGAGAAAAATCCCCGCAATTTGCGAACTTCGATTTTCGCGGTTATAGCTCTGCGCTAGTGGTAGTGGTAGTAAGTACTGGTAGTTTTTATATTTTTGTGCTGGTCATATTAAGAACGTCATTACAATTCAATAATTTCAAAGTTTTTCGCAACTTCCAAAGCGAAGGTAGTTTGTTTGTTTTATAAAGTATAAACTAATACATAATAATTTTCAACTTGCTGACTGCGAAAAATGGATGCAGCGAGTGCGAAGACGGAACCCTCGAAAGAGGAAACGCAAGAGGTCGAAAACGAAGACGAGAATGCGCCAAAGCACGCAGACCCGCATAACAGCCATGGTATGTCGCAAGTCGCTTGTGTATTTCTGATTATCAAATTCAAACTGATTCGTATTCAAGCGTGTTAATATAATCCGCTCGCGCACGATCCTTCGCGCTCCCTGTAGGTACAAAAAGGGAGGGTACATTTCTGTTGATTTCATCGCCATATGACGGCGCTCTGGGACTGCCCTTGCAGATTTAGCTGCATCCTCCTGACCTGCGTCCTCCATAAAGTACGTAGGCCCCAAAAAAAAGTTTTTACTCTTTGTCAATTTCACAGGGCTAATATTATGCTGGCAAAATGTTAAACCCACTTGTCAGGACGATTTTATCAACCCTTAAGGCTCATTTAGACGGCGCGCGAACTCGCATGGGAGTTTCATTACATTACGGTTTTTGATTGGTCGGCTGAATTGGATGTCCCCAACAGTCCGCAATGTAACTAAAATCGCATGCAAGTTCACGCACCGTCTAAATCAGCCATTAGTCATATTTTAAAAGTTGAATTTTTATTCATACCATAGATAGAGAAACAAATAAGCTTAGAGTGCTCACTCCATATTAATTAAAACTTTATTTTAAGCAAGCTTTGCAAAAGCTTTATGATAAGATAAGTACTTGCCTCGGTCGCGTTGTCTCGGAACTACTGATGCATATTTTCCTTTTATTTCAGATTCTTGGACCGAACTAGATTCATCAGACGGTTCGGATATCTCCGACTTCTTCGATTCAGAAACTGACTCGGAGCCGGAGTGGGACAGTGAATCAGAGTCTGATGATGAAGAACCATCATCTCCTGTGTCTTCGGCCTCAACAGCTTCGTCAGAACTCTGGAGCGACGACGCACGAACTGCCAACGTGTGTATGTTCCAATTGCAACCTGGACTTAAGGAAATCGCAAATTCCCCAGTAGATTTTCTAAACTTGATGTTCCAAAAACCGTTGTTTGAAAGTCTAGTAAAAAATATTAACCAGCACGGAACAAAACTGCTGAACGATAACCGCATACGACAATGGAATGATGTGACAATAAAAGAGTTCCGCATCTTTTTAGGATTATTACTGAACGTTGGAACTATAAATACAAACGTAGCGGCAGACTTCTGGAAACAAGATCGAGGCATATATCTTCCTAAAAATTATATGACTGAAAAGAGATTTTCTATCATACTTAAATGTCTCAATTTCGCGGAAGAGATCCCTGAGAAAAAAAACAGAATGTCGAAAGTGTCTTTAATTGTCAATTACTTTAACAATATTATGAAACAGGTGGTCACCCCTGAAAAGATACTGTGCTTAGATGAGTCGATGGGCCCGTTTTATGAAAATTTATATTTATTGACAGATCAACACAGTCTGGTGCATAAATTATTAATATACAAAGGCTTAGATCAGGATGAGCTAGAAGAAATGACGAAACGTGAGCGGGATGAGCTTATACATACTCGCGCGAATGATGCGGTGAAAAATTTGCTCGAAGACAAACTTGATGTTGGTCATTCCGTGTACATGGACAGTGATTACAACTCTTTAGAACTCGCAAAGTTTTTAGTAGCTCGAAACACACATGTAACTGGCACTTTGAAACGCAAAAGAGAAGGAAACCCGCCAGAAATAATCGAGAAAGAGTTGAATATGAATATAGGCGATAAAATTACTAAATACAACCCGGATGGTATCAGTGTTATGATATGGAAAGAGAGTGCTGACCACCATGTTGTAATGATATCTTCAGAGCACGGCAGCGAATGGCAGGAACACGTCAACAAATATAAGCAATCGGTTAAAAAGCCAGCATGTGTTTGGGAATTCAAGAAATACAGGGACGGCGTAAGAACACATGACGAAATGATGGCCGACTATTATTATATGCCAGAGAAATTGGCGTGGCACAAGAGAGTGGGGATTCATATATTGCAGATGTTGTTTCTGAATGCATACAATTTGTACAAAAGGTACGGGGAGAAGCCTCCGGTTAAAAGGTTACTGAAGTTCAGGCAGGTTGTGATTGGTCATCTTCTATCAGGTGGTGATTCAGTTTAATTTATGAGTCTGTTTTAATTTTACTCAACAGTTCGATTTTATATTTGTTATAAAAATTGGGATAAGATGTTAAGTTTTAAAATGGGTAAAAATAAGAAAACATTGTTTGCTTGTTATAAGTATAAGTAAAGAGTAACGTGGTTAATGTTTTTGATAATAATAATAAGTTCTTGTTAAAATATGTTATAAGAAAACCTATTTAATTAAAGTTTTTGCGCAATTTAAAGCCAAAATGGTTAGTTAAAAATTCACGCGGTACGCGTTTGAGAGATTAATTTTTGATCGATTAAAATTTTTTAGAAGAGAATAATTTTCAGTTTAATTATTTAGTCAAATAAACTTTAATTCTTAATATACTTGGTTTATTTTTAAAATTGAGGCCATTAAAAATACTGGGTCATTTTTGGACCGTTAGCCATATTGTGCGAGGTGATCAGGTAGGTCATAATGAACAACTTTTTCTATGGGACCAACTCTGAAATCACAAAAATTTTTTTGGCCGTTTCATACATTTTGGTCGAGTGGATGTCGACGTTTTCTATGGGAAGGCCAAATTTTTTTTTTTGGGATGTCGGGTTTGATCCCATAGAGCAGCGGTCGGCAACCAGCGGCCCGCAAACATCTCGCTCGACGCCCGCGAGCCTCCCTGGCTATTTTGTATGCAATATTGACAAATGACAATGTCTGATAAAGTCATCAATATTAACAAAGTGCGGCCCGCGACCACTTCGTTAACTGCTATGTGGCCCTTGGCTGCTAAAAGGTTGCCGACCGCTGCCATAGAGAAAGTTATTCATTATGACCTACCTGATCACCTCGCACAATATGGCTAACGGTCCAAAAATGACCCTGTATTTAGCAAGCCACTGGCGTTACTACCTAAATAATACCCAAGTTAACTTTATCGTTCTAACGAAACGATTTTATCGTCACAATACAGTACCCATAGTCCTAGTGTAATGAGTAGTGTACATTTGATAGCGTCCATTTGACATTCCTTTCTAGTCATTCGATTAGAACCATAATTCTTATAGTAGAGATGCGTTTTTGTTTGTGGCAAGTATGTTGTCGCTACGGACTAAAGAGTTAAGGGTTTCCAAAAAGACCCGCTTGTCGCACTGTTCAAAAAATGTCAAAGTAAATTTTGTAGTCACAGTAAATTTACTGCCATCTTTCGACACAGGATTAAAACTTTTACAACGCCGTTTGACTTTGATCCTTGTTCTTTCACTGATATGTGTTAAAATTGTTAAATGTCAAACGGTGTCGCCATCTACTCTAACATAGGTTAAAGGTATGACGCCATCTTTTCGAGCATAATTTTTTCTTGATTTTCGGAGGTAAGTTTTTTCTTGGACATTTTTTATTTCTTAAATACCTATGCTATTATAAGAACCAAACAGAATCTTGTCACGTTTTACGTCACTGTCTCGTCTCGTTTTACGTCAACTTAGCGTGGTAGGTGTCTAACTCGGAACAGATTGAATAGGGAGTAATACTGCAATGTTCTGCCGCCAGAGGCAGCACTAGCACAAACTGTAGGTACACAGTAACTTTATAATTATACTATGCCTTAAACCAGCGGTCGGCAAGACGCGACGGTCGCGAACCTCTCACGTGCGGCCCGCGAGCCCCCCTGGCTATTGTATGTAATATTGTCAAACAGCAATGTCTGATAAAGTCACACATATTAACGAAAGTACGGCCCGCGTCAACTTCCTTTACTACTATGTGGCCCTCGGCTGCTAAAAGGTTGCCGACCGCTGCCTTAAACAGTTTTTTGACAAGTTTCTACAGATTATTTGTTACGAATAAATATGACATTGGTGCATCAAGGCGGTTTGTTTACAGTGTGCTAGTGGCGCCCCCTACGCAGAGTTTTGCGTAATATACTGAAAATGAAAAACATAGTTATTTTTCTATAATTTTCTATATTATTTGGTACATGATATTAGTCTATCCGTCCAACCATAGGGAGCTATAGGCGCCGCCGGTGACTAAACTTTAAAATACAAATATGGCGGCGCTTCCGGCCAGTATAGTTGCACGATAGACGACATCCACTTAACTACTGTACAACATAAGGTTTAGACTGTTTTTTTGACGGTCAGTCCTAAAGGGTTCCTTGATTCTGATGAAGTTCCTCCATTATGTTCCTTGACATGGTTGTAACGAAGTTTTCATATGGTCAATAAGTTATTAATTATTATATGGTTGTTTTCTTGAAATAAATCAGCCAATACGGAATACACTTATGTATGTGATAATTGCCTATTTAAATTCATTTCTATAGAGATATAACGCAGAATTGACCGTCAGAAAAACGAGCCTTACATACATCCCCAGAAGCTTAACTAAAATGGCGTAATAAAGCACGCTACAAATACAGATCCATACATAGCTCGGACACAAAAACAGCACATTCAGAAACTGATATTGATATCAAATTGATCTGTTTCTAAATGTGCATATAGATAATAAGTAGACTATCGGGAGAACGCACTAAAGCCCAACTCTTGATATTTCCAAAAATGTATCTACGAATGTATGACAGTACTTATAATAGCAATTATATACAGTAGAGTCCGGTTATAACGACGCCCAAGGGACCGATGATATTACGTCGTACTAACCGGACGTCGTACAAAACGAACTGCCAATTTACATATATGTTTTAAATCAAAAATCATTTTGTATTTATTAATACGTATGCGACAATCAAAGAAAAAAGAAAACATTTCTTTTAAAATATTTTTTTACATTAGTATTACGACACCTTGTCAAAATGGAGAGACTTGTGTGTTTAGTTAGAAGAAGCCACTTTTCAAGGCGAAGGCTTTTCAAGAAGCCGCAAATTACTCGAATCCCGTAAAATAAAAAGTCGTAATTCTTGAGGATCTAATCAAGATGACGTTGTTTTATCACACAGTTCCTATGGCCACTTTCTGTGTCCATCATCAGATCAGCTCGAAGTTACCTACCAAAATATTGCATTGTTACCCAACTTACATAATTATGTATGTGAAGTTTAAGCTCAATTGAAAAATGGGAGTTGGTTTTATTTAGTTTGCAAGTTTACGAAAAGTCACATGACTATTTCATCTTGCTCCGTATAGGCAAAAGGGGGGAGGGGAGTTGGGTGCGCTGGACGGAGTAAGCTTCTTACCAACAATTTATTTGTAAAAACTACGTCGCTCGTCGTTGTAACCGGACTTGACGGACGGATTTTTTGTCAATTTCCGTCGTTAAAAGCAGTCAGTCGTTATAAGCGGAGTCGTTATAAACGGTTGTACTTTCATAGTAGCTTGTACTAAAACCAAACAAGTGCCTATACTTACGTCGCTATAAGCGGTTGGTTGTTATATGCGGAGTCGTACTAACCGGACTCTACTGTAGTTTGTCATGTCACGCGTCACTCACAACTTACATTCCTGTTGAAAGTGACTGCCTGCTGTATATGCATGTATGCACCGTTCACTAGTGTGCGTCTTGCTGCCGCACACATGAATCAGTAATAAACGATCTATCCTACGAGACACGTGTGTAGCTAGCTACATATCTATCACTACCACGATGACAAAAATATACGACATGTTACAGATTTGTATATTTCTTTCATTTATACCAGTCAATACACAGGTTTTTAGGCTTACTGCCGACATCGAAAACCGTTACCTGCGACAATCGCTCATGATTATTCGAGCAATAGAGAGGCAGATAACGAAATTATGTTGACCCTCTGATCATGTAAGAAAATGAAATTTAATTTATGTTGATTCGCCTAAGATGCGGACTCTCGATAGTCGGTAGATCGTCAACGATTGCGTAAAAAGGCGCGAACTTATATTTATTTTAACAGCCATTTCGGTACGACGACGTGGAAGGTAAGCCGATGGACTTTGAGTATTTTTTTTAAATAATTATGAAACTACTTCGTCAACATGCAGAACATTATGCGTACCCTTAAATCGTCACGTTAAACCATTGTGCGTACTGCGAAGTCGAGTAGAGAAAGATCAATTACCATAAAAAAAAACCCTAAAATAATTGCCTTTAAAAAACGTGCTAATCGACAATATGGTACCTCCTGTTATTCTTAAGGACGTGGTGTCAACGAAACGGTGTCCCTTTGTTTCCCATAAAGTTTTAAGTCATAATGTATTGTTTGTCATATCATCGTGAGTCATAAAACTGAAACCGTTAACTTTTCAGGATTTTTGTAAGGTTATTATGTAGCTAGGTTGGGTTAGGTTAGGTTTGTTTTATGACAATCTTGAAAAGTTACGCGTTTCTGAGAAAAACCAATTATGACTTAAGGAAATTCGGACAAACAATACATTATGACTTAAAACTATTTGGGAAACAGTAGAGACCCCTAGGAAACACATGGCCGTATTTGCCAAATTCATGTTGCGAGTGACGCAGCAACGCGATAGCAAACCACGAAGTGAATTGCGGGGCTCAGCCTACTTATGATTTAGTTACAAATGTTGTATATATGAGATTATTTTTAAAACCGCATCTCTAGCCTCCTAAGACCCAGAATAATTACTTGGTTTCCTTTTTAAATTTGGTACCTTGACTTATTTAATGAAAGTTAATTTACGTTTTGGAATTAAGCTTTTATAAAGGCCTCTGGGACTCGGGGGGATATTATCTTAGCTTCAAGTTGGTTATGCTGTTTTTTTCGGTTGTATTATTTCTTTAGTTGCGTTATATTTGGCTTGGTCAAAATTAACTTTCGTACCTTGTGATAAATTTCATGTTTATATCCCTTGTGTAGTTTCATACATTTCATATAATTCAAGTAAAATACTATTTTGTCCATCGCCACCACCCACATCGCGCTATGCTAAACTAATAACAATCCAAAACATAAATACGAGACTAACTCAATGGCCAACGCAAACTTTATTTCATACGCCTCAAGGTTCAAATTTGTTTGACAATTTCATCTTCACACTCAAAATATTGGTCAAATGTCTAAGGACCATGAATTTCATTAGACTAGGCTTGTTATGTAATGGCGGGATTACACATTCGCACTCTAATCTTTGTATTACGCCAATTTTCCTAAAAATCGAAAGTAATTTTATAATGTTGTCCAATTCTTGACGAAGTTATCGACATTATTACCTAAAAAGAAGATACAATAACTATTAACAGTAATAGTATCTTAGTTTTACGATCATCACAATAATATAAATCAAAAAGATTAGAAAAATTAAATTTAATATTCTGTAATAAAATAACAAATGTGTAAAACCAGCATTAATACATGGATGATAAACAAAAAGTAATGTTCAGATATTTTATCAAGTTTCATATTTAGGCGGTATTTTTATTCTTATCGGTACAGACAATACTTTCATTTTATCATTCACGAAAACAATTACAATATTTACCTATATATCAGGGGTCCATTTACCAAAGCCTGCTCAGTTACGCAATAATCAAATTTTTTGTCAAATAAATGTATTTATTAAACAAAAAGTAAATATAGGTAATAAAAAAAAATTGCTTACATTCAGTTAAGGCGCGCGGGCGCAAGCTCTTAAAACTAAGCGAACATCGCCTTAATATACATCAACTACAGTAACATTTATGTACATGTCCGTCGAAAAGTCGACCTTATGCTATAAGAACACAGTATAATATCCCTCGTGAAAGGATTGGCCTGTACTCACTCAGATCTTAGGGCTACCACACACCAGCGTCTTTCAAGCGCCGACGTCTATTAAAAAAAAAGTCAGCGCTATGGAAAATGGCGTCGCTGCGTAGTTGCGTCGAGCAGCAACCATAGAATTGACTAGACGCCGACGCTAGTGTGGGGTGGCCCTTACGGTACATTCACACGGAATTAAAACCAAATATCGAACACGTATGGATACACCGTAACGCGTAGTTATTAAAACTGAGTACGTCGAGTGATACCGACCGATCCTTTTCAGTACTGCCCAATGATTTCTAAGATTGCTACTAAAAGTAAAATATAAAGTCTAAAGACTGAAGATTCTTATTAGAGTTATACCAGCATTTCCCAAATTATTGAAAATTGAAACATAAGACGAGATGCCGACCGATTGGGCTATTTCCATCGTATTTTCACGGAAACGGGCGAACGTATTTTGCTACTTCAGTTAGTCTCGGTACAAAAATTACTGAGGTTGACTGAAGTAGCATGATAAATACGAACGTTTCCTAGAAAATACGATGGAAAACAATTATGCACTACGTCTGTACAACTTTTTAGAGCATAATCCCAGATCCATTGAGCAATACTGGCGGCCGCGCATACACTAGTCAACATGGACACGGTATAATCTAAACGCAATATGATGTTGCCTTTATGTCAAAAAGTCTGTTGAAATCGTTAACTTTATGTCAAAAAGTCAGTATAAAAAAATACTTAGTACATCTCATGTAACTACTTTTTTATAGATGAGTGTAGGTTGTTTAAAATGGATTTTACGTCCTAGTGTAGAAAAGTAAAATAGGCATTTTATTTTCGACGTATAATGGTCCTCGTCTAGCGATTCGGACCGATAAATGACCTCGGATGAGATGGGTTGTTTATGTATTGTATTATATAATAGATCGAAGCAAAATCTGTTATCTAGATTTGTGCCAGAGAAATAATTTTATATGTTGGTAATCATACAACATAATATAAAACAACTTTAGATTTGTCAAAAGCTAGTTGTAAAAAAGCTAATAGTTTCAAATTGAGCATCATCCATATAAAAGTATGTAATTGTGTGCGTGTTGACGCGTGAAGCGAGGGCATCACTATAAGGACGCCTTTAGAAACGGATTATCAAATTTAAACCTTTCCCCGTACATGGAAATAGAGTTGAAAATCGTTAATTTGTTTCTAAGACGCGAGACAATGACTGGTCGGGACTGCATTAGAAAAATATAAATAATAAGGCCTAGAAAGCTAGTTCCAACTGTCCCATAGGCCAAGCACGTGAGGCCGAAGGCTAAGCACGCGAGGCCGAAAGCCGAGCTACGGGAGTGCAGTGCGCAGGCACTGAAGCTGAGATAGATATGTTTTTGACTTCAGTTTTGACACCGAAACTGAAGCCTATAACATCCCTATCTCAGTCGCTTTTTCAATAACATAGCGAAATATACTCAAAGGCAACCACAAATGTGTAGCACTAACCTTCTAGGCCTTTTTATTTTACACAAGTATATTTTTTCGAAACGACACACCGCCCCCTAGCGGGGGAAATCCAAAGTACAGTAAACCGCTTCAACGAGGGCGAACATTACAAACACGCACAAACCTCTTTTAATTTCCAAAAATGTACCAATTCATTTTAAAAAATCGTCTAGAATTGTTTTACTCTTAAAAAAATATTTACAATTTTTGTCTATCGCACTTCGTGAGTGGCGTATTTAGAATTTAATATTATGTTTTAGTAAATCCCTAAGTCCGTCATAATAATAAAACGATAGAAGTGAGTAATTTTGAGAACAGTACTAAATTTAGGTATACTAACTTGACACATGAAAGTTTCTTGACTGTCCTGAAAATGACTTACTTCTGTCACAATTTCCATACCTTTAATAAAATCACACTCCTTGCCCTGTCTGTGTTAACTGACAGAAGAAACAGTAGATATATTTCACTATAATCAGATCTTCCATCGAATATTGATATAACATAAAAATGTCTTGGATAGGAAATAGTAACAAAAGAAATTCAAATCATCTTCATATGATGAACCTCACTTTGTTCGAGTACAAGTTTAAAAAATGATGATGATGATCATTATCATCATCATCATATCAGCCTTTTATCGCCCACTACTGAGCTTAGGCCTCTCTTCGAATACGCCACTTATCCTGGTCCTGGGCCAATCTCATCCAAAAGTATAGTTTGTAGCTTTCTAATAGAACCCCGACGCCTTATCCTTAGTCTATTGTTAAATATAACCCGCAATCTTCCGTATGTGGAAAAATGATAACAAGTAGAGATGCAACGGACAGTTGTTTGGCCGGATACCGGATATCCGGCCTTGGCACTGGCCGAATATCCGGTATCCGGCCGCCGGATATTCGGTCGGCGGAACTATACCTACATTTCGGTTTTTCAGGTGCGCATTCTGCAGGTTTGACCTGTTTCCTAGTAAACGTTCGTTCGCGCGGACTCATTTCTAGGTTCGAAATGAGTGCGCGTGCAAGTCAGTGGAATGAATTGTTTTAAAATAATAAACAAGTACGATTATGACCGTCAAAACTGTCGTCTGTTTCTTAAATCCAATTTTTTACTCCGAAATCAAGCAATGTTACTATCCGGTATCCGGCCGGATAGCAGGTCGCTATCCGGTATCCGGCCGGATAGTAAAATAATGGCCGGATAGGCCGGATACCGGATAGTAACCGGATATCCGGTGCATCTCTAATAACAAGTACTAATTACAGAAAATGGTTTTAAAAAAACTGTTTTTCAGCAACTGGAGTTTAAGGACCACGCCTTTTTAGCGTCGGCGTCTAAGTTAGCGCCATGGAAAATGGCGTCACTGCGCAGTAGCGCGTACGTTGCGTCGAGCGGCAGCCATAGAGTATACTAGACGCCGACGCTCGAGAGACGCTAGTGTGGTGTCATATGAAGATGATTTACTTTCCCGTTTATAGTACGGACATGAGCACGTTTAGATACGAATAAACAACATCCAATAAGTTCCAGTACATCTATGACATCGAAAGTAACACCGTTGATATTTCTACTCGGGGACATGTTACCGGTAATATTGACCGGTAATAGGCTATCTTAGAGCCTCAGTTGTCTGGGACAAAGTGTGACAACGCCGCTATATAAACGTCATATTTTCGAATTTAATTTATGGCGACACCACACTCTGTGCTTGTCGAGTCGGGTCACAGTGAGCTTAAACGGGCTCTAAGTATAGTTTACTTCATTATTGTTTTGACGGAATCTGAATAATGGTTTCAATCAAAATTAAACGCCACAATATTAACATGAGTTTTATAAGTAGATAAAATCGATTTGTTAAAAGTTTTATTGAAGCGTTCGTTGGTGGCCTAAAGGTAAGGCGTGCGACTTTCGAACCAAAACCCGGTTCGTAAACAATAATCGTAACTTGCAGAAAAAATATAAGATATTTAACCAATCGCTTTATTAAGAATATCAATAATTTATTTAAAAAAATAAGAAATACCGATATCCTTCCCCGTTTCTACGGACAATAAGCTCACACATATTTCGTTATTTGAACAAGATCGACACAAAACCTATCTAATCACCGTCGGGATACGGTCTAAAATCCCTTGGCGCATTCCGGAGGGCGTAGTATTTTATATACTCACAATCCAATTTAACTTTATAAATAATTTATAGAAGTAATCCATCGCAACTGAAGACAAATGTGACTTTCCACAGAAAAGGGTACCTTATGGCGGCTAGCGCTTACGTCACATGGCGCCGCAATAATATTGGAGCGGCGTTAATAGCGTAAGCGCCTACCGCCATAAGGTACCTTTACCCGTGGGATGTCACGAATAATTTGTTATTTCTCGTATATCTCGACTGTAAGTTTCATTTTCACGTAAGTCGATTCAACATACGGGTACAGTTTAAAAAGGTGTTGTATTATATATACCGACAGATCGAATATTACATTACTTTCATTATCTTTAGGTTACATTTAGTTATATCTGTATATGATCTTAAAGGCTTCGGCAATCTTTGTGTAGATTATTTTGAAACCAAGAGGTGTATAATGCAAAGTTTTAAACAGCACACAAGTTTTTCTGCGTTTTTAACATTTAATTTATCTCTTCATTATGTTTATTATAGTCATAGAGAAAAGATCATCATAATATCTCTTTTTAAGAGGGGGCTTATTGCCAAATCTTTGTTTTTATATGGATTTTTATATTCATTTAATCAAGGGCAAATGCCATGAAAGAAATCACCCGGAAAATAGACTACACAAGCGTTTCTTTTAATTTTTGCCATTTTTATATATTGAGACCTTTTTTGCCACTTTTGTGTTATTTCTAGTCGGGATCGCGAGCCCTTTTCATCCTTACAGGAGAAAAAAAGTGTCCTAAAATTTCTACACGTACATTTTTCAATCTTTCCTTTTTGTTACCGCCATACAAATATGGAGAAATGATAACACAATAGGAAAAAACCCTGGGACATTTTTTTATCCTATTAGTACTTAGAGGATATAACCAACGGAGACGCCATGTCTAAAATTTTCGGTACAAAATAGTCTGCCGTTTTTTGCGGGGGAGGGGCACATCAAATGTATAGGTACGTCATGTCAGATAAACGTCAGTCCATACATATGGTTGACATGTGGTTGACCATTGGCCGCCTATTTTCGACAGAGGGGAACGCCTGTTAATGGCGGCTCCATTGTTAATTACTCCGAGTATTAGTATCGAAAGAGCTCGTTATTTTGAGTAGGAATAACACAAAAGCGGTAAACAATGTCACAATATATAAAAATGGCAAATAATAAAAGAAATGCTCATATTTGCATCATGTCAATTTTTAACATTTTCGCGCCTATAAAATATTATTTATTTATTTATTTATTAGTCAAATAAGTAACACAGCATTACAGTAAAACCAAGGCACTGTGAAACTACAAAATAAAATACAATAAGTACAAAGAAACTACAAATAAAAACCAAAGACAAATTAAACATTAGATTTGGGCGACGACGTAACAGCTTGGCTCCGTTGCCAATAAATATAAAATCTCTTATCCCCTTCTAATTTCCTGGCTTTACGCCCCCTCTTAAATAGACATTAAAATGTTTGTCAAATCAGTAATTAATAATTTTAACTACATCACACGTAATTATTGACGCTAGTTTGTCTTCTTGATAAATTGCCATTTTCGCAACAGTTAAAATTTAATCTATACGATAATTACGCTAAAATGATGAAATCTCGCGTATTCTAATATTATGACAGTCTTTTCATAACACTTTAAATACTGATTGCGCCACACAGTTTGTCAACTGACAATCGTTCTGTCATAAAATGTCACGATTGTCAATTTTAACCCTTTAAACGCTACACCGTGCGCGGCACGTCATTGTGAACCTTGACGGAAACCTTTAGCCGCCCGTACGTCCAACCTTGCTAAGCAAAATGAAATTTTGATTTTATCAACACCAAGTTCAAATTAGTAGTTAGTAGTCATTAATAGTTTGAATGGAACAGACCTTTTTATGGGTCCCTGGGCTGCTAGAGGCTAGATATTTCTGTAGCCGCGCGCGTTAGTTGACATCTTTAGCGGTCGAAGGGTTAATCTAATATTTAAATCAGAAAACTTAATTGTTTTAGCAGCGCAATCAACATTCATTTCATTATATTATCATGACATTGGTGCCCAAGAAGACACATTACAAAACGATTACACAACAGCGTAAAATTATACTATTTTTAATTTGCCCGAAAGCGACTTAGTTTAGAAAATTTTCATATATCTGAGACACAAATCTATTTGTGACTTTTCTAATTTAATGATTTTTATAAAAAAAATGCGTCCGAGCAAATCACAGAAAAAAATCTTCCGATTTGTAACCGCTTAGACTTAAAACATTTAGTAACTGGAGACGTCATGGCTGTCATTTTCTGTACAAAACAGTCTGCCGATTTTTGCAGGAGAGACGTCAAATGTATTGATTTCTACATGATTTCTACGTAACGTACAAATAGCCATGTCAGTCCATACAAAAGTTTGCACAACTGTGCAAGGTTTTCGGCAGAGGGGTAAGCTCTTAAAGACTCCAATTATTAAATGCTCTAAGCGTTTAGAAGATAGATTATGTATAATTTTACGGTATCGTCATATTCCTAAGGGGTTGTGCACAAATCACGCGAGGTATTTTCGGCTACTTTTTGACCCCCCCTCCCCCTTGGTGATATTTGGTGAGGTTTTTGACTACCCCCCCTCTCCCCACGCAACCTCACGTGTATTTTTTTGAATTTTTTCATTTGACCTAATTTTAAGATAAATAGTGTTGTATTTAGAAAATATTGTTTATTTTTCTATTTTCGTTAAATAGTCTCGCTATTTTGAAGTGCAGAGTGAAGATTTATGTTTAACACATTCAATACCACTAAGTGCTACGGGTTACGCTCGTAGCGCGTAGCCACGGTTTCGTCGTATGTAGCGCGTAGTCGCTACGAACAGTGTACCCGACAGTCGGGTTCTTGGTGTTGAATGTGTTAACAAAACCGAGAAAAAGTATGTACTCATGTGGTAGGTTTTTTTTTCTTAGTTTCGTTTACTGTAGAAAAATACACGTTAGGTTTCCTTATACCCCCCTCCCCCAACGTGAGTTTTTCGTGACCGCCCCTCCCCCAATCGAACCTCGCGTGATTTGTGCACAAGCCCTAATTAGGATTGACTTTAGACCTTTCCGAAGAAGAAATCTTCGTTTGTAACCGTTTTAACCCATCTGTCGCGGGGTGTTTACCGCTCGTCGTTGCCTTTGGCCTTGCGCGGCTTGCCGAGCTGCCGCGCGGCGCACGCGCCGCAGATGTACTCGTCGTCGTCGCGCAGGGCGGCGCGCTGGAGCCCCACGCAGTGCATGTGGAACCACTGGTCGCAGTCGCCGTCGCATTGCACCCAGTCCACTTTGCCTGTGGGGGGAATTTTAAGATAAAGTTCATCGCTTTCATCCGATAGCCCAGTTTATTTCAGATTCCATCCACTCTGAATAGCAGTGGCGGTTTTGCCCTAAGTCCCAGTATTGCTCAACCAATACACAACCAATAGGTATTAAGGCGGAAGGAGTTGAAAATAAAGTTCCGGTTATACTTAATATAAGCTGTTTAGCAATACACTATTCGTCTGGACGCGACATCTAGTGCCAAGTAGTGGTACTGGTACATCAGCTACTTGACGCTAGAAAATAGGAACTTGGAACACCAAGACGCTGCCTATTTTCGTTATCGACATAGTACATATTTATTCACAACTACACACTACACACACTACTACACTACTAAGGGGGAGGCCTATGTTCAGCAGTGGACGTCTTATGGCTGAGATGATGATGACACACTACCATAGTCTGATTCTTATTAGACTATAGTAGTGTGTAGTGTCACAGAATAAATATGTGCTAGGTACAGAAGGTTCACTCTAGCAAAACGCGTTTATTACGACAGATACGACCGCAAGGTGGCGCAAGCGCGAGCAGGCGTCCGTTCCATAGCGGTGCGCGGCGACTACTGTGGCTAGACACTAAAATGGGTGACGCGACGCACTTGTAGTGACGCGACGAAATCACTGAGTGAGCCACGCCTGGTAGGGTATAACTATGTACCTACCGGTGGGTCGGCGGCAGTTGAAGGCGGCGCACTGCTCGTCGTCAGCGTCGCCTGAGGACGAGCCGCTGCTGCTGGCCTCGTCGTCTACCCCGCCGCCCCCGTACCCCGCAGGACTCATTTGAGCGGTTGGTCTATAGGTAGATGCCGAGCGGATCGAATGGATTTACCCGAGCTTGCTTAACTGGACCTTATGCCTTGTGTAATAAGGTCCACAGTGTGGGGGTGTACGTACCGGTGGGTCGGCGGCAGTTGAAGGCGGCGCACTGCTCGTCGTCGTCGTCGCCCGAGGAGGAGCCGCTACTGCTGGCCTCGGCGGCGGCGCCGGCGGCGGCGGCGCGCCGCGCGCCCGTCTCGCGGGTCTGTGCTGCTGGGTGAAACGTTGCTGGTTTATTATAGCAAAGAGAATAGGGGGTGTTACTGCAATGTATGTGGACCCGGGTATGTCCTTAAACTACGTCCAAGGCCACCGGTGGACGGGCAGCAGCGTCCCTCAAATTCGGTGTACTCGACTGCGATCGCCAACCCGCCTGCCAAGCGTGGCGATTATGCATTGACCCCCCAAAAGGGGGAGGCCTATGTTCAGCAGTGGACATCTTATGGCTGAGATGATGATGATGATGATGACTGCAATGTTCTGCCGCCAGAGTGCAGCACTAAGCTAGGTAGTAAACCATGGAGTAACTTATACATACTGCCGGCCTAGCCAAAGTTACGGTCGCTATCGCTTCGACAACGAAAAGCTTTATGTCTCTCTATCACTCTTCCATATTAGTACGACAGTGACAGTTGCGTTTCGATCGCTACGGAGCGTAAGCGATTGACATCTTGGCTATGCGGCTTGTGCCTTTAACTGTTTTTTTGACAATAAAATATGACATTGATGCATTAAAGGCGGTTTGTTAACAAGGGCCTACTAGAGCGGTCAAATCTTACAATAAAAAAACATTGCGTGATGTAGTTCTGTATTTTTTATATATTGTTTATAGTCATTGGAGGAATGTGAGACTATGTTTTGCAAGCAAAAAAAAGTTGTGCTCCCTGCGTAATTTGCAAAAAACTGCAAAAATTTCAGAGTTTTTTCAGTTTTAGCACTTTTATTAAAAAGCTATGGGTTTTTGGTCAAAACTTGCTATGTAACGTTAAAAGAACATTAAATTTGGAACAATTTAAGCCCATGTACAGCGCCGCATGTTAAATTGTTCATGAGATATGGAACTTTAAAAAAAGGGTATTTTTTTCCTTAGGATGAAATTTTTAGTTTTTCCTATATTTCAGGACAAATATCGGCACAACCGCTCATGCTATGAGATATATTGCGATAAATAAAGTTGTAGCAAATTTAATTACCTTTCATTTAAGTGCAAGAAAGGGTCAATAAGTTCTACAGTTCTCTAGTTATCGTAAAAAAATGAAATTGCTTTAATGAGGAAGGCAACTAATGTATTGTTTTTAAGGCATTGTCAAAATCCGTACAAAAGGCAGTACCATCGTCGAGAATGCCATCTACGATTAAGTTTTACCGGCCTTCTCGGATAGCAGCAGAGCGATGTTAGAGATCAACCATTTTTAAAATGCACTCCCCTCTTAAGCACTTCATTCATTCAGTAGGTAATGAAATCAAGATACAAAATGTAGTTTGGCTTGTTTTTAGGCTCCACTTTTTGGTCTTAGCCATTGATTGTAGTCCACGATGCCGATTCTTATTTAAGAATTAGTTCTGGTTTTGATCTTGTTTTGATACGACCTTGACGATAGTTCACGGTGATTGGCGTGGTGTTGACGAAACGCACCGGAATCACGGATAGTCGTGTCAATAGATATCTAGCTGTCGCTTTTTAGTGCTCTTGGCTGTACTGTGAGTCGTGTTAATACAAGATCACGATAATATCCTGTATCGAATATAACCACAACAAATGGATACATCAGAATCGGCTACCATTACCTACTCTAGGTATACGTTTGTGTTATAATCTACGGATTTTTACCAGTAATATCATATTACTAAGAGTCTTAACTACATACAAAGGTGTATAGATTGACAAACCAAATCGGGAATAGAAGAAGAACTAAACGAAACACGTAGTATGACCTAATTTTTATTCAGTAAGGTATAGATAAGTGTGTGTTAACATGATGCATGATCTGCCAAGCCGGGTAGATTGCATACATTTGTTACTTTCTAGCAATGAGATATTCTTTTAGCATAATTACTAATTAGTTAATCATGTTAACATTGAGATATATTTGGTTACGAATTACACATATAGGTACCTACTTAAATATCCAATTTGTAACTCAAAAACTTCAATATGTATTTGCCGTATTTTCTATTAACAAATTAGTCCAATTATTTTTATTTTTAATTGGTCCAGACAATAAATTCATTTGTAAAGTAAACACTGAAATAGTTATTTATAGTTACAACCCGTGGATTGACAACTCACTGAGCAGTAGCTCCACATACATTTAGCCTTAACAGCCATTGGAAAAGAATTTGCATTATTTGCAATATTCCGTGTAAATACGGTAAACCACTGAAGAAGTTATAATATACTGGTAACTTGACAAGACTGAGTCATATCCATGCCTATAGCACAAACATATACTTAGCGTGGGTAATGGTAGCTGATTCTGATGTATCAATTTGTTGTGGTTAGGATATTATCGTGATCTTGGATTAACACGACTCACAGTACACTCAAGAGCGCCAAAAAGCGACAGCTAGATATCTAATGACACAACTTCCAGTGATTCGGGTGCGTTTCGCCAACACCACACCAATCACCGTGAACTGTCTTCAAGGTCGTATCAAAACAAGATCAAAACCAGAACTAATTCTTAAATAAGAATCGGTATCGTGGACTACAATCAATGGCTAAGACTAAAAAGTGGAGCCTAAAAGCAAGTCAATCTACAGTTTGTATCTTGATTTCATTACTGAATGAATGAAGTGCTTAAAAGGGAGTGCATTTTAAAAATGGTTGATCTCTAACATCGCTCTGCTGCTATCCGAGAAGGCCGGTAAAAGTTAATCGTAGATGGTACTGCCTTTTGTACGGATTTGGACAATGCCTTAAAACAATACATTAGTTGCCTTCCTCATTATAGCAATTTCATTTTTTTACGATAACTAGAGAACTGTAGAACTTACTGACCCTTTCTTGCACTTAAATGAAAGGTAATTAAATATGCTACAACTTTATTTATCGCAATATATCTGATAGCATGAGCGGTTGTGCCGATATTTGTCCTGAAATATAGGAAAAACGAAAAATTTCATTCTAAGGAAAAAAATACCCTTTTTTTAAAGTTCCATATCTCATGAACTATTTAACGTGCGGCGCTATACATGGGCTCAAATTGTTCCAAATTTAATGTTCTTTTAGCGTTACATAGCAAGTTTTGACCAAAAACCCATAGCTTTTTAATAAAAGTGCATAAACTGAAAAAAACTCCGAAATTTTTGCAGTTTTTTGCAAATTACGCAGGGAGCACAACTTTTTTTTGCTTGCAAAACATAGTTTCACATTCCTCCAAGGACTCCAAACAATATAAAAAAAAATATAGAACTACATCACGCATTGTTTTTTTAGGAGATTTTTTTGTAAGATTTGACTGGTCTATACCGGGAAACGCGATAATCGAGACTTAGATATCTGCCTCTTTATCGCTCGAATATGCAAGATGATGATGATGATGTAAGAGTGATAGAGAGGTTAGATAACGAAATTTCGATTTTGGTGTTTCGCGGTGGCGCTTCCTACGCAGAGTTTTGCGTAATATTTATTTATTTATTTATTTTAATCTTTATTGCACAATACATGAAGGTACAAATGGCGGACTTAATACCTTAAGGCATTCTCTACCAGTCAACCAATGGGTCAAACCAGAAAGATTAATTAGGTGCAGTGTCTTTAAAGTAAATGAATTTGTTAACAAGACTCTATATGAATATAAACTTACACATATACCCTATTCCCTATTTCCCTATTGAAATAGAGGAATATTGTCAAAGTAAATTATGTAGTCAGTACATTACTGCCATCTTTCGACACAAATGATTAACACTTTTATAACGCTATTTCACTTTCATCCTTATTTTTTCACTGATATACGTGTTAAATTTGTTAAATGTCAAAAAGTATCGCCGTCTACTCGAGGGTAGGCCAAAGGTATGGTGCCATCTTTTCGAGCGATGGCGCATAGTAATTCATCTTGCGGCCCGGGGTTACAAGGCAAAACCGTTATTGCGGACCTCGTAAAATAAAGGTTGAGTAAAGGCCTGTGCACACCTGCTGCGTGTGCGTGACGTGCACGTGCGCGTGCGGCGTTGTAGTATACAGATCCTTATGAGAGACGGCACACCGCTTGCGTGACGTGTGCGTGTGCGGCTCCAACATTTTAGCGCACGCACACGCGCACGTCACGCACACGCAAGCCGGTGTGGCTCGGCCTTAAAGCTGGTATAAGAACCACCCCACTAGCATCTTTTGAGCGTCGTCGTTTAGTCAGCGCTATGGTAAATGGCGTCGCTGCGCAGTTGCATCAACGTTCGAGCAGTAGCCATAGAGTTGACTAGACGCCGACGCTCGGAGACGCTAGTGTGGGGTGACTAGAAAGGATAGTAGATTGTACCTGAGCGTTGTCCCATCCTGGGATGCCGCGCGAGTTTGCCGCGCGCGGCATTCTTGCGGCGCTCTTGCCGCGCCATGTAGTGTTTGCGCATCATAAGGCCCGAGCCGGACGAAATTCCCTGCGGACAAATCAGTTATTAATAAATTTTAAATTAATATACATAGTTAACGTGCCATGGAGCGTATTATATTTGTCAAATTGGTGGATCGAGTACGGAACACTACTCTACGCTCCAAGACTCAAATTGTCGATGTAGCTCGGAAGGCAGCTAAGCTAAAATGGGATTGGGCTGATGACGTCTGCCGAATGCCAAATGAGTTGTGCGGCAAATCACTTCAGAGAGGGAGCCGGAAAACTCAAATAGGGGGATTCGGCAGACTCTGCCGGCGATGGCGGGATGAACTGGACTCCTTTTTGAAGGAGTGGCTAGACATAGCATTGGACAGAGATTTGTGGAGAAATTAGAGGTAAGCCTTTGCCTAGCAGTGGGATACGACAGGTCCCAAATAATAATACATAGTCATTTTTCATTCGTATATTTTTTTGTTTTTACTTACCAGATATTATGATGACAATTTGATCGTTCCGTATGTCCTATAGATACATTTCGTGTAGATGTGTACATGCGCAGTTTCATTGTTTGTGTTGAGATAGAGGCGCGCGTGTTGAGTCTATTTTTCGGACAGTAGGAAGACACTCCTGACTTCGCGCAAACTTGGCTCCGTTCGACTCAGCAATGCTTTGAGCAATTGTAAGGGTTGACATAACTTGATGTCCTTTTAACGTGCACGATTACAGATAAGGGGTCATCCATTAATTACATCACACCTTTAGGGGGAGGGAGGGGGTCAAGAAAATGTGACATATTGTGACATGGGGGAGGGGGGGACACAAACTTTGTGACGTCACTTTAACTTCATTAGTACCGTAAAACGGGGTGAAAAGACACGATTTTCAACTTCAAGGACGATTTTCACCAATAATCCAAATGATAAAAGTAAAAATTTAGACATCATTTTATGAGTCTTGGTTAGTTCTTCAATTTTGCATTTGTGAAATCAATTTTGACCCAGCCAATTCAGAGAAAATCAAAGAAAACTGCCTGTTTTCTCCATATCCTTAAAACGGGGTCGATAGACACAAGAAAGGGTTGAATAGAAATAAGAAGTTTTAGTTGTCATCGGCATTGAATTTGGTCATTATACTCATTATTATGTTCTCTATTGGCAAATATTATATATATCTGTTAAACAGTTATTTGATACAAAAATATTTTATCGTGTCTTTTAACCCCCAAGGCGTATTTTTTTACCCTTTTGTGGTATCTAATCACCCCCTATGACGTAACTATTCACCCCATATGCGTGTCCATTGACCCCCTTTTCACGTATAATTACTTGTTAATAGTTTTTTGCAAAAAAATGTTTCATTATAGAGAAAATTGGTGATATTATTTATTATTTAGGTACTACAGATACTATATTACCAGGTTAGCTAACTTTAACTACGTTTACCGCTAGAACAAAGTTCAGAGAGGCTTCATTTCTTACCTCGGTGAGGCCTTCCTGTAGAGTCAAAAAAATCTAACTTTTAGGCAGTTTGATTAACTTCTTTTGTTATCAATGTAGAGAATAAATAGTCTACTATATACGTATTCCAAAAAATCTGATTTTAGAGATGTACGTTTTTGAATATAACAACTTGAAAGAAAAAGTTCAAAATTTCTCTATTCACCCCGCGATTTCTCTTGACCCCGTTTTACGGTAATCGAAAATTTATTTAAATTATTTTATTCGCTGTACATTTAAATAACAAGTTTTTAAAACGATAATCGTTTTTATTCGTTTAATTTTCTTTCCTAAGCAGTTTTGGGTTATAAAATTACTAATATTTATATCGTCAAAAATATTTTGATATAATATTAATAATTCTTAGGTACTTAATTCGATTTTGAGATTTCGTAGAAAAAATGTGACCTCACACTAGGGGGGGAGGGGTTTGCCAAATGTGACCAAGTGTGACAAGGAGGGGGGGAGGGGTAAAAAAACCTAGAAATTCGTGTGACGTAATTAATGGATGACCCCTAACTATTTGAATTTAGATTATCCTAAATAGTCGAAAGGTAAATCATAAGTTAGAAAGGGACGTCACGATTCGAACCTGAATAGGATAGAATAGTTTCTTATCCGTAAACACGCAGACAGTAGACATACACAGAAAAAACATAGTGGAAAATAAAGTGTCACGAAATGAATCGCTGTCCAACTTCGGTTTAGTAGGAAGGGTCCTCTCTGTAGGGTAGTAGTATTAGTTATTCCGTGTCTCTGCGCTCGTTACCTGTTTCCTGTTGAGATAGTTGGTGGTGGTGGCGGCTTGGCGCTTGGCCGGCTTGGCGCCGGCGCCGCGGCGCGCGTCGTGCGGGGGCGCGCGCGCGCGCTTGAGCTGCTGGTGCGGGCGCGGCGCGCGCGGGCCGCGCTTGCGGCGCCCGGCGTCCAGCACTCTGCGCTCGTTACCTGTTTCCTGTTGAGATAGTTGGTGGTGGTGGCGGCTTGGCGCTTGGCCGGCTTGGCGCCGGCGCCGCGGCGCGCGTCGTGCGGGGGCGCGCGCGCGCGCTTGAGCTGCTGGTGCGGGCGCGGCGCGCGCGGGCCGCGCTTGCGGCGCCCGGCGTCCAGCACTCTGCGCTCGTTACCTGTTTCCTGTTGAGATAGTTGGTGGTGGTGGCGGCTTGGCGCTTGGCCGGCTTGGCGCCGGCGCCGCGGCGCGCGTCGTGCGGGGGCGCGCGCGCGCGCTTGAGCTGCTGGTGCGGGCGCGGCGCGCGCGGGCCGCGCTTGCGGCGCCCGGCGTCCAGCACTCTGCGCTCGTTACCTGTTTCCTGTTGAGATAGTTGGTGGTGGTGGCGGCTTGGCGCTTGGCCGGCTTGGCGCCGGCGCCGCGGCGCGCGTCGTGCGGGGGCGCGCGCGCGCGCTTGAGCTGCTGGTGCGGGCGCGGCGCGCGCGGGCCGCGCTTGCGGCGCCCGGCGTCCAGCACTCTGCGCTCGTTACCTGTTTCCTGTTGAGATAGTTGGTGGTGGTGGCGGCTTGGCGCTTGGCCGGCTTGGCGCCGGCGCCGCGGCGCGCGTCGTGCGGGGGCGCGCGCGCGCGCTTGAGCTGCTGGTGCGGGCGCGGCGCGCGCGGGCCGCGCTTGCGGCGCCCGGCGTCCAGCACTCTGCGCTCGTTACCTGTTTCCTGTTGAGATAGTTGGTGGTGGTGGCGGCTTGGCGCTTGGCCGGCTTGGCGCCGGCGCCGCGGCGCGCGTCGTGCGGGGGCGCGCGCGCGCGCTTGAGCTGCTGGTGCGGGCGCGGCGCGCGCGGGCCGCGCTTGCGGCGCCCGGCGTCCAGCACTCTGCGCTCGTTACCTGTTTCCTGTTGAGATAGTTGGTGGTGGTGGCGGCTTGGCGCTTGGCCGGCTTGGCGCCGGCGCCGCGGCGCGCGTCGTGCGGGGGCGCGCGCGCGCGCTTGAGCTGCTGGTGCGGGCGCGGCGCGCGCGGGCCGCGCTTGCGGCGCCCGGCGTCCAGCACTCTGCGCTCGTTACCTGTTTCCTGTTGAGATAGTTGGTGGTGGTGGCGGCTTGGCGCTTGGCCGGCTTGGCGCCGGCGCCGCGGCGCGCGTCGTGCGGGGGCGCGCGCGCGCGCTTGAGCTGCTGGTGCGGGCGCGGCGCGCGCGGGCCGCGCTTGCGGCGCCCGGCGTCCAGCACTCTGCGCTCGTTACCTGTTTCCTGTTGAGATAGTTGGTGGTGGTGGCGGCTTGGCGCTTGGCCGGCTTGGCGCCGGCGCCGCGGCGCGCGTCGTGCGGGGGCGCGCGCGCGCGCTTGAGCTGCTGGTGCGGGCGCGGCGCGCGCGGGCCGCGCTTGCGGCGCCCGGCGTCCAGCACTCTGCGCTCGTTACCTGTTTCCTGTTGAGATAGTTGGTGGTGGTGGCGGCTTGGCGCTTGGCCGGCTTGGCGCCGGCGCCGCGGCGCGCGTCGTGCGGGGGCGCGCGCGCGCGCTTGAGCTGCTGGTGCGGGCGCGGCGCGCGCGGGCCGCGCTTGCGGCGCCCGGCGTCCAGCACTCTGCGCTCGTTACCTGTTTCCTGTTGAGATAGTTGGTGGTGGTGGCGGCTTGGCGCTTGGCCGGCTTGGCGCCGGCGCCGCGGCGCGCGTCGTGCGGGGGCGCGCGCGCGCGCTTGAGCTGCTGGTGCGGGCGCGGCGCGCGCGGGCCGCGCTTGCGGCGCCCCGCGTCCAGCACCCGCGCCACCCGGCGCCCGCACAAGCCGCGCGCCGCGCACACGGCGCTCCACACTTGCGCCTGCTCCTCTAGTTGGACCTGCACATACCGCATTTAAATGAGGGGCATCCCGTGACCTGTCCCGTTACGAAGTTACGAATGCATTTTGTATCGATTTTAAGTCGATGATGACTTTTCACATTCATTGTGACAGAAAAAATTACTCCTGCGAAACTTAAGAAAATTTACGTCGTTCCGAGACGATACTACAATTTAGTAGCCCGGCTCCTGCGTAAATATACAGCGGATAACCGGTGATCCGTATAAATGACATCAACTTTTTCCTTTCTCTATGTCGATTTGACACAAAATAATTTCACACAATTGAATACGCATTGATAGTAGCTGATGCCCTTTCATTCAATTTTATCCAATCTATTGATTACTACAAAAATTAGAAGCAAAAGCCAATTTCATACAAATTACACAAAGCTCTTAACTTAAAAAATAAAACAAAGAAACATTCAGTCCAAATATGTACAGTGCTTTCCTCAAAATATGCATTACAACCAATAACCTACAACTTCAAAAATATGCTATTACAAACAATAATGACAATATTTCCACACACGTTTGAAACAATACCAGTATGATTACCTCTAGCAAATCTCCTTCCAGCATCAAGTCCTCCAGTTTCTGCAAGAGCCCCGGCGCCAACCGCGCGCCCGGCGAGCGCGGCGTCGCGCTATACGCGTGCTCGACGCTCGCTGACGACCTACAACAATCATATTGTTAACAATCATATGTTTAACGTATATATCTATAGACTAGCCTTCCAATCACTAAGGGCGGGTTGCACCATGCCCATTTGATGTGCTGATCATGGCTAAAGATGGCGCTAACGAACGCTAACTGCATATTTGGGTTGCACCACGCCTAACGTCTGTTAAAAAGTTACGCTGCCCTTAACCGGTCGTAGACCACTGGTTAACGATTTTACCGCTTGATAAAAATGGCGGCACTTTATTGAATTTGTCCGTATTTCATGAATTTATATTTGATTTTTCAATAATTTTAGGAAATATGTTATTTAAATTATTAAAAAAATATTAATAACAATAAAATGTGGAGTTTCTAAACGCAAAACGTGTGACAGTTGACATGACTAGCTCTAAAAGTCATTATAATTGGGAGACGATCCGTCTTTCATAAATACATTAATTTATTTATAGTTTAAAAGAAATGTGCGTGTTTTAAGTTTAAATTGCGTGCAAAATGACTCAAAGTTGGAGTTAAGACCAGATTGACGTTATCAAAGGTTAACAACTACGTCCCATCAGATGAAATTCGACGGCATATAATGTCGGCACTACTTACTTGTCGCTAGGATGGTCATTAAAACCAATTAAAGGCTTCTAATTATTGGCATCAAGATAAAAATGATAAATCCTTTGGACAAATCCACCACGGACGAACTATGATATTCGAAAACAGCGAGATGGCACCTATAACCATCTACAAGTCTGCCTCTGAAAATCGTAACCCGCTACAGAAGTGAACTATGTTGTTTATACGTACATAAAACAAGATGCGAAATATAAAATCAAGTATTTTGTGAAGTATGGCAAGTGTGAAGCAAATGTATTGGGACAATTCCAGACTAGTTGGCATAACTAATAGGTTATAATAAAGTGTCAAAAATGTGTAATGCAAAAGTGATTATAATACTTCAACTCCTACTTACTTGAGTTTTATTTGCTTTTACAACATAATCTTATTCATAACCCTAAGAAACAACAACTTTCCAAGTAGGCATTAAACTAAAATAATGTTTATTTTTGGAGCTATCTTTATTTGAATTGCAATTACAACTACAAGTGTAATTTGTGTTGCTTCTAATAGGATCCCACACCCATTATCAACATAGCATGGCAAAGCATCCTTTAGCACAGCGGTCGGCAACCTTTTAGCAGCCAAGAGCCACATAGTAGTTAACTTAAAGTAGTCGCGGGCCGCACTTTGTTAATATTTATGACTTTATCAGACATTGACGTTTGTCAATATTACATACAAAATAGCCATGGAGGCTCTGCTCTGCTGCTTTAGCATATTACCGAGGTAGGCATCCTTACACATCGAGCTCTGCTTGTGAATACCAAGGCATCCCTCTGGCATGTACAGGTTTAACAAGGTATCTTAAACATGCCGAGGTGTTCTTAGTATTTTTGGATACCTTGGTATGCTTGAAATGCCCGAGGAATGCTGCTTTCCTTGGTAATAAAAAAAGCCAAAATATATATTACCGTGCCAAGGTGATACTGGCCGCCAAGCTTATTAAAGTAATTATTCTGGAAATATGGAACATACATGAAAACCACTGAGTTGTTTTAAAGGAACTTGTATATGCTTGTCAGATGCAGAAAGGAACAATAGCCCTATCTGCATCTGACAAGCATATCTATTGACAAAATTCAAATATGTAGGTATTCTGTAAGTAGGGCTCTTCCACTATAGTCAATACAACATTTGCAGTGACTTTAAAAATACAAAGCAACATTTATAAACTTTTCATACAACTAACTGCCAATACCTGGGTCAAATAAAATATAATATGGCTTGTCTTCTGTCACCTGAATTTTATTTGTGTTCAACCAGTCTACATTGAAATTATTTGAAATATAATATATTTAACCATAGCCATGTATTGGAAATAATGTTCCAGTACAGTACCTACTGATTTAACCTACCTCAAGTCCCTATATACATAACATTTAAACCTAACATAGGTACCTAAATAGCCCTGAATTTGTCACAAGAAAAGGCTTTCGGTCTGAATAATTTTATTTTATATGTTTTCTCCATACCAGCTTTTAAATTATTTATCTACACCCGAAGAAAGAAAATATAAAAAAAATTTAATAACCAAGTTACCTGTATGACTGAAAATATAATAACTATGATAGGTAGGTACTTAAATATATTTGTGAAATAATAAATTATGTCAATAAGTTGTTTATCTACTCTCCGGATAACCTTTTACCTTCATTAGTCACTAAACTGCTTACCTAAAAAGGATATTAGTGGGAAATGGAAAATAAAGTAGATAAGGTAACTAGCAATATATTTTCTTGTCAAAATTGAAATTCAGATAATATTTCTAATACTTTATTTTTTGTAACAAGTTTTTTCCAGTTAATTTAATTGTATAATTTGTTGATTTCTTGAATTCATTCACTTGTGTGTAACTTTTATCATGTATACCATATCATATGGTATCAATCTAACCTGAAAAGAAAGTAATATGATATTATTATAATAAGTATGATGACTTATTCCTCGCGTTTGTCCCGGCATTTTGCCACGGCTCATGGGAGCCTGAGTTCCGCTTGGCAACTAATGCTTAGACCAAGCAGTTTTAAATTAAAGTACAAAAGTAACTCGAATGCCTGCTACTAACAGTTATGCATTATTTTGTCAACTCTGCTTCATAGTTGTAGATAGCGTAGTTAGCGCAAGTAATCACTTGTGCACGCTTGTGCTTAGGGCTCTGAAAGGGCTGAAAGTAGGAAGCTATAAGTATTAAACTAATAAGATTTAGATAACTTACCGGGCAATGTCGCTCCTTGTTTGATTCCGACTTTAGCTAGGCCATTCAACAATCGTAGTCAGACATTTCACTTTAGAGTGCCATGAAGATACATTATTTTTAATATATAACCATAAATATATTCAGGAATTGCAGAAATTGTTGAATATTTAGATTTAAAAGCTGAAAGGAAAGTTTTCTCGTTGTTGAGAATTTTGACAACTTTGGCAAGTATGACTGGGTTGCTATATTAAAAAATAATTCCCCCAAAAAAAAATTGCTAGGATTGCGTTCATAATACGGCAACACGATTATCGAAGAGTTATTTTAGCGCTCAGTTATTTTATGGTTGGTGCAACGCATTTTATTTAGCAATCGTTAAGACCCCCACGTCAGCGTTAAAATTTAGCGAACCGTGCTTACGTTAGCAGGTGGTTTGGTGCAACCCGCCCTTAAAATGATACTAGTTTAACGGTATGACTAACGAATTCCAGCCAATCATGCAGTCTAACGCAACTAGTTGCAGCCAACAGCGCGCGTGATACGAACCCATCAACCAATCGCGTTGTACCGATGTCACACGATGTAAAATCATTCCACAATCATGTACATATTAAAATATCAATAACAATATAAATAGTTAAAAAATGCATGCTTTCTTTTCTACTAACAATAGTATATAAGTCACGATTGTAAACATTTACCTTAATATTAAGTAAGAGTTGAGGGCGGCGCGCCAACAAACTGGTTACTCCAGTTTGGCGCATTTATTGTATATATGTATCATTGTAATTGTTTATATGAATAAATGAATTAATAATAATAATAACACCGCTGTACTGGCCCCTGTCATGCCTCATTATTATTGTCCGTAAAGCCAGTCCCTAGATATCTATTTCAATGATTGTTAACTACGGAAATAACAATTCAACAGCATAACAAAGCATTTCGAAGCATGCCTGCATCACTAGCGCTTGGCTTCCATCGAAGAGTTCCTTTGGCTACCTTCCGACTGCGTCATCAGATCAGCTCCACGTTAGCGTATTATTGCATTGTCATCGGAAATATGAAAGTATATGCAAAATTTCAGCTCAATCAGACATCCGGAAGTGTTCAAATTTAAGTTACTAGATTTGAAGAATTATATATACAAAGAGATGTAGGTATATAAGCAGTGAACTGCCAGTGACGTTAAATAAAAGTGTGTAACAAGTAAATGTAAACCGTAAAATTATTCAAAATAAAACCTGATGTTCCATTTACCTTGCGTTCTGTGATGAGTGATCATGCGCCCGGCCGGTCGCTTTCTTCAATTCTGCGTTGAGTTTGTCCGATTTTTCCCGATTCGCCTGCAATCAAAATTATAGTTAAAATAATCTTCAACAGAAAAAAACCGACTCCACAAGACAGTCTGAAATGCCATGAAAATTATTTAAGCACGAAAATGCACGTTATGAGTTTCATAATAATTACAGTTAACCCCAAGACTTAAATAAATATATAAATATTATAGGACATTTTACTAGACTATTAGACTTATTATTTTATTAGACTTGTGTCGTCCATTTTGGTCTTCATGAACAGCCCCATTTCACCAAATAGCACTGCACTGTTTAAATCATGAATCTAGTATATAACTGGATCTGGCTTGCAAGGTGGGGGGAAGTGACCGAACAGGATAGTCTTATGTATGTTTCAGTAGGAGTAGCAGCGAAAGGGCTATTATTGTTTGTCCTTATTACACCGTAAATTTAGTACGGATTATGGTGGGCAACAAATAAATTCGACCAATCATAGTGGCGTATGTTTTGTCCCTCACGGAGGCACGCGTATGCCACTTCTATAGGATCCTACCTTCTATGGTTTAAATGCAAATGCTTAGTTTTTAGATGTAAATAAAAAAATCGCTATAAGTATGTTCTCTCAATTACTCATGAAATTCATCAGCGACTGTGTCTTTCTCTTTCCCCAGACTGCTTTAGTGATTTTTCGGAGCGGTCGTGAGCCGAGCGCGTCCGAATAATTGAGCAAAATACCACTAGTGTCGTGCAATACTCACAGCCGTGCGGTCGCGCTCGACGGGCAGTTGTGCTAGCGCGGGGTGCGCCAGCGCGGCGCGCGCCGCGTCCTGCCACGCCATCGCGCGCTCTGTCACGCACTGCAGTGCTTCTCCCTCTGCTAGTCGCACTTGTAGCTTTTGTAGCCACACCTGTGGATTAATGGACGTAGTTTAGGGTAAAAGATCCAATCCACAAAAATCTGTTAGTTACATTTGAACTTTCCGTCAAACGGAAAAGTCATTCATTTAAATGACAAATTTTAGAGGATCATCATTATTCTCTTGCCCTTGTCCCATTCACTTGGGGTCGCCGCAGCATGTCTTTCTCTTCCACACCTCTCTGTCGCCCGTCATTTCATAGAGGATGGATCCTTTGCGCTAAACTGCGTCCTGGACGTAGTTTAGCGTAAAAGATCCATCCTCTCATTCTCATTTACTGACCGAGGTGTGTAGGTAAACTATTTTTCTGTCCGACGGAGCCGGAAAGTCATTTAGCGCAGCGGGCCGAAAGTTTGCCGCTTTCCGGCCGGAGGGCAGAAAAGGTTACAAACCAGTAACGCGAGGATGCGGTCGAGGCGCGGGCGGCGAGTACGCGAGCAGTCGGGACAGAGGAACTTCGGTTCGGGCGTCGGGAACGAAAGGTCCCGCTCTTCGGCGCGTTCCTTTTTCGCAGCGGTTATGCAGGCGCGGGATATTAATAACCATTATAAACCAGTTCCGAGCCTTGGTAGTTACGACACCACCAACATATGACATTACAAGAATACACGCCAGCTGTCTCGATCCTGTGCAATCTCCCGCCAGTTATCGGCTTGGGTATCGCGCAAGTCCGCTTCAACAGCATCGCCCCAGCGATAGCTGCGTCTATGGTACACGCGACGTCAAAGATATATTAACATTTTTCGCCTTATCACAAAGGAGTAAGGTGCACAATTGGAAACATATGTTTGACGTTAACAGTACAGCGGCCGTCGCACGGTCGGATTTTTATCGCACGTCACCATGCCTGTCACGTTCTAACAAGTATGTAAGTGTGAAAGTGACGGACATAGTGACAGGCGGTAGAGTCTGTGCGGAAAGAGAAGAGTCGTGGAATGTAAGGGGCTCAATACATTCCACAACTCTTCTCTTTCCGCACAGACTCTAAAAGAGAAAAGGACAGATACAAACCAGTAACGCGAGGATGCGGTCGAGGCGCGGGCGGCGAGTCCTGGTGCAGTCGGGACAGAGGAACTTGGGTTCCGGCGTCGGGAACGGAAGGTCCCGCTCTTCGGATTCAGCGCGTTCTTCTTTCGCGGCGGTGATGCAGGCGGCTGCAAAGAAAAGGATACATATTAGAAACTTGCCTTTGATGGGAGACGAGTCAAGACCGGGATACATGGAAAGGGAGGAGGGAGGCCTTTGCCCAGCAGTGGGACACTCTAGGCTCATATAAATAAATAAATAAATAAAATAAAATAAATGGAGGCGAAAAAGCTCTTGAGTATGCGAAAGGTCAGTCTAAAGGAAATAATTGCACAAAAGATCCGGATGGGCCGAAGTATACAATAAGATATCTCACCGTGGAACCAGTCCTTGCAGAGCTCGCACTGCGTCATGACGCCGTACTGCCGCTTCTGGCACACGCAGAACGAGATCCCCGGCATCGGGGGCGCGCGGACCTCCTTGCGCATGTTCTTATTTCTGCGGATAAATAATTACTGTAAAATAAACTGGCGGTATAAAATAGGCTGAATCGGTTCAGACCCTCCAAAACACACGGTCCCTACATAGTACAGTAGACGGCATGGTTGAGCTGAGCTTATCACGATGTAAAAAGAAAACAAGAGACAGTCGGTGTACCTATCGCCTAGGGAGATCAGGGAGAAGACTGCAAGTGGGCTATCGAGCAGACCCCTAGAGACGAACCAAAGGTGGTGAATCTATCGATAAGGTAGTCGCTAGCTAATTGATCAGACCCCGTTGACAACATGTCAATCGCTAAAGCTCGGTTTTCCTAAGATAGCGGTGTCGTAGTATTTTGCATGGAGACGGCCGCTATCCTAGGAAACCAGAGCTCATCGCTCCGTAGCGAACGAAACGCAACTGTCACACTAAAGGTAAGCGTCGGCAAGAGGCTGCCGCGACCCGGCAGCGGCTGCCCGGCAGTCGCCGCACTGATTTATAGGGATTTGTATGACACACCGTCCGACGCAGGCGGCGCGGCCGGGGGCGTGGCCTGCGCCGAGCCGCTCCCGTAGCGGTATGGCAGCGCTGCCCAACTCGTGTCGGTCGCTAAAATGGCGTCTTGCGAAGAAAACGACGAGTATTTAGTAGAGCTTATCTGATAACTGCCTTCATCAGCTCTGGACGTATACAATGAATCGATTCTACTCCTCTATGATGAAATTAAAATCATCATTATTTCATCATCTTCGTCCTGAAGCAGTTGCTCCACAAGTTTTCGCTTTCGTATATTTAAATTGTCAAACATCGTTATTTTAAATAATATGCAACCGAATCGCACAACTGCTAGCACTGACTCCTGTGTGACCACTTCACGTGGCAGTCGGCAGGCGCCGCCCGATCGCGCCTATCCGAATGCTTACGGCGGCGCTGCCCAGCTGCCACGTTCGGCGGCGGCGGTCGGTCGCGGCAGTGTCTCGCCGAATGCTGTTTTAATATGGAAGAGTCGTAGTAGTATTGTCACCTGAGCTCCTTGACGGTGGCCAGCTCGCGCTGCTCGGCGTGCTTGAAGGCGGCGACGATCTCGGTGGGCGTGGAGTCCTCGCTGAAGTTGCGCAGGAACAGCCCCGCCTCGAGCGACGAGGGCTGCGGCGACGCGGCGCCGGCGCGCGCGCGGCGGCGGCACGGCGTCGCCTCCGTGCGCGGCGACAGCGCCTCCAGCAGTGAATAAGGCCAGTTCTGTGGGGAAACATACCTATAGTCTTGACCCGAAGATATCGACGATAAACATGTCATATTTGTATTGAGATGTAAAATACCTGCTTGCAGTATTTTTTTTAAAGGACCCCGAACAGTTGAATCTTGTTGAAGTACTAATACGTTGTTATCTGGTACAAAATCAGTCAAATCTCTAAAAGGGACTCGGAAACAGTGATATCACCCCTAGAGACTTTTGTTCAGGACCCTGAAATCTATAACATTTTCCTTACTTTAGGTCCGGGATCCTTTCAACACTTATTACGATTGCAATAGTTAGATAGTTACACTGTTAGACTGTTACACATGAAATAGGGGTTAAAAATGCACGTGAATTATTTTTGGCACTTGAACGCAGATGTAGAAAGAAATTAAATTCAATGTCCTATAGAACAGCAATACATAAATCATCTGTAATAGACGCAAAGGCCTGTGATAATAAAGATAAAATAAAAAACGAAGCCCTGTCCTGGAAATATTCTATTCTTAACTGAGATGCTAACAGAAAAATAAAGTAATAAAAATATTACTAAAAGAAAAAAAGTAACCCAACTTTAGCTTATAACTTACCTTCTTTAAGAACATATCTCCAGCTCCACGTTTCCATTCCTTGGCGGACGCTAACGCTGCGGCAAGTTGATCTTTCTCATATAACGCTAGAGGTATTTGCTGGCCGCGCTTCACTAAAGCTTCTACGCTGTGCATGTATGGGTATAAGTCTTTTGATTGCATCTCTTCCACCTGCAAAGAAATGACAATTGATAGATAATAATATCAACTAGTTGGATACAACTTCATTAAATAGCTGGCTACAGTCGCTCTTGTAACGCCTTGTTGTTATTAGCAAGAAAAATTAGCAACCTATTAAGGTGAGACTATTTTATGGTGACCAAAATGCGCCTCATCCCGGTATAGTCAAATTTTTGAACGAAGCTTTAAGTTCGCAAACGAGAGGCAACACAAAAAAGGGTTACTTTGACCGTCAAGGACGTCAATAGCGCTCGGCTCTATAGTCCAATATCAGCTTTCGTGCATTCTGAAAAGGTTCACGATGACGCGGATCACACGATAGGCGTGGCGTTACAATTTGGTGCCGTGACCAGGATCTTGTACTTATCCTCGTAAGTCCCCGCGTACTTGTACAAGTACAAATTAAATTCGAGTTATGAACTCTTATAGAAATAAAAGAAAGTTCCAAATTCAAAAGCGCGATAATTGACTTGGGTGTTACCAGTGGGGAGACACTCCTGATTTCGGTCGAACTCGGCACCGTTCGGCTCAGCATTGCTCCGAGCAATTATTAGGGTTGGCATCACTTCCTGCACTGACTTCCTTTTGCGTGCACGACCACAGATAAGATAATAACTTGAATTTTGACAACCCTAAATAGCCGAAAGGGATAGTGTCATATATTAGAAAGGGATAACATGATTCGACCCTGAACCGCTGTCAAACTTCGGTTTTGTAGGAAGTGTCCTTTCTATACGGTAGTACTATTATTACTTCTGTGGTGTTACGAGGCTCTACAAATTCTAAAATCATATTTTATAGAAAGATACCTTCACAAGCCAGTCTTGCGCATGCTGTTTGGCGTGACTGAGCGCGTGGTACGAAGGTAACGCGGCTTCAATGTCCTCCCTCGCGTCGAGTAACGCTTGGACTTCGGCGACAGTCGTGTGCTGCGGCGGGTCGGGGGGCGGCTTCGACGGGTCGATGAGCACGGCGCGGGCGCGCTCCTCCCATTCCTCGACTTCGGCTAAGGGGAAGTAAGGAGCATGTAAGTAACATCGTCTATCCGAACACTTCACTCACACAACTGAGTTACTAAGAGGAGTTATAGCTAAGTTCTTTACCTACACAAACAATGTATAAAATAAATAAACCAAACAGAGTAAATATAGTGCGTCAAGCAAATCTTGTTAGTAGCAATGTAAAGCAAACTAAAGTAGGGCAACACTCAAAGAGTAGTATTGCGCTAAGAAAAGCAGCAATGTACAATGTACATCGAACCAAAACTTTTTTTTCCGCTGAGCGCGCCCTGTTACGTACGTCAATTCAAATTGTCACTCGTGGATTATCTATTGAAAATGTTTGAAATTGTTATTAAATGGTATGGACGGACAATTTAAAAGCGGTGTGTGGTGAATTTGAAGATCTCAAAATAAAATTAAAAGTGGAATATGCCGTTAAACAAGAATGTAATGAATAAAATCATTGCTTCAGCAGATAGAAGATGTCCTATTGGATTTTACTATTTTATTAGATTTATCAGTTGGAACTGTAGGCATTGTAGGCACCTTATCTTTGATTAAGCACAATTTTATTTAATATATTGGTATTTGGGCATTTCCATTTAAAGTTGTACCATGACTCACTTGACATGTTGAAAATAAAATTTGGATTATTTGGTACTTTTTTATGTGATTCTATGAGTAAATATATTCTAGTTTACGAAACACAAAAGAGAATCGTCATATTTTTAGCATAAACCAGTTAAAATTAATATTTAATAGGATGAGGGAGGTTTTTTGCGGTCCGTTTGGTTACAAATGGTTTTTGAAATAGTCAATAAAAGACATACTTGAAGCAAATGTTTTTATGTTTAAAGCATAATAATGTTAATAAACAACCTAAAAACAATCATCATTGTCCAATTTAGAACAAACATTTTTCATAAAAGGGAATTTTAGGTGGTTTGGTTACGAGGTGGCCACAAATCGTACGATATTTTTAGGTTTATTGAATAGTTATTGGCATTACTGCCATGTGACGAATAACAATAGTTAGAATTACCAAAACTAGTTATTATTGTCAAAAAAATTAAATACTTTAGTTTATAAACTTTGAATAAACAATAATAAATACTTTTGAAATCAAGGGGACATTTCCAAATGGACACCCATGTAACTTAATGGAAAAAGTAAAGACGAGATCACAATAATCAAAAATTTACACAAATACCCAGTGAATAAAAAAAAGACCACAAAATATGTACGAAAATCAGTACATAGAGTTTTAAACATAAGAAACTTAATATTACTTAATAAAATATGACTTATTCATTGCACATGAATTAAATAAGTATAGACAAAGTCACGGTAAAAACTATACATAATCAATGTGCGTGCGACTTTACCGTGTCCGTTTGGTTACATTTTTCTAGTCCGGCTATATGTTACGCTTCAAATTATAACCAAAAGGACGTAACGATTTATCTGATCCAGAATTAAATCTATTCAAAATAATACAAAACTAACCGCAATGATCAACTTATGTGCTTGATAAATAACTATATGAAACATGGTATTATTTAATATTAACAGTGTTTTAGTTACTTAAGGTGGTTCTCCTTATCTGAATTTCATACAATTGTATTTACAGATTTTCTCATAATAAGTTGATTTCCCGCACTTTAAACCTTGATCCATATCTTAATATGGATCGTTTGTTTTTGCAAAATGAAAAATTATGACCAGTTATTCAATGATATTATTTACAAATTCATTTAAAAATTTAGAAGATTTTGCTCTAACGCTTGTTTGTGTGAGTGATCTTTACGCTATCCATGTGAAACAAGATGGCGAGGTTAAGTTTAATCATAACCAACAAAGATGTCACTTTACCACAGGCTACCTGACTAAGTAGTGCCTAATTTGCTCGATAGGTGGTATTAGCGTAAAGGTATATGATTCACAAAATATATTGTACTGGTTTAGCTGACAAACCATTACCAGTAAAATTTAATCCCTTGATTAGTTATGTAGGTAACTACTAATCGCAGGTCAAGCCTGATTTGGTTTCTAAAGGGTTTCCAGGAATCTTCGACAATCATTTACCAGTTCCAATCTTGGATTGGCAGTAGGTAATAATTTATAATGATTTTAAATTATAATATTCTTTTTTTAATATTATAAATGCATTTTCATTGAATTATCAAAATTATTTCATTATTTATAACATTTCTAAAACATTATCATTGAGCCCGCGAAAGTGTGAAGGGTACTTTTATTCCATAGATAACCTGAGCGTTTTTCTACATCCATTTTTTCAAACTACCTACCTACCGCGTGATTTATTTCCCGTTCACTTTAAATTAGACTATGCTATACGGAATATCGCATGGTTTTAGTTGTGATCAGTTGGGATTTCATGGGTCGATTTATTTATACGGAAGACACCAAAACTCATTGTATATAGGTAAGTAATAAATGTCAAGTCATTAAAAATGTCAGTCCGTACAACAAAAGCCTAGATATTGTTGCCTTCATATCAGGCGATTCGTTTTCGCAGGGAAATGATGAGAATCACGATTCCTTCGGAGGTCAACTTCTACTAAGCATTAGTTCATACCCGGAATGACGCTGTGGCGACCACCGGCTCGCCACTCTCTACGCGCCTAAGTCCGCGCGCCTGCGCGATGCGCCACGTCCGTCGCTTAGCAACGACTCACAATACAACACACAATACCTTCTGCCTAAGAAGAAAAATCGTACGTTATTTTTAAATCGTTTTATAAATTTATGTAAATAATATTCTCCTATATGAATAGGAGAATATTATTTACATTATGATTATGAAACTTAGTTTCCCTTACATAGTTAACATGACAAGAACTAACAAAGCTGCATACAAGAAACATCAGTGGTCAGGTGGAAAAAGGAAACGGCGTCAAGTCCAAGCTGCCTTACAACACCATTATGGCACCAATTCGTAAGTATTTCACTGTCAATATCAAATCATACTAGGCTCTTCTAGGTACAGTCGCCATCAGATATATCGCAGCGGCCAAGGTATTCACAATATCTGAACACGCGCTCTAACGCCTTGACAATAGAGGCGTGTTCAGATATTTGTGAGCACCTTGGCCGCTCCAATATATCTGATGGTGACTGTACATGACACATCATCATCATCATCACTATAGTTAAGTAATTATGAATTTAAACTTTAAAAAATGTGCACTGCTGCACAACGACTACTACTCGTGCGCTGCCCGTATTCGACGGTTTTCTGCCATGTTGTTAATTTTGTAATTCTGCCTTTTTCAACCATTTATAATATTTCTTGTCCTCGCGGCTATGAGTATTACTCACAGAAATTTGCGGACCGAGTTGAAATTAACATAATAAATGGTATCATAATTCCAGAAGAAACGTGGCTTGGCGTAATGTTCAAATGAATAACCCACCTGACGTCACGATGTGTGACGATCCGTCAAATGCCCAAACGGTGATAAATAATGGTTCAACTAATGCTGAGTAAGTAAATTGATACCTGTTAGCGTTCTTAAAAGATAATGGCTTGTCACAATGTGTTTTGCATCAGGCGGTCTAGTGAAAGAGTTTGTGTAACTGGCAACCTTGTTCACTAGGGACGGGACGGTACCTACGGTAAGCATGATAAAGATATTGAAAGGAGAGTGAATGCTGGAAATCGTGTGAATCGAGCGCTTAACGCTTTTATGAGCTGCCAGAAGGTGTCGCAAAAAGCACGGTTGGCTGTTCATCATGGTGTTGGTGCCTACACTTATGTATGGTAGCGAAAGTTGGGTATGGCAGAAGAGACATCAGAGCCAAGTGAATGCAGTGGAAATGAGAGCGTTGAGAAGTGTGTGTGGTGTGAGATTGCAAGATGCTCGTAGTTTATACAAAAACTGGCCAAGTGCGAGTCGGTCTCGCGTTTCTAGGGTTCCGTACATAAGTCCAACTCACGCTTGACTGCACATTTCTTATAGGTTTTCCTGTCATCTATATATAGGTAAAGAACTATTTTGTATATTTTTTTTTCAAAACTGAGTCCCATTCGTTTCTGAAATAAAGGGAGGGAAACGGTTCTCATATTTTTCGTCGAAAATGGTATGGCCGATTATCACTTCCCAACTCACGTTTGGCGGAATTTTATTTCGCCGAATTTTCATTTCCCAACCAAATGTTTTTTTTTTATTTGCCAACCGCACAGTTACCAACTAAAGGTTTGGTCTGTGTTTTATAATGTCAATTTTCAAAATGCCAACTTTCATGTCGTAGAGTGTATTTCGGTCAAATTGTGTTTTTAAAAAAACTAATTATAGCCAGCCTTTTATGAATGTAATATGACACCTTAGGGTATGGTGTTTTACGTACACTAGCGTCCCCCCCCCCCTGACGCAACCCCCCTCCCCCCCTTTTGCATGAAATATGTCCCGGTTCACCGTTTTTTACATTTTTTGAGGAAAGTTTAAATTTTAGGAAAAAAGTGTCAATGAACGGAATAGTCCTTAATAAATTCTTAATAAAAAACATTATATTCATTTTTTTATGTGATGCACCATATTCATGTATTAGCTTTTACTTAGGGTTTGAAACTCATTTATTATACACGGTCACGGTGTATAACATGAGGAAACCGAATAATTTTTACAGCGTATTCGCGATCATATTTAGAGACAAAAATATCCTATAAACTTTTTTTTAAATTCGCCTAGTTTCAGAGTTAATACCAATTTAAAAAAAAAACAAAATTTTAATGTTACATAGTGCAAAACGCCTTTTTGATGGCGACGTTGCTACTATGGAACGTAGTCTAAATATCCGTATTGATAGATGTCAAAAAGTGACAAGTAACACTTTGCAAAAACTAAGTTTTACGAAAAAAAAAGCAAAAATCCATTTTAACTGACAAGTTTACCAATAACATTTACTTCTTTTAACATTTACTACATTCATTAGGGTTTGCAATCCGGATCCGAAATGTATGAAATTATCCGGATCTGGATCCAGAGCCGCGGATCTTCCCATACATTTCGGTACGTCGTGCAAACCCTACTTCTTATGTACAAATATATATATTCACTCACAAACACTTGCAACACACTCTAATTTACAATATTTTGATGAAATAATCACTTTTTTACAAGTTTTTATTTAGTTTCACCTGACCGTTGTCTGTCTGTCTGTCTGTCTGTCTGTCTGTCTGTGTGTAATCAAATCTTGCAAGTTAAATTTGATCCACTTCCCAGTTTCCGATTGAGCTGAAATTTTTGCATGCATGTATAAATCGGATGACAATGCAATATTATGGTACCATCGAGCCAGTCTGATGATAGAGACAGGAGGTGGCCATAGGAACTCTGTGATGAAACAACCCAACCTAATTGTGTTTGGCGTTTTTAGAACTGTCTCGATGAGTATTAGTTGTCTGTCGTAAGAAAAGTATAGTCAGCGATAAAAGCTTGTACCAAAAATGAAATTTTTGACAAAAACTTATTTTTATTTCTTAATAAACTTTTCTCTAAAATTAATAATGGCTGAGATATTTGACCCGAAAGTTGAGAAAAATCTAGGACTTGGTCAAATTTACGATGGATGTTATGTCATTATAACATCTAATTAACCGACTTCCAAATCTCAAAGAAGGAGGTTATCATTATCAATTCGGTTGTATGTTTTTATTTTTTATGTTTGTTACTCCATATATCCGTCATCACTGGACCGATTTTGATAATTATTTTTTATATTGTATGTATATGCATATAGATTGGTCCCGTTTTTGTCAAAACCCAGTTCTGATGAGATCCATGAGGAATTGAGGGAACTCCTCAAATCTTAAAGGCATATATGTAATGATTTTTAGGTTTTTATCAACAAATTAAGCATATACATCCAAAAAAGTGACATTTGATGAAGTGGAACTGCTGATGATGATCAGAACGGAACTCTTCAACGACGCATAGTTCGCGTTTGGCGATTTTTCCTCTTCGTTATGTTTGTTAAGGAAGTTAAGTTTTTAAGCCACCTTTTTGTCAAGCTCGAGTTCTGATGATGGGATCCATGAGGAATCGAGGGAACTCCTCAAATCTTAAAGGCATGCGCATAGAAATTTTTGTATTTACATCAGAAAATCAAGCATTTTCATTAAAAACTGTCGCATTTCATGAAGTGGACTTGCTGATGATGACCAGAACAGAACTCTTCAACGACGCATAGTTCACGTTTGGCTATTTTTCGCCTGTGTTATGTTTGTTAAGCAAGTTAAGTTTGTAAGCCACATTTTTGTCAAGCTCGAGTTCTGATGCTGGGATCCATGAGGAATCGAGGGAACTCCTCAAATCTTAAAGGCATGCGTATAGTAATTTATGTATTTACATTAGAAAATTAAGCATTTTTATTAAAAACTGTCGCATTTGATGAAGTGGAACTGCTGATAATGACCAGAACCGAACTCTTCAACGACGCATAGTTCACTTTTGGCGATTTTTCCTCTTGGTTATGTTTGTCAAGCAAGTTAAGTTTTAAAGCGATTTTTCCTCTTGGTTATGTTTGTCAAGCAAGTTAAGTTTTTAAGCCACATTTTTGTCGAGCTCGAGTTCTGATGATGAGATCCATGAGGAATCGAGGGAACTCCTCAAATCTTAAAGGCATGCGTATAGGAATTTTTGTATTTTCATCAGAAAATCAAGCATTTACATTAAAAACTGTCGCATTTGATGAAGTGGAACTGCTGATGATGACCAGAACAGAACTCTTCAACGACGCATAGTTCACGTTTGGCTATTTTTCCTCTTTGTTATGTTTGTTAAGCAAGTTAAGTTTTAAGCCACATTTTTGTCAAGCTCGAGTTCTGATGATGGAATCCATGAGGAATCGAGGGAACTCCTCAAATCTTAAAGGCATGCGTATAGAAATTTTTGTATTTACATCAGAAAATCAAGCATTTTCATTAAAAACTGTCGCATTTCATGAAGTGAAACTGCTGATGATGACCAGAACAGAACTTTTCAACGACGCATAGTACACGTTTGGTGATTTCGAATTTCGATTATGATTTGGACTGCGGCCCGGATTCCGACCAGAACCGGACTCATCGGACCGGTTTGGACCCGTACCCGGACCTAGACTCGGACCCGGATTCGGACCCGGACCCGGACTCGGACCCGGGATCGGACCCGGACTCGGACCTTGACCCGGAAAACCACTATGATACCTAAACTAAATAAACTACTATGGTTACTAACCATAAAATGTAGGTACAAAATATGATGATGCCAAACCCCTCCCGCTCAAACCCCCGTACACCGCACCGCATGCGCCTTTAAGTGGGTTAGGTTAAGTTTGAACTGCGATCCTCACAGAACCGAACAAAAGTGGGTTAGGTTAGGTTAGGTTAGAGGAGAGAATGGGAGAGGATTGTGCCGTGAAGAGAGCGTACTTGGGACAACGAAATGAGAGACACCCGATTGGACGTCCAAGGTACAGCAGAAACGACGTCGTTGCTCAAGACCTGCTCAACCACGGCCATAGCGACTGGCGAGAGCTATTGCAAGACCGAGAAATATGGCGTGATCTGGTGTTGGAGGCCAGGACTCTTTTTGGGTCGTTGCGTCACTATAGTAAGTATTATTAATATCCAGAAAGGAAAATGGGGACTACCTACGTTTGTATGAAAAGGCGATTTATGGGCGGTGGTCGTCCACATTCATCTTAAGGCGGAAATTAATCTAATGAACGTTTTTGCTGACTGGACTGAGCTTATAAAAATAAATAATAATTTTTAAAAATACAATCTTGCCTTTTTTCAAATGACATTATTTATATTAAATATATTAAGAACGGGTCACTCAAAAAAATACAATCTTGCCTTTTTTCAAATGACATTATTTATATTAAATATATTAAGAACGGGTCACTCACGTATTTTAAGTCGAAAAACGCTCGACATTTTAAGATTCGATGTGCTCGATATGTCTGTGTCTCACGGAAGTTTTGTTAGACATTATTTATTGAGAAATATGCGAATTAAGTTATCCAAATAACGGTTACAAATAAGAAGTCCCTATCACAGAGTTATGAACCCTGGCAGAGTTGAATACATAATATTTAATGTCGATATTTAACTAAACATAAGACAAACTCTTTATTTCATTTACGCGAGCGGAGCCGCGGGCCCGCCTAGTCTTACATAACTTCGAATCTATGTATATTAAAATTATTAAAAAAAACATGTCCACCTTTGGGTTACTAATTTACATATGTGTACCAAATTTCAACTTATTTAATTGGTCTGGTAGTTTCCGAGAAAAGAGGCTGTGACAGACAGACAGACAGACAGACGCACCAGTGATCCTATAAGGGTTCCATTTTTTTCCTTTTGAGGTACGGAACCCTAAAAACAACAATGTATAGAATTGACATTACAACTGAGAAAGGTATGTTGAGAATTGAGATGGTTTGGACACGTGGAAAGAATGAGTGAAAAAAGGCTATTAACAAAGAGAGTGTATAAGGGTGAAGTGGAAGTTGGAATTGGAAGGGGTAGACCTCGGCAGACTTTCTCTGATCATATTGGGGAAATCCTGAAAAAAGGCCAGATCAAGAGCCCCCTAAACAGGCGAGCGTGTATGAGGAATTTTATGAAAGTGAAGGAAGCGAAAGAGGTATGTCAGGATCGTGGCAAGTGGAAATCCGTGGTCTCTGCCTACCCCTCCGGGAAATAGGCGTGATTGTATGTATGTTTCAAGTAGCAACGTACCGTTCGAGCTGCTGAGATGAAAACAATATTTTTAGGAGTGGCACTCCATCATACATGTAAATAAGAATGTTTTTTGTTCAGTACAATCAATTGCGTGTGGCACAATGTTCGATAGGTCTTAAAACCAAGTAAGGCTAGGTCACAGACAAAACATGGCTAGGTTCACACTACGAAATATTTCTCATGTACAGTATAAGTACGAGGTTTTAGCAACAAAATTTCTATAGCAGCTTTGTCGTCCTACGTTGCGGACTACCGTGTTTGACGTATGATAACAGTGCGCGCCATTTTTTGAAATTTATAAAGAAACCCGCTGTTTTTGGGACCAGAAATCACCCAATCATTCCAACAAATAATGGAGGAATAGGCATTGCAACAATTATTACCAATACTGAAGAAATATGACGCTCTCTGGCGAATTTTTAGCAGTTTTTTTTCCCACATTCTTTTTTATTTTTCTGCAGAAAATACATAGCAGAAGAGCTATTTTCTTTTTTTTTTATTATGCGTAACATTTTCAAGAGTAAGTAGACCGACACTTGTGAGAAACGAAGCAGTACTGATGATGGACGGCAAAACAGTACCGTGTGTGAGCTATTTCTTGCTCCGTAGTCCTGCAAGGCGTACTACAATGTAGGAGCTAAAGAGGCACGGCCGAACCGAGCCATTTTCTCGCAAGCCGTTCGGCTTCTGGAGGACGCGAACGGCTCCGGACTCCCGACGGATTCCATCGCTTCTGCTATACCTACACAATGTATAAGCACATTGAAAATGCGCTCCCGGCGCGGCCCGACTCAGCCGCCCGCGGTAGGAATCGTACAGTAGGTATAAAGTAATAGCACAATCGCAGTAGGACTAACCTCGAAATCTCTAGAACAGTGCTGAAATTTGGTAGGGTAAGACCTCCAGTGAATGAACACTTAAGGAATTATCCAAGTTTGAAAAATCATTTCTCAGCATTCATTATTAATTTCAATAATTATCGGCAATTTAATGAATCCTCATTTAATAAATAAGAACGTAATTATTTATTCACTGGAGGGTTTACCCTATGTATGTATGTTAATTAAAGGTCTCTTCTTCATGTCCACACTATTTCCGTCACTATTGTCCGACATGCACTTGGCCGGTTGTTGAAAATCTTGAAATTGAAATATCATCAAATCATCATTTACAGAATCCCACTAAAAACGTACGCAAATAAGAATCCACCAACTGTTCGTTTTGAAGCCCCAATCACGTCGACCTCAAGCACACCTCGAGCAGTTGGCGATGAAGCACCTGCAAAACAGGTCGAAGTAAACTGGCCAAATCCTGACCCGGACGTGGAAAGTCACCAACTGTTGGTAGAGACGGTTCCCCACGAAACTTTAGGCGATCTATCTGGCTATCGGATTGTGGACATTAACCATGTCCTCCAATGGGCTTTTATCGTTGAAAGGCACAAAAACAGCTGCCCAGGTTCGACCATAAAATTTGTCAAAGAGACTAGAAACGGGTTTAATAGTGTTCTAACATTTCAATGTCAGATTTGCGGAAAGGTCTTCAAAAATTCGACTGAAAAAAATGAAGACATTAATAAAGCCTTCGTATGGGGCACAGTATCGGCCGGCAGCTACTACGCTGCTACAGCACACCTTACCAGCTGTATGGATATCCCAACAATGTCGAGCAATAAATTTCGCTCCATTGAAAAAGAATTGGGGGAGGTTTGGGAAAACCATTTAACTGAAGTAATTATGAAAGCTGGACAAGAAGAACGAGACATTGCCATTCAAAAGGGACAAATTAACGAGAACGGATTGCCATATACGACAGTGTATCTCGATGGAGGTTGGCTCAAACGATCATATGGTCATAATTATAATTCATCATCTGGAATGGTAAGATAACTTTATTTATTACTTTTAGACCGAGAGACAGTGATCGTTTAGCAAAAAAAAAATTAACTCCCTTGCGGTATGGCGGCCATTTGGAACCATCCGAAAAGTATGGCATGGTGATGTCCATGAATGGCTGCTCGACGATGATCACCTGTGCAAAAATTAGCTTGGCACAAATGATTGAATTGTTTTTTACCGCCTACTTCTTTTTTATGGACTAGGTATCGAAAAATACGAGGATTTTTGTGGAACAAATCGTTCGACACTCGTATTTTATCCGACACGTTCGACTAACGCCCACGCGATTGGGCCGTCGGTACCAGCGCTATGACCATCATTTTTCTTTCCTTCATTACGTACTTAGACCCCTGACGAACCGCCATACTGGTACAAATGACCCAGTAAAATGTGTCACTGTCTTCCGGTCTATGTACTTTGACAACATATTTTTTCCCGTCCCATTCCAGCATACCTATAAATTCCTTACACGATTCACATGAATAAATAAATGAATATTAGGGGACTAATCAGTAATTTACATGTTATGCGAGACAATAAGAATAATTTATTTATTCGTAACATGCCAAAAATATCAGCTTGAGTGGTTACCTATCCGCCGCCGTAGAGACTTGCACATCTTATCTCTACTTTATAAGGTGCTGTTCTGCCCCTCTTCTCCAACTTACCTTGCAGAACGGTTTAGGTTTTTGGCGGATGGAAGTGACCACCGGCTGCGATCTAGTGCGGATCTATCGCTCGCTATTCCTCCCCACAAACACCGGTCTTACAATAAGTCAAAGTCATTCACGATACACTCTGTGAAGCTATGGAACGCGTTGTATCCCCGCTAAGGCAGTGTCAGTCTGTAGCGTCGCTGAAGGCAAAATTAAAGAGGTTATGGCAATAACACAAAATGTCAATTGAAGGACACGTACTGCCCTACTAAGCCGAGTGGCGCTATCTCAAAAGAAAATCCATTACGAATTTATACTTTAGTTTCTATAGCTACTTCTTTTAAGTCTCGCCGTCATGTACATTTTATCTTAGTTTGACTACCATTTCATATGTATCTCTCAGTTACTTAAAGGTTAGCTGGAAGAGATCCCTTAACGGGATAAGTTCGCCTTTGTACACATTTATTGTATTCTCTCTGTGTTATGTACTTGTTTTGTGCAATAAAGTGTTTACTACTACTACTACTACTACTAAAATACAATCGTTCATTATTCTTAATATGATATAGGTAGGGTTTGCAATCCGGATCCGAAATGTATGAAATTATCCGGATCTGGATCCGGAGCCGCGGATCTTCCCATACATTTCGGTAAGTCGTGCAAACCCTAGATATAGATATACCTGTTACCTATATCGTAATAAAAATGGTAATAGGCACTGTTATAATTAAGTAACCAAAGGACAACGAGTAATTTTGGTCCATATCCTCAATACTTATGAAACCTATGCCAAATGATAGCTTCAATGCTATCATTTATATTATACTATGACAGTTAAGTCAAAGTCGCGGGCCAACATGGTCTTGGCCCAAAGGGTAAAACGGGACCCTATTACTAAGACTTCGCTGTCCGTCCGTCCGTCCGTCCGTCCGTCCGTCTGTCACCAGGCTGTATCTCATGAACCGTGATAGCTAGACAGTTGAAATTTTCACAGATGATGTATTTCTGTTGCCGCTATAACAACAAATACTAAAAACAGAAAAAAATAAAGATTTAAATGGGGCTCCCATACAACAAACGTGATTTTTGACCAAAGTTAAGCAACGTCGGGAGTGGTCAGTACTTGGATGGGTGACCTTTTTTTTTTGTTTTTGTTTTGCATTATGGTACGGAACCCTTCGTGCGCGAGTCCGACTGGCAAATGACGAGAGTATAGCGTGTGGTTATATGTAATTGAATCTTAAGTGTAGCGTGGGACCTAAGACATGAGATAAAAAAAAATATGGACTCGTGTGGCATATACAACTTTTAGCATCTACAATGAGGATATTGTAGGAGGTAAAATAATATAAAAGAAATAGATTTATAAATTACGCGAAATGAAATCCTTTTAAACTGTAATTTCATTCCCACCAGTGTCTGTAGTTTCAGTGTGGTGCTGTAACACCATATTGTAACATCCCCATACTGTATCAATGCAAATAAATAATTTCTGATTTCTGATTTCCCATTCCCGTTCTTGTTCCCAGTTATACAACCTAGATCCTAGCTTGACGACCACGCGACAATTAGAATAAATGTGGCTTTCCATCAGAGAAGGATCCTTATGCATCATGTGTAATAACGACCTTTCTGTCAGAATTTCGGATAGGACCTTTTTGCACTTGAAGCATAAGGACCCTCCTCTGATAGAAAGCCACAAATGATTTTACAAATTCATAATATGTAGGTGTAATATATCACAAAGTCTAGGATTTTGTGTCTAGTGTTATAGTTTTTAGAGAGTTTTCACATTGCCCGATCCGATATAGGATGATTCGGATGAAAGTAAAACGTGAGACATACCTAGGTATGTGTATTTCTGTATTTATTTATTCATTTAATAAATAGTTATTACCTACTACAGCACGACAGATAACGCAAAAAAGGCGGACTTTATTATACTTTATTAATGCTAATTACACTGTTTTAGGCTTGTATTATTGGAAAGGAAACAAAGAAGTGCTTATTCCTAGGGATACGTAATAAGTATTGTTACCACTGCCAATATTACGAGAAAAAAAATATGAAGCCAACAGAACATGTCTGTTTTAAAAATTTCAATGGACCTTCAACAGGTGCGTTTCATTACTTATTCATCATCATCTTCTTCGTCGGTATCACTCTTGACAGAGTAGTCGTGATCATCACTTCAGGTGTTGGTGACAAGCTTCACAACACGTCGCCACTCTTCTCTGATGGCCGCCTTCCTCGTACAACCATGGAGTGATGATAAGCCATTTACTGCCGCTTTTATCTGGTCAGTCCACCTCATAGGCGATCTTGCTGGTGGCCTGGTACCCTCAACCTTTCCCAGGACCACAAGTCGCTCAATAGCCACCTCGGCATACGTGACCAAAAAAGGTGAGGATACGAGACTGCACCAAACATTATAAACGCCGCTTCAGCCGCTTGATGCCGAGTTCTCCACGTATAGACTCGTTGGTACGGAATTCAGTCCACGTATAAGTTATTCCATTCTGTGTTCATCATACAGAATGGATTAATTTACAGGTCTGAATATAAAGAAACTAAAGTAGTTGGATAGCATTTTTACAAATCGGTACCTTCGTGTTTTTTTTTTTCATTTACTGAACGGGACTTATCGCGTATTTAATTAATTTTTAAATTCACCTCCGACGTTTGGAGGACGGTGTTGTCCCCGTGGTCTCAAAAAATACTGGCTAATGTTGACATAAGTACACCTAAACATCTTTAGCCGATGCGCACAAGAAGATGTTGAATTGTTGATGTCAACTTAAGCCAGTCTTCTCCGAGAACGCGGAGTCGGCCGTGAGTCGTAAAACTTAATTCGTAATAAAATCGGGAAAGTTTCTGTCAGTTTAGAGGGTGTGTGTGTTTGTGTCAGTATCAGTGTGGGTTTGCAATCCGGGATCCGAAATGTATGAAATTATCCGGATCTGGATCCGGATCCGCGGAGCTTCGCATACATTTCAGATCCTTTGTGCAAACCCTAAGTGTAATATGTGTTTTTTATAAAATTTAAAATATTTACAAATAAAAATATTTAAACGATTAAAGTAGTTTTTGGGGTGTCATTGTATTCATGCACACTGTTTTTACTAATTTCATAATTTGTGCTAAATAAATCATGCTAAGACGGTCATATGATACAGGTATTTATCCATACAATATATGACAATTTTAGAAAATCAAATATATGACGGATAAATCCGTCAAATACTTTGAACTAAAGTTTGTTCTCGTTTTAACTCAGATCTCTATTTGTAATTTTATGGCTATTACAAATCCATGACTACAGTATTAAGGTTTAAGTTACTATTTTTCTCCTGACAGCTATGGAGGCAGACATAGTCATTGAAGGCTTTAAAAAAAGTGAAGAAATGCATGGACTGCAATATAAATCCTTCATTGGTGACGGCGATTCATCCGTTTATGCCCATATAAAAAAAAAAATACCGTATGGACATAAAGTCACTAAAATCGAATGCAAAAATCACCTCGTCAAAAATTATACCGCGGGCTTGTATAAGGTAATTATTAAGTGCGTGCGGTTATGTGAGAGATGGGCATCATTCGAATAAACTTCTATCTGAATGATCATTCTAATAAAGAATAATTCGCGATATTTTTATTCGCGGATGATTTATTTGCGAATGATTTAGGTACCTTACGGCGGTTGGCGCTTACGCTATTATTAACGCCGCTCCAATATTATTGCGGCGCTATGTGACCTAAATGCCAACCGCCATAAGGTACCTTTTACCTTGGAACGTCACATTCTTTGTTATTTCATATCTAGTGAATCTCTAATTCATTTCCCGAATCGAGCCAACAGTTGCCAAATCTTTCGAAACCGTGAAAACTTTATAAGATATTCCAATAAAATTATTCGTGGCAATTCATTCGACGAATAAATCATTCGCGGATGAATTATTCAATAATCATGTGACATTTTTATTCGTCATTCGCGATAATTTTTGTTATTTTCATTCGTTATTCGTCATTCGAATAAAATTTGCCCGTCTCTGGGTTATGTGGACATGTTGTGAATCTAATAGAAGGGCACATAGTTTAGGACTCATTATCTGTTTGTTTATTTGTTCAAAAGAAAATATTACTTCAAATTTCAGACGAACAGACAGACTTAACGAAACTATAAAGATAACGTTTCTGCTGTTTTTCATATTGAGATCATATTTTTAAATTATTGTTTGTTGTTTACCTAATTATAAGAAATAAATAAATAAAGTACGGATACGGAACCCTAAAAATGAAGGGATTTTATTAACAAGTTATAATATCATAGTAAATATTTGTGGTTTTTGTTTTTAGATTTTGACTAATACAAAGCTACCCCTGCTAGGTAGAAATATGCTAAAGCCAAGAATTGAGAATTTGACCATTGTGACAAGAAAAGTAATCATCCACTGTCACAAAGATCCGAATCGCCTTCGAAAAGATTTGAAGAACGTGGCCTATCACGTTTACGGCCGTCACATGGAGTGTCAACCATATTATTGTAATTACACAGAGGCCAATGACGAACACCCAAAAGTAAATGAAGACAAAGATCTCGTGACAATAATGACAACCAAGGCACCTGGAGTTTGGGCAAACATCTGTGCCGCTAATGAACATATTTTATCTAAGTCCCACAGAGTGAGTAATGAGACCACGAACGTAGCAGAAAACTTTATGAGCTTGGTGAATAAATTCACTTGCGGCCAGCGACTCAGCCTTGGAAAAGGTGGTTCGTATCAAAGAAGAGTCCTTCTTGCAGGTAAGTGAACAAAAAAAAAATACCGTCATATCTTAAGCTAATTTCACAAACTGTCATTGTATAATGGGCTTCAAAAAGGGGCTCTGGACCGATTTGTCCACAATTCTATTTCGTCACCTTCTCAACTTGTCATTATTTTATTTTATTTACTTGATATTATTATAACAGTCCTTATTCTTCATCATTCCTACATCGTCACTTTCCTACCTTTTCCACATACCTATGTGGTCCACTGTACTAACTCGTCCACATAGCTCTCCCAACGAAAACCAAAAATTGCTAATCGGGGGAAATAATTCGTGTGTAAAACGTATTTTAGCATAGTTGTAAGGAATGGCGTATTAAACAACATAATAAAAGTACTAGGGTGTCCTACCTCCGGGGTCAGTTTGGCGTGCTATTCTTGGGACTAGGGTTTGCACGATGGATCCGAAATGAATGGGAAGATCCGCGGATCCGGATCCGGATTACAAACCCTACTTGGGACATCCTAAATATCAACTTTGTAGGAAATTTCAAACAGATTATTTACGTATGAGACTATTTTTTGTTAAGGGCTACCGTTTACGAATTATTTACGAAAAACTGTCAAAAGGGACCTTTAAACTCGCCCTACCCGTTAGCTTCACCCCCACTTCACTTTTAGTCGGTTATTTAATACACCATCCCAACAACTATGCCAAAATACGCTTATACACGAATTATTTCCCCCATTTATCCTTGGTTTGATGGCCTAACAGGGAAGTCGCTTTCAATAATATCTTATCTCTCTTCGAAGGCCGCAAAAATATGTGATACGCTCTTATAGCTTTACATATAAGATCTGTCAGATATTTTTGCGGCCTTCGTTATGTAAGATATTATTGCACAATGCTGGAATTAATGGAGATCAAAACCATTGGCGAACAATTAGATAAAAACCGAAGAATTGCGAGTCTGACTCGCCCACCGAGGGTTCCGTACAAATCTTACTTATTTTTTGCATTTTTTTTACAAATGTATACTTTTCATTTTTTTCCATGTACTTGTAGTGTAAGACGGGAAGTACCCTATACATTTTGATCTGAGCAAGAGTTTGCAATCTGGATCCGAAATGTATTAAATTATCCTGGTCTGGATCCGGATACGCAGATCTTCGCATACATTTCAGATCCGTCTTGCAAATCCTAATAAATGATAATAAATAATTTTGGCCACCTTAGCCTATGGAGACTAGCAAGCAACGCTAAGTGGTTTTCGTAGTCTATGGATGTTACTATATTAAGGGGGTCACATGCGCGTTTCTAGACTCAATGATTATTATAGTTGAGTTAGGAGCCCATACATTAAAAATACCCAATTGCAGTTTGGTAATCGAAATCCTAATGCAAGAATTACAGTCGACGAGTAGAAAAAAACTTATATTAGGTTTGTATAACAGTTTCATTGTAATTGAGCCTGTTTCCTGAACTAGGACAAAGCCTGTGACTCAGGATTCAGTGATACCTCTGAGGAAAGTGCTACAGGTTCTTTTATGAAGTTAAGTATTTAAAGTATAAAAGTATATGGTCTTCATTTCAACCCAATGTCTTCATTTTTAACAGACTACTGGATAGATTTGACTGAGACGATCTTGTACTGATTTGATTGGGATCATTTTCGTCAGGTCAGGATCTAATATGAAAACATCTGATGAAATCGAGGTTACTCTTTAAAGGTTTCAGGTTCACTAATACTTAATGTTTTTCATTACACTTGCGATACAAAAATTAAGTATAAAGACAAAAAACTGTCAATTATCGCATTAGAAACTTCATAACTCCCTAGGGAGAACGCTTTTTCTATAACTCCCGCTAAACCTGCGTGCATTTACACATTTACTGAGCGAGTGTGATGAAAACATCATTTGTCATACTGATGAAGGCTTACTGATGGAGATTTTTAATATATGTAGTTAGTCGGCTCTTTTTTGCTAAAGATTATATTTATTTTTTAGGTTTGTCACAAACGACTGGATATAGTTGGCACAAACAAGCATGGCTTAAAACCTCCAGCCATAATATTGGCCAACATTTCCAACTTTACATAAAAAGGAAAGAACTTATCCGGATGCGACGCCAAAGATGTCCAAGGACGCGCAATTTTAAACCTACTGTCATTAAACCCGACAAAGACTATGGTCCCAAAGCATGCGATCCTGTTGACTTGAGCCGAGAAGATATAAAAAGAATAGGGCAAGAAAAGCTTATGGAACTGCAAGTGACACCCGACCAAATCGCTGAAATAGAGCAACAAACTAAAGATCAGCATGATAACGAACTCTACAACGTGATCAGGAGTGATAGATTGACTGCAAGCCAATTCGGGATGGTAATTAATTACTCTTCCTGAGACCAAGATAAGTCTGCAAAGATTTTGTTAGCAAACTCAGTGCAAGTGTTATTTTAAACGTCAAACTTTCATGAAATTTTTACTTATAAATAACACTTGCACTGCGTATGCTATCAAAATAGTTGCAGACTTTTCTTGATGGTCTCACTCTAGCAACATATTTACTCTACATTTTTTTTCCTATGAACTTGTCTGAAATGTATATGCAACTATCTGTAGACTGGACATATTGGACCGGAATATGAACAGAACCTTTTGTATTGATTTCGAGCTCACGATATTTTCACGCAGTTACATGCATCTTGTTTATGGGTAACTGATAGGGTTTGCACGACGGATCCGAAATGTATGGGAAGATCCGCGGATCCGGATCCAGATCCGGATAATTTCATACATATCGGATCCGGATTGCAAACCCTAGTAACTGATGATAGCGGGCGGGTGTCTCAGTATAGGTGTAGTAGACCGCGCTCGCTCTACCCTTAGGTATTCGTGTGCGTCGGTTGCGTTCGCTTTCAACGTTATTACTGAATCGCGATTAGAAAGGGATTGAGATAGCTGTCAATCCATATTGATTTTGACGTAAGTGTATGGAAATCTGTTATTTCTAATCCCTTTCTGATCGCGGCATGATAATACCACTAGTCGTATTCACACTTGTTGGTATGTCCACGCACACTAAACTCACAGTGTCACTACGCGTGTTTGATTCGGATATCACTACAAAAGGTTATCACGGTCCATATCCCGGTCGATATAAGTCTAGTGAAACTAACCGTGAATCATTCAAAACTGTTTTCTGTAGACTATATTTTTTTCTAACCAGGTATGCAAACGACGAAATAAAACTCCTTGCCACAATCACGTGAAACAAATTTTGTATAAAAACAATATTTTAACATCTGATATGAAATACGGGCAGCATAACGAAGCTGTTGCAAGGACTCTTTTTGAAACCACAACGAATAAAAAAGTGGAACGTGCGGGTTTATTTATTGATAAACAATACGGATTCCTAGGCGCAAGTCCAGATGGTAAATATGTATCTGCAAAGAATCTTTGTTTGAAACTATGACAAGCACAGTCAAGCGCAGTCTTATTAATGCTAATATTATTAAAGTGAAACTATTATTCTATCGCCCAAATGTTTTAGACTGTCTACTAGCATGTCGCATTACATTAGTTACAGCATTAGTAAAACTCTACTTCATTTCTAGTACCTAGAGTTCATAGTCTGAAAGCGAGGACCTATAACACCAAAATAGTCAAAACAAGAGTTCATGTCTCTCTGAAATAAGCATCATCATCCAATTCCCATCGATTGCTGGTTACTCGCAACTCGCAAGCATGTAGACATCTCGAAAACTCCAGTGTAACGTGACCATGAGATTGATGAGATCCATTTGTCGAAATTTTTCAGTTTAATGCCTACAATCCGAAAAAAAATTTTACTTGCATCGTAGTTTCCTAAAACCACTCAATAAATTTTTATTTTAGGTATCATTATTGATGAGAATGCTCTACTTGAAATAAAATGCTTTCCATCACTGAAAAGAAGCCAAGAAAGCATTGAAACCGCGGCTGAAAGCCGCGGAAATAAGTTTTGCTTGAAATATAATAAGGAAGGTAAATTGGTTATGAACACAAACCATAATTATTATTACCAGGTGAGTATTTTATTGTGTATAATAACTTTATTCAGATAATATTAATTATAAATACAATACTAACAAATCTAAATATGCGTGTAAACATAATCCCAACTTAAACGACTTGTTCTTGTAGTGTTTTAGTTTATATAATTTTTCTTCGTGGATTACATTTATCAAATAAAAGTTATAACTTAATGACTATTATATTGTATTACTAGGTGCAAGGACAACTGCGTATTGCTGACATGGCAAAATGTTATTTTGTCTGTTTTATTGACCCTGGGATAAATATGACTATAATCGAAGTAGACCGAGACGAGGACTTTATACACAATATGATACCAAAACTCGTATCTTTTTACAAGAACTGCATCGTCCCCGAGCTCATTCTGCGAAGAGTTCCAAAAAACCAAAAATGCGTCGAAATTTCAGACTTGCCTGGTACGTTACAGATTTATTTAAGATTTACCCAGGATGGAACAGAGGTGGTATATTTATTCAAAGTGTAGTTGAATTGTTGTTTTTGTACACAAATTGTATATCCGTTTGCCTGATTCAGTCCTAGATATATACTTCTTACTTTTAGTTCATCTGATGTTGGAGCCAGGAGGTTGATTTGCTAACTCAATCTACTAGAGTTCAATTTGTTCAAAAAGTCCTTCACATTATCTTTAGCATAGTCAACGATGGAACTATAAAGAAAGAGAGAAATTGGGCGTCTTTTGTTGTTTTACAGAATTAATATAATATTCATTCCTATGTATAGTTATCATTATTTAAATGAACTCAACACGGGATGAGCTGTGGTTAAAGTATAATTTGTGTTAATTTATAGTCAATAATTAGTTTTTGGTAAAAAAAAACATTTTTGGTTTGGTATATGTTATTATCAATGACTGCAGTTTTCTTTCCATAGGCAACAAACAACAACATTCAGACAAATCTAATAATCCCAAACACAATTAGCTTGCGTTGTTTTATCACAGAGTTCCCATAGACACCTTCTGTGTTCATCATCAAATCAGCTCTATGTCATAATAATATTGCATATTGTCATTGTATTATGAGTGCAAAATATCAACTCAATCGGAAATCGGCTAGTAAGCCTTATTTAGCTTCCAAAATTTGACCTACACTAACATACATACTTATGGCGTTATTCATAAATATAGGTATTCATAAAACATTTAATTTCAAGTACTTTTAACTATTGTAATTTCGACTAGATTTTTTAAACTTTTTTATCCTTTCCTATAATCAATTATGATCGTTTTTAGCTGATCATCAAAAACAATAAACGTCGGACAACGGACAGTTCACGTCACGTCATCCCTGTAAAGATGAAAAAAAAAATAGTATAGTATTTGTAAATATATACTCATGTACATAGTAAAATCATGTTGTTTAATTGATAGTGCCTACAAAAAGAAAATACGTTTATTTCCATTATTTATCCAATGTTTCGCCCTGAAAACTCTGAAATACATGCTAACTAGCATGTGATATGTATAATGATTATAATGAATGATTGATTTATTTGAGGAATATAATTTTAATTTAGTTTTATTGGTAATATAAAACTAAATTAAAATTATATTTTATCAATTTGATTAGCTGACTGATGCACGGATCTAAAATGTATGCGAAGAACCGCGGATTCGGATCCAGATCCGGATAATTTCATACATTTCGGATCCGGATTGCAAACCCTATGTGCGGACAACCAATCTGTCCGTATTTTATTTACTGTAAGCTTATTTTTAGGGTTCCGTACCTCAAAAGGAAAAAAAAGAACCCTTATAGGATCACTCGTGCGTCTGTCTGTCTGTCTATCTGTCTGTCTGTCTGGCTGTCCGTCTGTCACAGCCGATTTTCTCCGGAACTACTGAACCAATTAATTTGAAATTACTACTGATTCTAAAATTTTGGAAAAACTACATAAAATAAATGATGTGTTAAAAATTGGGTATCGTCTTGGGTCGTCCCATTCGTTTTTCGTCAAGTTCTTAAATTAGTCCTATTCTGCTTTCGTCACTCATTCTTCATTGATCACAATCGTCGGTGGCTTTCAATGTAGAATGAGTGACGAAAGCAGAATAGGACTAATTTAAGAACTTGACGAAAAACGAATGGGACCACCCAAGACGATACCAAAAATTGTGTTATATACGAAACCAGGAACGCGAGTCCGACTCGCACTTGGCCGGTTTTTTTTTGTTGCTATTTTTCCATACATCATTCCGAATCCAATGAGGTACCTTATGTCACACGTATTTTTAGGATTAGTAAGTATCTCTAATTTTCACCATTTTAAACTTGACGACGAAACTACACTCTGCGTGTACACGGTGGCTAAAAAATAACTGCATTCCCGTTGCCAGGGAGGTTTTGGATTTACACTGAGCAACTTTTGCGAAGTAAAAATTTACCCTTCCATAGAAAATGGACCAGCCAAAATGTTTGAAACAGCAAATTTTTTTTTTCACGATTTCGTGGTTGGTTCCATAGTAAAAGTAGTTCAGTATAATCCCAAAACCTCTCTGGCAACGGGAATGCAGATATTTTTAAGCCACCCTGTATATGTACTGGAAATAGATAAGAATGGGTATCTTTGGCTAGGCACTCAGTTTTGCACCGTAGCGAACGAAACTCTAAGTCTCTCTGTCGCACTAATTAGATGAGTGATAGAGAGAGATAACCGTTTCGTTCGCTACGGTGCAAAACTGAGTGCCTAGCCAAAGATACCCATTCTTATCTATTTCCAGTACATATACAGGGTGGCTTAAAAATATCTGCATTCCCGTTGCCAGAGAGGTTTTGGGATTATACTGAACTACTTTTACTATGGAACCAACCACGAAATCGTGAAAAAAAAAATTTGCTGTTTCAAACATTTTGGCTGGTCCATTTTCTATGGAAGGGTAAATTTTTACTTCGCAAAAGTTGCTCAGTGTAAATCCAAAACCTCCCTGGCAACGGGAATGCAGTTATTTTTTAGCCACCGTGTACACGCAGAGTGTAGTTTCGTCGTCAAGTTTAAAATGGTGAAAATTAGAGATACTTACTAATCCTAAAAATACGTGTGACATAAGGTACCTCATTGGATTCGGAATGATGTATGGAAAAATAGCAACAAAAAAAAACCGGCCAAGTGCGAGTCGGACTCGCGTTCCTGGTTTCGTATATAACACAATTTTTGGTATCGTCTTGGGTGGTCCCATTCGTTTTTCGTCAAGTTCTTAAATTAGTCCTATTCTGCTTTCGTCACTCATTCTACATTGAAAGCCACCGACGATTGTGATCAATGAAGAATGAGTGACGAAAGCAGAATAGGACTAATTTAAGAACTTGACGAAAAACGAATGGGACGACCCAAGACGATACCCAATTTTTAACACATCATTTATTTTATGTAGTTTTTCCAAAATTTTAGAATCAGTAGTAATTTCAAATTAATTGGTTCAGTAGTTCCGGAGAAAATCGGCTGTGACAGACGGACAGCCAGACAGACAGACAGATAGACAGACAGACAGACGCACGAGTGATCCTATAAGGGTTCTTTTTTTTCCTTTTGAGGTACGGAACCCTAAAAATAAGCTTACAGTAAATAAAATACGGACAGATTGGTTGTCCGCACATAGGGTTTGCAATCCGGATCCGAAATGTATGAAATTATCCGGATCTGGATCCGAATCCGCGGTTCTTCGCATACATTTTAGATCCGTGCATCAGTCAGCTAATCAAATTGATAAAATATAATTTTAATTTAGTTTTATATTACCAATAAAACTAAATTAAAATTATATTCCTCAAATAAATCAATCATTCATTATAATCATTATACATATCACATGCTAGTTAGCATGTATTTCAGAGTTTTCAGGGCGAAACATTGGATAAATAATGGAAATAAACGTATTTTCTTTTTGTAGGCACTATCAATTAAACAACATGATTTTACTATGTACATGAGTATATATTTACAAATACTATACTATTTTTTTTTTCATCTTTACAGGGATGACGTGACGTGAACTGTCCGTTGTCCGACGTTTATTGTTTTTGATGATCAGCTAAAAACGATCATAATTGATTATAGGAAAGGATAAAAAAGTTTAAAAAATCTAGTCGAAATTACAATAGTTAAAAGTACTTGAAATTAAATGTTTTATGAATACCTATATTTATGAATAACGCCATAAGTATGTATGTTAGTGTAGGTCAAATTTTGGAAGCTAAATAAGGCTTACTAGCCGATTTCCGATTGAGTTGATATTTTGCACTCATAATACAATGACAATATGCAATATTATTATGACATAGAGCTGATTTGATGATGAACACAGAAGGTGTCTATGGGAACTCTGTGATAAAACAACGCAAGCTAATTGTGTTTGGGATTATTAGATTTGTCTGAATGTTGTTGTTTGTTGCCTATGGAAAGAAAACTGCAGTCATTGATAATAACATATACCAAACCAAAAATGTTTTTTTTTACCAAAAACTAATTATTGACTATAAATTAACACAAATTATACTTTAACCACAGCTCATCCCGTGTTGAGTTCATTTAAATAATGATAACTATACATAGGAATGAATATTATATTAATCCCAAAACCTCTCTGGCAACGGGAATGCAGATATTTTTAAGCCACCCTGTATATGTACTGGAAATAGATAAGAATGGGTATCTTTGGCTAGGCACTCAGTTTTGCACCGTAGCGAACGAAACTCTAAGTCTCTCTGTCGCACTAATTAGATGAGTGATAGAGAGAGATAACCGTTTCGTTCGCTACGGCGCAAATGATTGGCACCTTAGCTAGGCCCTTTGGAGATCTAAGAACTGTGTATATTCGGAAAATACGACCATAGTGGTTATCCCGAGCGGACATCCCATTTGCCGCACTCGCTAAGCGGATGGAATGAAGCAATTGCTTTAAAGCTTGCATTATGTAGGTACTCTCTCCTAAACTACCTACTAAAGCATGAATATTTCAGTTCTGCATTGAAATTCAACTTTGGATCCATGGACATTCTTTTATTCTAGTTAAAACCGTCAGTGTGGTCCATAAGTTCCACTACGTCACGTATTTTAGTACTTCAAGCTTACAAACGTGCATGATGTACCTACTTAGTGGAATCTACAATTTCTATACAAATGTGGCTTTCCATCAGACAATGGTCATTTTTTATCAGGAGTTCTGTTGAAAAGGACCATATTGCACTTGAAGCCTAAGGATTATGTGATGGAAAGCCACAAATATTTGGAACACTTTTTTAGCATCAGGATTGAATATAGGTACCTACTAGTGATTTTGAGTTGGAAGAACCAGATTAAAAAGATTAGGATCTGTGAGGCTCAGGTCTTCAATTTTTTTTCGAAAAAAGCTCTTTTGGACCATTATGACGCATGCTCCTTTGCGGCATGAAAAAACGCATTGTAGAAAGTATGTTTCAGTGACCCTTGAAATTTTTAATTTTGAATGTAAGTAGGTAGTTAGAATCGGACCAAGCTAACGCCTGAGCCACGAGCCACGAAACGCACGCTACGTGCGTGCATATGTAAGTATTGCGTAGGTAATGTATGGCACTCGATGACAACGTCTAGCAAAAAGAAATAAGTAAAGGTCTGTCTAAGATCTGCATACAGTTACGAATTTATCGTATGGGCCCCTACAAATCTCACAGATAATTGCATGTGATTTGCGTTACATTCTACGATTTATTGCAAGGTACCTATGTAGTATGTACTTATATGGAATACACCGTCCGTGACCATAGACAATCCGCCCATTTTGATGCTAAATTCAGCTCGTCTGGTTGCGCCTTTACCATAAATTAATCTTGCTAAAAATTCGTCTCCTACACTGCGCCATCTAGTTTACAGTATTGTCCCTAGTTAGCTAATGAAAGTAATAAGAGAAAAGCCACTTTCTGTACTAGCGACCTCTAGTCTATTTTGGCGTAATAGTAATACGACTGACACCTGGTGAATGACAGTACGTATGGTAGTGTGCGTGAATGTAAGAAATTGCAATATTTTGCAGTTTATACAGATTTTTGATGAAATTTACAGACTGTTGAGTTAAAATATTTCGATTTAGACGTCATATTTTTTGTTGTCGTCGCAAGATATCAACATGTCTTAAAAATGTTTGAGTTTTGGAAACGATAGTGATAATTCGAAAATTGTGCACAGTCACGCCATCTTTTGGCGGTTAGTCGGCAGGACATCCCTACACATCCACCTTAAGGTTCAAGCTGCATAAACAGGTGAACAAAACGGACAAAACATTGAGTAAAATTACCGGTCACACACCAGCACGCCTTGGAGGTTGCGTTTTGACTGTTATAAATCAAATTTGACGTTTAAACAAGCTTTATCTATGGTCACAGGGTTTCCAGGATGAAAAAAAACCTAAAATATTGGTAAAAAGTATTTCGCTAAGTAGCGAAAACTGCGTAACCAACCTGGACTATGTCCGTTTCACGATTTTGCGGGGACAACGTTTTTATCGAAATTAAACCCTATTATGGATGTTTTTAAAGCTCTTTTTCATCAATAACACATTTTCCAACATTTAAACTATGCCCGGAATGCATTACTTGGTGTTGCCTTCATAGAAAAAATATGTGTAAAAGTCCATCAAAAATTGAAGTCCGTGAAGGGGACAGTACTACAGAGTGATTTTATCATATCTAAAAACCTGATTTTAAGTAAGAAAAAAGTGATTTATTGTGCATTAAACTTAATAAATGATGTGTCTATATAATATATTTCAATAAAAAACAACATTTGCCCAGTTAAAAAATTCGTCTTAAGAGTAAAACGCAAAAAATTTAAGGGGACATGCGAAAAACTCGAGGGTACAACTTTAAATGGAAATGCCCATTTAATGGTGACACAGCAGAAATATCTCTTGAAATAGAATCGATTCAGAATGTAAACAAAGATGACGGCTGTCATTCGTGATCCACATTCCACAGATAAAACACAGATGACACGCGATTTGCGAATTATTCGAACACAGTGTTGCTAACCCGCGATTTTTCAAATTTGCCGCCGTTTGCTACTGACAAGATTTGCTTGACCCAGTATAATAATCAATCATAACATAACCAGAAAAAAAGTATAAAAACTGTCAGAAAAAGTAGTAGTGTGTACTCGTAGATACAAATCCTTTACAAAAATCCTTTATTTCTTTTAAATACTGTGGAGTGTAGATGATAGTACAAAAGATGATAAACAAAGCTATTAAAGTTATATGGCTTAATAACTTAATTCATAAACAAACGTCTGTCGAAAAAGTCGATGATAATACACTGTGACATGACAGGTAAGGGTCATTTATGTTTGTTAGAAAGAAAATGTTACAGATGTTTGCTAAGTGTTATGAATATTGGGGCTAGATTTTTGCCATCCACACATACCTTTAAGTTTATACAGCAACGCCCGCTCAGTCTCAATCTTATGATGCGGCACCACGTTCTCCGACTCCTGGAGCAGCCGGTCAATGACCTCTGGGGTCAAGGTCGCGTAGTCTTCCCTGTAAGTCCGGACCTCCTCGAGAAACTTGACTTGTTGGAGGCGCATTTGCAGCGGCGCGAGTTGGGGTAGGACTATGCAGAGGCGTACGCCGAGTTCTACCACCTGTAGGGTATACGAAGATTATGTACCTTGAATATAAGTGCCTCTGAAAATGCTAGTAGGTAAATTTTTGTCTAAGAGCCGGTTGCACCAACCACAGTTGACGAACTGATCAACGTCACTCAGTAGTGAATTATGAAGCTTCCAATACAATAAAATTTAGCGAACCCTTTAAATGTGACTGTTTGGTGCTACCGACACTTAATCTTTCACAAAAACTACTTTACACAATATGTCATTATTTTTCGGTCTTCATCGGCAGTTCTAAATATCCTTTTCCGAAAGAAAAAAGGAAAATTTGGAGATAATAAACGAGTCATTATATAATGTAACCAAACAATTACAGAATATACAATATTGAAGAGTTCCCTTGATTTCTCCAGAATCTCATCACCAGATTCTGACCTGATAACAATATGACCAACTGTAAAGTAGTATTTTTATAAATAGATCCAGCCGTTTTCAATCGGGGAACATATTCAATTCAATTTCTTTAATGTTAAAATAACACACACACATAAAAAATATATCCTGACGAATTGTGAACCTCTAACACCGAAATCTAGAATACAGTTGAATTCTTATTCAAACAAGTAATGGAGATTCTATTAATTATAACCAGAGCTCGGCAGGGGTGAGCCATTTTGACGTCACTTATGTCAAGTGTAGATATTAATATAGATATACCTTAGAAAGAAATATTAAAATAAAAGAAAATAAAACTTTATTAATTATAATTAAACTAAAATGACAATGCCTTATGTACAAAACGAGTAGGTAAGGTACTAAGTTTTACAAATTTTAATATTAGCATATGGATGGATATACACATTATTTGAAGAGATTTGCTAATAAAGCTTGCTATAAAATTAATTTGTTTTAATGGCGACGTAAAGACCGTAGCGGAAAGGCAGCCAAAATAAAATAATTTCTTTAGTTATTAATTTACACCACATATACATAGACAAGGCATGTCCATGTTGTGCAAACTCTGAAAACAGTTCACCCCCGCCGAGCTCTGATTATAACGTTTCTTCCACTTAAGTGAAAGACTCAATAAGGCTAGCACAACCAGTCGCTCGCGCGCAACCTGCACATATTCTTCTGCGGCAGTCCAAACATGAAGTGTCTTGTTTTTGTATAAACGGTAAAGATAAGCATGACGCGGCAGTCGCGACTAGTTGTGCTAGCCGTGTGGATATTACCTCTTCGAGGTCTCTAACGAAACCGGGGTCGGTCTGGTCCAAATCTTTGTTCAGCAGTTCCGTTGCGCGCGACTCGAACTCTGCGGTCTGGCGCAGGACTTCTTTTACCGCTGATCCTGTTAAAATTTACCGGTATTTAACAAAAACTCAATACAGGGGATAAATTCGATATTGTTATTAGGTGTGGTAAGACTACTGGCCATTGCGGCCGAAATAATCACATGCACACTATGGGGAAACGCGGCATGGGGCGGTGCAGACTCCGTATGGAGGCAGAGGAGAACCCTTGCACATCCTCACAGAGTGCCCTTGCCTAATTCGTATTCATGAATTAAGTCATGGTTGGACACATTTTGCGCCCGGAGGAGTTAAAAGTCTCTCGAGATCAAAAAGATCCTGCAGCTGTTTGAAGTTGCAGGTGTGGATCGAGAGTTGTAGTAGGTGGCGATCACAATAGATCACGGATGGTCGCAGTGATACATAGGCTTTGGAGCCTTATATAGCCTATAACACGAAGAAGAAGAGATTCTTCTCTTCTTACAAGACTTCTTCTTCTTCGAAGACTAACATAGTTTATTTTGCTTAGGGCAAGAAAAACAGTATAAGAACTGTCTAGAACTGTTCAATCTAACTGCTGAATAACTAACTATTTTGGCTCAGCGATCCAAAGAGAATCTTGGCCTCCGAAACGAGAGCGTGCCACCTGTCCCGATCCTGCGCAACTTCCTGCCAGTTACTGACGCGAAGCTGAAGCAGATCCGCCGCCACCCTGTCTTCCCAGCGATACCTGGGCCGACCCACTGGACGGCTACCAGTCGCTCACGCTGAATCACGGATACACATTTTTCGGTCATGGATATAAGTAAAAGACAGAGATACAAACCTTCAAGCAGCACGCAAGCTAGCTGGTCAATCTATTGCGCAAAAAGTATCAATTCTTGCACCGATAGTCTGTATTTGGGGTCATAATGGCGAGTTCTAGTTCGCATCTTGTTGAGATCTAACTGCTGAATCACGGAGGCGCATTATTTGGCCATGGATATAAGAAAAAGACAGAAATACAAACCTTCAGGAAGCACGCAAGCTAGCTGGTCAATCTCTTGCGCAAATAGTGTCAATTCTTTCACTGATAGTCTTTATTTGGGGTCATGATGGCGTGTTCTAGTTCGCATCTTGTTGAGATTTAGTTCTTGAATCACGAAGGGTCTGCTCTAGAACTGTTCATTCATAGTATAAAAGAATAAAATATAAAAACTAACCTTCAGGTAGCACGCAAGCCAGCTGGTCAATCTCTTGCGCAAATAGTGTCAATTCTTGCACTGATAGTCTGTATTTGGGGTCATGATGGCGTGTTCTAGTTCGCATCTTGTTGAGATTTAGTTCTTGAATCACGAAGGGTCTGCTCTAGAACTGTTCATTCATAGTATAAAAGAATAAAATATAAAAACTAACCTTCAGGTAGCACGCAAGCCAGCTGGTCAATCTCTTGCGCAAATAGTGTCAATTCTTTCACTGATAGTCTTTATTTGGGGTCATGATGGGGTGTTCTAGTTCGCATCTTGTTGAGATTTAGTTCTTGAATCACGAAGGGTCTGCTCTAGAACTGTTCATTCATAGTATAAAAGAATAAAATATAAAAACTAACCTTCAGGTAGCACGCAAGCCAGCTGGTCAATCTCTTGCGCAAATAGTGTCAATTCTTGCACTGATAGTCTGTATTTGGGGTCATGATGGCGTGTTCTAGTTCGCATCTTGTTGAGATTTAGTTCTTGAATCACGAAGGGTCTGCTCTAGAACTGTTCATTCATAGTATAAAAGAATAAAATATAAACTAACCTTCAGGTAGCACGCAAGCCAGCTGGTCAATCTCTTGCGCAAATAGTGTCAATTCTTGCACTGATAGTCTGTATTTGGGGTCATGATGGCGTGTTCTAGTTCGCATCTTGTTGAGATCTAACTGCTGAATAACGGAGGCGCACTTTTCGGCATCCTCTATGGCGGTTTCTAGTGCGCGGACTAGCTCGGTTTTGTGCATCTGTGAAATAAAAAGCGAAATTATTTTTTATCGTAAGAAAATTAATACTAAGACGAGTAAAGTACTCATATATTTACTCCACGCAACGGACTGTGGGTATGGCATCATGCGTTTTATGATAACTAGGTTGTGAAACGTTGGTGTTCGGCAACCTAGTTATCATATAATGGACAGCATTTTCTACTTCATATTAATTTTATGTATTAATTTTCATGTCTTAGTATTATTTTGTGATTTTAATTATTTATCAAATATCTAAGTATGGCGACAAAATATAATAATAATAAATATTCCTTATTGTGCACCATACAGTTAAAAATACACAGAAAATTAAATATATTAATTAATATATTTTCATTTTAATGAAAACTATTTTTGTGATTAATAAATTAACCAGAAATACGGACTATTTAATTTATGACTTAAACATAAATGCATAGATTCATTTAAATATTAAGCTTGGGGTTTCAATAAGTAAAATATTTATGCTGTCTTTTTTGCAAACAACATAAGCAGTTCAGTTTTTTTTTTCTACGAGTTTACAGAAAGGCACAGAGGCAATTATTTCAGTCTGAAAATATAAAACAATTTGCGAAAGGGTTTAAGGCTTAAAACCGGTCAGGGACCGGTTTAAATGGAACAGAACGTGCAAACAACATATACATGCGTACAAATATTTAATTTACCGTCTAAACAAAAAGGCCCAAAATGTAAGACCGAAACAAAAAGAGTTATTCAGGTTAGAACTAGTAAACATACCACTTTCTGTATCAAGATTTTATAAAAAATAAAGTGCAATGAAAAGTATTTTTCTACTCCCGTACTTTTATTTGTCATTTAAAGGGTCGTGCACACACCTTTAAAACACTACCTTATATGTAGTTGTCAAGTCTTTAGTCTATTCCCCAAAAAAGAATTTGTGCATACACGCAGTATCTTTTTGACGATTTTACGATACCTCGTGTAATGACCACTTAAAAAATATTGAATGAAATACAGTGTTGCCAACCTTATTTTAAATGTCATCTCTGACAAATAAGTGAACCATAGACTTTTTTTTATTTTATTCATTCATTCATTCTTTTCCCGCCCATTCCCTCCATTTTTGCTACTTCTTGATTTAAAAATATTTGTTAAATATACAATATTATTTTAAAGTAAGTGCTTGGTCGTAGAAAAAGTATTGTATGCAACGTTATTTAACTGAGTCAAAAAAGACTCGTGGCGTCTTTATTAACAAGTTTCGGCTTCGCCTCAAATTGTTACTCACGCCACTCGCCTTTTTGACCTCTCTTAAACAACGGTTGCATAAAATACTATTATGAGCGATCGTTCGCATTCAAGATAAATCCACTTCGCGCACATACATAACATAACATACATATACTTCCTTTATACAGATTGAGCTTAATTCCATCTGGTGAAACACCTATTGCTAACACCACCACACATCATCACATATTGGTCACAATTACAACACTAACTCATTTCTACTCATTTTATTCCACGTCGTCAGCAAACAAGCGTGCGGCCACCGCAGCCTATAAACGCTTACAACTCAAACTATTCACTGTGTGGACAAGAGGCCTCTCACAGTCAACAAAATGAATCTGTAGCTCTGGCAATCTTACTCACCATCAAAAACACTATACCTAATTTGACACAGACATACCTTAAGTTCAATAGACCTCCTAAGGTGAGCCCTCAGGCCGTCCAAGTCGCAAGTTTTCGGCGTGTCGGGGTCCAGAGCGTTCTGTACAGACTCCGCCCATTCGCGGAATATTTCTGATTTCTTCTTCAGTTTTTCTAGCATCGCTGGTAGCTCGTCAAGAGTGTATCGATATCTGCAACAAGTAGAAGATTAGAAAAGAATCCGACGATAGATCATTCTGTAAAAAGAAATCCTCTTTCAGGCTTGATGATGAACTCAACTAGCCTTAGTCGAGTAAATAGTCAAACCGATTTGCTCATGGCATTTCTTTAATAAAAAATCTGTTTTTTTTTTTAATGTGAAATTATCTGTCATTTGCGTTATTTCTTTTAAGAATCAATAGCTCTTTCCCTCCAAAAAAAAACCGAACAAGTGCAAGTCGGACTCGTCCACCGAGAGTTCCGTACTTTTTGGTATTTGTTGACAGAAATACATCATCTGTGAAAATTTCAACTGTCTATCTATCACGGTTCCTAAGATACAGTGACAGACAGAGAGATGAACAGAGGAATCGAAGTAATAGGGTCCCGTTTTTACCCTTTGGGTACGGAACCCCTAACAAAGAAAATAATGAAAAAACTGTATACAATTTCCTTTGCATTACCATTACCACCATAGAAAGAAAACTTTTTATTGGGACGAAAGAGGTCATGATTTTCAGTAATAACAAAAAAAGCACATTCACGAAAAGTGCATTAGCACACGTAACACAGATTGGAAACCAGACTGTCCCACCTGAGGGTGTGCGACCTCGGCGGGCAGGCGCACAGCTGGTCGTAGTGCCGCAAGCACGCCACGCGGCGCGAGCACGCGCACGTCACGCACGACAGGAAGCACGTCGTCTTGCACAGCGCGCACTGCCGCTCGTCGTCCGGTAACAGCTCGAAGGCTTCGCGCTCGGCTGACGTCACGCCCTGGAAAGAGAAATTAGTTTAAAAACCGTAAGAACAACCACACCGTAAGAAGACACTAAATTATATAAAAATTAGAATTAGGAGTAGAAGAAACCTACGCTACCGACAGTAAAACATTCAAAAATTGCCAACCTTATTGTAAAATATGCATTATTTATTTACTCACCCAGTCCAGAAGCGCCTTCCTAAGCCTCCTTTCGTCGTGGAGCATGGTTCTCATGTCTCTATACGCGGCGAGCGCCACATTCATGTTTAATGCGTCGTGTGAGAGCGCCATCTTGCACACCAGCTCGTCGTGCGAGAACACGCAGTACCGACGCAGGGTCGAGTAGTGTGCGATGCATTCGCGGCCCATTTTTGCTGGAAAATATGGATTATTTATTTACTCACCCAGTCCAGAAGCGCCTTCCTAAGCCTCCTTTCGTCGTGGAGCATGGTTCTCATGTCTCTATACGCGGCGAGCGCCACATTCATGTTTAATGCGTCGTGTGAGAGCGCCATCTTGCACACCAGCTCGTCGTGCGAGAACACGCAGTACCGACGCAGGGTCGAGTAGTGTGCGATGCATTCGCGGCCCATTTTTAGCTGGAAAATATGGATTATTTAATTATGGATATTTACATAATATTGGAGTCAAGTTTCAGGCTACTAAAAATACTGCTTAGTAAGAAAATATATAGGTATTTAATGTTATTCTCAGTTGAAATACTGCACGTAATCTGCAATCGTGTCTGGGAGATAGAAAAATGGCCTAAGGACTGGGCACACTCCGTATTCGTACCACTGCACAAGAAGGGATCTACAAAAAAATGTAGCAACTACAGACTTATAGCTTTGATTTCGCACGCCAGCAAAGTACTTCTCCATATCATCAACACCAGACTGAAAGCTTTTCTGAATCCGGAGATAGCTCAGGAGCAAGCAGGATTTGTCGAAGGTCGTGGAACAAGGGAGCAGATCTTAATTCTTCGACAAATTATCGAAAAGTCTAGAGAGTTTAACATCCCACTCTATATCTGCTTTGTTGACTTTCGCAAGGCCTTCGACACCGTGAAATGGGACAAGCTCTGGGACGTTCTACTTCATATGGGAGTACCTAGCCACTTGGTCCGCCTCATACGTCGACTCTACGAGGACGGAACTGCGACAGTTCGAATTGACGACGTCGACTCGAAAAGTTTCCAGACACACGCTGGTGTTCGGCAGGGGTGCATTTTCTCTCCACTGTTGTTTAATATTTATACAGAATGTATTATGAGAATTGTTCTGGAGCAATGGGACAAGGGAATTTCAGTGGGAGGGCGGAAAACATCGAACTTGAGATACGCTGATGACACAACTCTTCTCGCTCAAACAAAAGAAGACATAGAACTGTTGTTGGAACGCCTAGAGACAACAAGCCTCTCCTTCGGACTCGCGATCAACAGAGATAAGACCAAAATGATGGTCGTGGATCGAGCGGAACTAAATCAACCTGATGTCTCCATGATTGGCAACTGTGAGGTTGTCCAAAGCTACATATACCTCGGCTCCACGATCACGAACAATGGTGGGTGCGAGGACGAGATCCGCAGGAGATGTGCTATCACAAGATCTGCCGTTGACAAGCTGAACAGAGTCTGGCGCAACCGCAACATCACTAAAACCACGAAAGTCCGCCTGATGAGAAGCTTAGTCTTCCCAATATTTCTTTATGGCGCAGAAACGTGGACGGTGCGTCTGAAAGACCGACGCAAAATTGACGCACTCGAAATGTGGTGCTGGCGGAGACTACTGCGTATTCCTTGGACTGCGTTTCGGACCAATGTTTCGATCTTGGAAGAACTCAAAGTGAAGGAGAGATTATCGTCGACTGTTCAAATACGAATCCTCAAATACTTCGGGCACGTTACACGAAACCAAAACTCCATGGAACGTCTCGTTGTCCAGGGACGAGTTGAAGGCAAGCGGTCACGAGGTCGGTCACCTACGCGCTGGACAGACCTGATAAAATCTGCGACACAAACCACCATAGTCCAATGTTCCCGTAACGCCGAAGACCGTGGCAAATGGAGGCACATTGCGAGGGCTGCGTTATCCACAATAGATACGTCTCATCATACAACCACGACCACTCTGTCAAGAGTGAACGACTGAGGAGGAGTTATTCTCAGTCGATATCTCAGTAGCTTGGCGTCCTCATTTAGCAGCGACTTGTTAAATTTGAGGAGTGTAGCACCTTAAAGTGGACTTGAAACGAGCATTATCGGGAACAGAAGACTGGTATTATAGTCTGTATCTTTAAGTATTTAAATAAAAGTAAACAAAATTTCCCCTCAAAAGGCTCCTTATGCCAGTTGAGTGTAGATGAAAACATAACATGATCAAATTGATGTAAGTTCAAGTCTGGTCGTTCAGGGACAGATCCAGGCGGTTAACCAATAAATGTTACAACTACCCGAGAATGTACAAATTGTTTGTTTACGTTTATTTAAATACCTAAAGATACAGACTATAGCGTTCTTCGAACAATTGGCCGAATCTACTTAAAAACTGCATATATTCGATGTTCTGCTCGAGTGAATGCTCAAGTCTATGAGCACCTTTACCCTACAGGAATAACAGGCTAAATAAAATTAGCACCAGCTCACTCAGCAGCTGTTTGACGCGCCGCCACCGCTCTAGAAAAGAATTAGACACGTACCCAGTCAGCTGGTGTGAAATTGACGGCCTCAGCGAAGTTGTATCCCTGGTTGAAGCCCGCGTGGTACGCGCGAGGGAACGTTATAACAAACTCGCCCGCGCGCTGGTCAGTCCTGTGAATTCATTGTTTTAATTATAGTTCATTTTTTTAGCATTAGAAATAAGGTAAACAATCTTGATGTGTCATTTAATTGAAAAACACATTTTAAAAATAAGTTATAGCAAATATGTAACATTTATGAATCTAATACGATCATTTATATTCTTCTGCTTTCATAAGTAATAGTTACTGATTTTTAAAAAGCGTTTTACAATTAAAAGACATGTCAAGATCGCTTACCTTCTCTCAAGTTTTTTCTAATGATAAAAAAAAACGAACTATAGTCACGTAATTAAAATACAAAGGTCAACTCGTGGCCAGATATATCGTAACAAACCTTTGTTGCCGTAGAAATAAGGACGTGTATCGACATCGATATATTCGGCCACTTTGGCCGTCACTATACAATGTGCTCACGAGGAATGCGAAAGATTTTAACCACGCATTTCTGAGGTCATAAGTAGGAAAAAATTAAATATGAGTTTAGGTCAATTTCGCCATAAAAAAAATATTTTTGGTTTATTTTTAAATTTTTGGAATGTATTTGTACATAAAAAGTAAATGTTATCAGTAAACTTGTCACTTCAAATAGATTTTTACTTTTTTTATGGTAAAACCTAGTTTTTGCAGTGTTACTTTTCACTTTTTGACATCTATAAGGATATTTAGACTACGTCCCATAGTAGCAACATCGCCATTAAAAAGGCGTTTTGCAGTATGTAGCAATAAATTGTTTTTTTTTTTAATTGATAATAACTCTTAAACTATGTGTGTGTGTATGTGTATGTGGTGGATGGACTGTGTGAGAGATGATATGAAACGAGCGCAAGTGAATGATGAGATGACGGGTGACAGAGACGTGTGGAAGAGAAAGACATGCTTCGCCGACCCCAAGTGAATGGGAAAAGGGCAAGAGAATGATGATGTTGATGAATAACTCTGAAACTAGGATTAAATTTTCTTTCACCTGTTAGTGTTTGATCCTTTCGCATTTTCTCAAAGGTTAGCTGGAAGAGATCCCTTTTAGGGATAAGTGCGGCTTTGTACATAACATTTTTTTTGTTATTGTCCGTTTTATTTAAACCTGTTTATGTGCAATAAAGTGACATACATACATACATACTAGGCGAAATCAAAAAAGTTTTTAGAACATTTTCGTCTCTAAATGTGATCAGGAATACGCTGTTAAAATTATTCGGTTTCCTCATGTTACACCCTGTATATTCGGGGGCCTCGGCCTTCATGGCGGCCTCGAACTGCTCGGCCTTCGAGCCTTGCACGCCGTACCCGTAGTCATGTTACACCCTGTATATTTGGTGCCGAGTGTACCTGTAGACGGGCACGCCGGCGCGCATGAGTATGTTGGGGTTCATGATGGTGACGAGCTGGTGCAGCAGGTCGGGCTGCAGCTGGAATAGCTCGGGAGCCTCGGCCTTCATGGCGGCCTCGAACTGCTCGGCCTTCGAGCCTTGCACGCCGTACCCGTAGTCATGTTACACCCTGTATATTTGGTGCCGAGTGTACCTGTAGACGGGCACGCCGGCGCGCATGAGTATGTTGGGGTTCATGATGGTGACGAGCTGGTGCAGCAGGTCGGGCTGCAGCTGGAAAAGCTCGGGAGCCTCGGCCTTCATGGCGGCCTCGAACTGCTCGGCCTTCGAGCCTTGCACGCCGTACCCGTAGTCATGTTACACCCTGTATATTTGGTGCCGAGTGTACCTGTAGACGGGCACGCCGGCGCGCATGAGTATGTTGGGGTTCATGATGGTGACGAGCTGGTGCAGCAGGTCGGGCTGCAGCTGGAATAGCTCGGGAGCCTCGGCCTTCATGGCGGCCTCGAACTGCTCGGCCTTCGAGCCTTGCACGCCGTACCCGTAGTCATGTTACACCCTGTATATTTGGTGCCGAGTGTACCTGTAGACGGGCACGCCGGCGCGCATGAGTATGTTGGGGTTCATGATGGTGACGAGCTGGTGCAGCAGGTCGGGCTGCAGCTGGAATAGCTCGGGAGCCTCGGCCTTCATGGCGGCTTCGAACTGCTCGGCCTTCGAGCCTGGCACGCCGTACCTGTACACAAACATTATTACAGAATACATATTAACTAAACTAGCCTTCGACCGCGATTTCAGTAACGTTGAAGATATTAAAAACAGTTGGCACATTTAATTAAAAAAAAAATAGTACAGTAGCCGCATGAGTCTGTTGACGTCTTTGGCGGTCAAAAGGCTAAGACACAGACAAAACATCCTCCAGACTTAGCATAGTTGCGCTACCCCCTCTGCCACGCATACGGTAATTTTACTCCATGTTTGAGTCGAAAGTGTCTTTGTGTGACGTCCGTGTCTTTGAACGGACCAATCCAGCACGGGACTTCGCTCACCTCGTCCCGCGCGCCCCCGCATTTTAGGCATCATCGGTTGCTTGAAATAATTGCTCTAAACTCGGTCTAGAGGATTCCTAGTCTATGGGTTAAGATTAACATGAAAACATTCTCACCAAGTCTTGGGCTCGCCCCAGTGTAAATAATTGATGGAATAGCTCCAGTGGTCCTCGTTATGCCAGCAGAAGGTGGCGAAACACATGCCCACGTACAACCACGGGACCTGCGAGCAAATTAAATTGTTAAAACAGTTGTAAAACTATATCTGTAACAAAGTTGAGGGAACACGCAAAAGAAAATCGCGTGTAGGTACAGTAGTAGTAGTAAGCACTTTATTGTACCCAACACACCTGTGTGTGTGTGTGTACCTACACATTGGGATTTTGAAATTAGTACTGGAACAGTCGCGCTTTCCGTGAAACGCAAGCGCTTGAGCATTCTACTGCCCATACTTAACCCTTTGAACGTTTTACGTCATGAACCAAAACGTCACGGGATCAAGTCTCCTCACCCAAGCTCTTCAACCTGTATGTAAATGCATTAATAGAGGAGCTCAGCAGCACTCATGTCGGCTGCCACATTGATGACGTATGTCTCAACAACTTAAGCTACGCTGACGACATGGTGCTGTTGAGTGCCTCTCCGTGTGGCCTTGGGCAGTTGCTTGGCATATGTGAGCAATATGCTAAAAGTCGCGGTCTAATGTACAATATAAAAAAGAGCGAACGCATGGTCTTTCAAGTCAGAGGTAAAGATCTGCCACCTGTGCCGCCTATTCGATTATATGGTACTCCTTTGAATAGGGTAGAATCTTTTAAGTATCTTGGCCATGTGGTAACCTCTGACTTGAAAGATGATGCCGATATTGAGCGAGAACGGAGGGCGTTGTCTGTTAGGGCAAACATGGTGGCCCGCAGGTTCGCTCGTTGCTCTGCTGAAGTTAAGGTAACTCTCTTTAGAGCCTTTTGTACAACACGAGCAGCCTGTGGATCTCTTATACGCAGAAACAGTACAACGCCCTCCGTGTACAGTACAACAATGCCTTCAGGATGATGATGGGGCTGTCTCGCTACTGCAGCGCATCGGGGATGTTTGCTGAAGCTAGGGTAGACTGTTTCTACACCACAATGCGGAAGCGGTGCACATCCCTGTCGCGTAGGGTGCGGGACAGCTCTAACATTATCCTGAGGGCATTTGCGTCAAGGTTTGACTGTCAGTACATAAACCATTGTAATATGATACATGTACTGACAGGCAAGCCAATATACTGTATGTAGAAAGTCTGTGATGCCCTGTATATATACTAACCTTAGTTGTAGGAACATTAATTTAATGATTTCACACTGTTACTAACACATGTAATGTAGTAATGTAATGTAATGTTATAATTTAATTTAATTTTAATTTTAATTTTGATTTTGATTTTAATTTTGATTTTATTTATTTTAATTTTAATTTTATATGGACCTGGTCTGAAATAAAGAATATTCATTCATTCATTCATTCATCAAGTGAGCTAAGGGTGGTATTTCATCTGTCCAATTTATTTGTCCAGTGTGTATTTTGTCTCACATTTTGCTTAATGGCAGAGTGAGTCGACATTGGACAGATGGAATACCACCCTAATGTAAACCTTACAGGAAAGTGTGAAGGTTACTTACTGACACTGATTGACAGTGTACGCCATAACACCTCTAATAATCCATCCATCCATCCATCCATGGCATGTCCATGGCGCTGTGGGCACGACTATTTATAGTAGCCTTTACATATTCTTGGCGTTAAAAAGGTCACTTACTACGGTGACGCAACGACCCAAAGTCCTGGCCTCCGACACCAGATCACGCCATGCCTCTCATTTTTTTTGTTTTAAATACCTAGTAATCTTTTTGATGGCGTAAAATAACTCAAAAATATACCTTCATTCCGGATATGTCAGCGTTAATGTGTCCAAGCACAGAGCCCTCTAGGACAGGCAAGTTGTTCAGATTCCAACTCGACTCGGCATACTGCTGTTCGCCGGGGTATAGATGAGCGCTCGACTTTGTAGGGAATCCTGGACAAGAATCATTATAAATTATTATACTTATCTCAGGAAAAACGTTTAAGAATATTAAAAACTAGTGGTCTAATCCAGTGAGACATACATTGTACTTGTTAGAACGTGACAGTAGGTAAAATCGCGACCATGCTACTGAAGCTGACCTTGAACCGTTTCTTTGCAAACCGGTATTCTTCTAGATTATACTAAGGGCTTTTGGACAATGCCACTCACCCGATCCGTGGTCCATGGAATGGAGATCAGCGCCATACTCCACTGTGACGTCTTCGTCTATAGATGAAACTACCCGCCAGAACTCCTTTTCTACCGTCGGGGTTGGCACCATCTAAAAATATCGTTCAGTATCATACATGATACAGTACCAAACCACAGAATAAATAACAGTACTAGATACAGAAGGTTTATTCTCTCATACTTTTATAACTAACACAGGACTTAATCGCGTAAAACTTTCGTTTATTTACGGCCTGACAAACAAACACTCTATTAAGTTTTGTCACGAATAAAAACATTCTATTCTATTCTATTCTATTCTAACAAAACGCGTCTATTACGACAGATAGAAGGCGTCCGTTCCGTAGCGGTGCGCGCCAACTACTGTGGATAGACACCAAAATTGATGTGGGCCGCATGTACTTGTACACTTGTAGCGACGCGACGAAGTCGCGGAGTGAGCCACGCCTTACTATACATAACGTGATACGTGAGAGTTGTTAGGGTTCCGTACCCAAAGGGTAAAACGGGACCCTATTACTAAGACTTCGCTGTCCGTCCGTCCGTCCGTCCGTCCGTCTGTCACCAGGCTGTATCTCACGAACCGTGATAGCTAGACAGTTGAAATTTTCACAGATGATTTATTTCTGTTGCCGCTATAACGACAAATACTAAAAACAGAATAAAATAAAGATTTAAGTGGGGCTCCCATACAGCAAACGTGATTTTTGACCAAAGTTAAGCAACGTCGGGCGTGATCAGTACTTGGATGGGTGACCGTTTTCTTTTTGCATTATTTTCCGTTTTTTTTGCTTTATGGTACGGAACCCTCGTGCGCGAGTCCAACTCGCACTTGTTTTATTTTTGAATTTCATTCTGTTTCACAACTAAAGTATAATAGTATACAGGTTGAAATTTTATTAACCCAGCCTTACTTTGCGTAATCTATACATATATATAAATGCAAGTGTCCTGACTGACTGATTCATCAACGCAGAGCCGAAACTACAAAAGCCAGAAAGTTGAAATTTGCACACCAGATTGCATTTATAAAGTGTACAAGAGATAAGCGATTTTGAGAAATTCAACCCCTAAGGGGGTTAAAAAGGGGATGAAAGTTAGTGAATTTATATAGGTCATACTGAACAATTTCAGCCGAAGTGTATGAAACAGCCAAATCTTTTTTCGCGATTTTGGCATTGGTCCCATAGTAAAGTAACAGTAATTTAATCAATTGTACTTTTCTTTTGTATCTTTTTACTGAGGTGTGTCAATAAAGAGTATTCTATCTATCTATCTAAAGGTTGTTCAGTATCACCTATAAATTCAAATAAACAGATTATCTATCTATCTATAGTATAAAGTATGGCTGGTGATTAAAATTTCATCCTGTATATACATACCTACCTAAGACAGTAAATAAGTATCTCGTGATATATACAAAATTTGTACAAAGGGTTTTCGAAATATGTTGCGTCACGTTTAACGTACAAAGTTGAATATTATACTCTAATATTTATATTTCATCGCCTCCTGTCTATAAATTTACAACATGCAGTAAACATAAAATATAAACGTAATCCTTACATGTACGGGCATGTTGAAATAGTCCGACTTAAATTGGTCGGCCATCTCTCCGAACTGCTGCAGCGTGTATTCTCGCGACGCCTGCTCGAATCCGAACGCCTCTGTCGGCTTCGATACCTGTGCAGGCATAAAATAGTTATTTGTTTTACAAGGGGGCAAAGTTGTTGTTTAACCGCTCGCGCTAATATTGATACCCAAGCAAGCGAAAGATTACAAAATTGAACCACGAGCGTAGCGAGTTTCAAAGCACGAGGGTTAAACAAAATTTGCCCCCGAGTGAAACACAAAATTTTTCACCACACCAACCCGAAGCAAATATTAAATGTAAAATATCAAACAAAATCAAATCCAAATTAATGTTATTAAATATTTATCATCCAAAATCATCAGTTAAAAGTCAATTTTACCAGCAAACATAAGAAAACAACTAAAAATTTGCATTTGATTACTTTGCCTCACATGTGAATAAAATGCAACTTTGCAATCAGTTTTTGAAGTGCAAAGTAAGCCTTTCCGAGCTGGTGTGGGGTAAAATAAACAATAAGGTCTTGGTTGTGTTCAAAGTAGTTATAGCATGAAATGTGAACTACACCTTACTAGTACTACTACTATCACTACACCTTATAAAACAAAGTCCCCCGCCGCGTCTGTCTGTGTGTTAAATACAGTAATTTTATACATTTTTCTCAAAAATGGACGGCAAAGTCGACTTTGCCGTCTAAAAAATAGGTCGCGAAGCGCGTAGTTTATGGTCAGTCAAAAATTAAAAAGTTAAAAACATTGCAGTCTCGATTTTGGGACTGCAATGTTGCATACAAATTCCATTATTTGTCGAGTTCCAAACTTTTTAAAAGTTGAAATGACCATATCAAATGAAGGCACAGGCCCATTAAACAGCCAAACAGATGATTAGTACCGCGACTATTTAGATGTCTCAAATAGGTTGGCGTATTTTTGACAGAAAAATACACTTCTATTTTTTTATTAAAAAAAATTAAAAGGCGGCAAGGGCTTTTTTCTGTCAAAATATATATGTAAGAACGTTGCTTTTGTAAAATATTTCTATGATATTTATATTTCTTGCACCATTTTTGAGAAAAGCACTATATATGACTCGGCTGGAAGGCTACTTGCTAGCTTCGGATTCAATTAAACGGACTCCCAAGGTCGTCCGTTTAAAACGAATCCTCAGCCTGCAAGTAGCTACTTCCGAGCCTCGACAATAATGTACTATTACGTTTGCGTCAAATCCGGTAGTTCTGATTTTTTGCATACTTGTTTATGATGTTAGGCCAATTAATAATCCAAGTTTTAGACCTCGAGCGCCGAACGCAACTTTGTCAAAAATCGAAAAAACCGCGAAAAATTCGGTTTTCTTTTAGATTTGGGCGGTTATAACCTTAAAGGACTAGTTTTTGATAGTATCTCTAGACGTTTGTAAAGTAAACCAAATTTGCTTCAAGTTGTCATCTAGCAGATATCATACCTCTTCTACGAGGCAGACGGGGCAAAGCCAGTCTCCTTTGGGCACGATACCGAGCGGAGGCACGAGGCAGAATGTGTGACAGGAGTAGTCACAATCGTCGCATAACAGCATTTCTTCCTAGATGTCATATAGCAGATATCTTACCTCTTCTGCGAGGCAGACGGGGCAACGCCAGTCTCCCTTGGGCACGATGGCGAGCGGAGGCACGAGGCAGAATGTGTGATAGGAGTCGTCACAACCGTCGCATAACAGCATTTGTTCCTCGATGTCGCCTCGTCCGCAGACGCGGCACATGTATTTTGCCAGCTGAAAATAAAACGTATGTTCAAGGTTTTTTATTTATTTTGATAGCCGATTTCTAAATTGTTAATACTAAAACAGCATTGCTGGATTTATCTGGCTGTATTGTATTAGCTACATTAATATTTACAGGGACACACTGTCCCTACGTATAAAACGAAAGTTCTCGCCAACACCCCAATTAGGGTAGGTTGCACCAATCTTTTTGTCATCGTTAAAGAGTTCGCAAAATTTTTGTATGGAAAGTTTCATAGTAAATAGCCGCGGCGCGTCGGGTGTCGTCGATCAGTCTGTCAAGTGCGAATGGTGTAACTGGCACTTAGTATACAGTTACACATATCTCAAGAATGTCAGGTTACCGGGTCTAGAGCTCCGGGGCTGGTGGCGACGGGCGTGGTGGGCGGCGCGGGCGTGACGGAGACGGTCATGTTGCTCATGCGGTGCTCGCGCAGGCGCGTGGCGCGCGTCACGCGCGCGCGCGCGCCGCAGCTGCCCGCCGGCGACATCCACTTGTTCTCGCGGGGACCTGGGGAAGAACATTGTAGTTACCTATTTGTTTTACAAGGGGGAAAAATTATTCTTTAACCGCTCGTATATAATACGTCGTCTAATATAAGCGAGACTCCAAAATTGAACCACGAGCATAGCGATTAGTCTGAAAAGTAGTTTCAAAGCAAGAGGGTTAAACAAAATTTGCTCCCGAGAAATTTTTGAATGAGACAAAAAACCCCACGAACATATTAACTGGAAGATATCAAACAAAATCAAATTCAAACAAACAACATCAAATATTTATCATTAAAAATCACCAATTAAAAGTCAATTCTACCAGCTAACACAAGGAAACAACTTAAAATTTGCATACTTACTACTTTACCCCACATTTACCCCATTTTTTTACTTTGTCCCACATCTGGATAAAATGCAACTTTCCTATCAGTTTTTGAACAATCAACAGTCTTTTCACCACACCAGCTCGGAAAGGCTTATTTTGCATTTTATCCACATGTGAGGCAAAGTAATCAAATGCAAATTTTGAGTTGTTTTCTTATGTTTGCTGGTAGAATTGACTTTTAAATGATGATTTTGGATGACAAATATTTAATAACATTCATTTGGATTTGATTTGGTTTGATTTTGTTTGATATTTTACATTTAATATTTGCTTCGGGTAGGTGTGGTGAAAAATTTTGTGTTTCACTTGGGGGCAAATTTTGTTTAACCCTCGTGCTTTGAAACCCTCGCAACGCTCAAGATTCCATTTTTCGAACCACTTGCTACGCACGTAGTTCAATTTTGGAATCTTTCGCTTGCTCGCGTATCAATATTAGCACGAGCGGTTAAACAACAACTTTACCCCCTTGTAAAACAAATATTAAAACATAGAACTTACTGCGTCTCTGCTCCCCATTCTCCTTCTCCTCTTTGACTGGCGTCTTGGCCTCCTTCTCCTCGTCGGCCCCGGCCAGCGCCCCCTCCGTGTGGCTGCCCTCGGCCGCGGGCTCGGGCTCGCTGCCCTTGAAGCGGCGCGCGGGCGGCGGGGTCGCCGCGGGGCATTTAGAGTTCGAGCGACTCCGGGTGGTGTTCGCCTTTTCTGGGGTCTGATCGCCTTTTACTTCGATTTTCTGAAAGGGATTTCGAATTAGAATAAATGTGAAACTTTATAATAGGGTATTTGACTGTATTTAAAATAGAATAGAAATAATTTTATTCGTGAGCACAAACACAAAATAAAAACTTATAATATAAATTAATATATAAAATAAATTAATTCACACCGATTGTTATTTGCAAGATTGTTATGGCTCCTCTACACGATGGGCCAACGGCGCCAATCCAAGGGACGCATTTATGCGTTAGAGGGAGCAAGTGATATTGCTATCTCATTCTACCGCAAGGCTGCGTCCCTTGGAGTGGTCGGCGCTGGCCCATCGTGTAACGTGAAACGTAGATAGAAGTTATTTTTAGATGCTTTCTCTATTTTAAAACCCTTATAAAACTATAAAGAAGGTAATTTGATTGTTACCGCAGATGCTAGTGTTTTATATAAATGTTGTAGTAGCATAATCTTTTTGACATTTCGAAAAAAGAAACTGATGTGACTACTAGTCAAATACCCTATTATGTTTTGAAGTTGCCTTCCATCACATAAAAACTGTTAAAACGTTGACCGCCAAAGGCGGGCACGAACGCACACGGTGACAGTTTAATATTAACCCTCGTACATTCCAAAAAGGTTTAAATTTACAATAATGCGTTATATTATAACAGTAAGGGTTAAACCAGTGGGGAGACACTCTTGACTTCGGTCAAACTCGGCTCCGTTCGGCTCAGCATTGCTCCGAGCAATTATTGGGGTTGGCACCACTTGACTTCCTTGTGCGTGCACGGCTACAGATAAGATAATCACTTGATTTTTGACAACCCTAAGTAGCCGAAAGGGATAGTGCTATATATTAGAAAGGAATAGCATGATTCGTCGACCCTGAATCGCTGTCAAACTTCGGGTTTGTAGGAAGTGTCCTTTCTGTACGGTAGTACTAATATTTCTTCTGTGGTTAAACCCAATGCATTCAGAATGCTGTTGGGCTTACCTAGTAGATGTAATAATAATAATAATAAGCCCGCAGGGCAGCTTGTGGCGAGCTGTTGGGGAGTAACGACCCCACGGACCCGAGTGCTCCCGAGAGTCGGTCAGGGTCTCCGTCTCCGGCGTGTCTTCGTCGGTCGGAGTGGACCCCAAGGGGACCCGCAGGACTCTCAGCTCTGGCTTGCCTTAATTGGCCGTCCAGAGAGGAGTCGTTAAAGCTATATGCTCCAGGGGTGGAAGTGAAAGATGCATAAAACGCGAGTTGGCACAGTGGCTGGTAACAGCCACTGGGTAGAAAGCGGCGCACACCTCTCGACACCCCTGAGCCGCTCACACCGATGTTGCTCCTGGTCGTCTTCGTGACGGCAGTTTCAGGGGCCCATCTAGTCAGCGGCAAGTCACCACCTGCCTCGATAACATGTTTTAGCATTGTTATGGCAGGTGTCCGGACTTCTCTACAATAGCCCAGTCTCATTGTCCATCCAAACTTCAATCCATAGACCGGTATACTATTCACTTTTTCTACAATAGTCCCAATGCCTGCTGCGACCGGTTCATGGGTGTTTATTGTTGCGCCTGTGAACGGGTTCCAGCAGGCGTTCTACATGACATTAAAGCTCTCCAAGGCCCCTCTCTCCAGCTTGCCTTCATTGGCCGGCTGGAGTGAACACTGAGCAGGGGCCGCAGGACTCTTACCTCTGGCTTGCCTTAACCGGCCGTCCAGAGTGGGGTGTCAGAGCTATATGCTCGCAGGGCGGAAGTGAAATATGCCTAAGACGCGAGTTGGCACAGTGGCTGCCTACAGCCACTGGGTAGAAAGCGGTGCACACCTCTCCACGCCCTGAGCCGCTCACGTGATGTTGTCCCCTTTTCGCTCCGTGCGAGCGGCCGTTTTCGGGGACCCATATTGTGAGTTGGCGAGTCACCACCTGGCCCATTTTTTCATGTTTTTAACATATGAGCAGGGCAGGTGCCATAGTCTCCTCCATAGTCCCGGTTACTAGCCCACTAGCAACTCAACGCAATAGCCCGGTTTCTTTTTGTACCTTTTCTTGCAATAGTCCTACACTAACCGGGGCTTGTCCTTGGGTGCACTACTATAGTGCAAACAGGGATAATCGTCGGTTGGTGTCACATTACATTTAGAGTAAATTGTCTTATTACAAGGGGCCTCTACGTGTTGGCTTCGGCCCCACGCACGCCTTCCAAATGCCCGGGACCCCATGGTCCCGAGAATTTGTAAAAGACAGACATAATAATAATTGCGAGCTATTTGCGAGTTCCTGTAATTGGCTCTATATATCTATTTATGATTCCATTGTCATTTAGTTAGCTGTTGGATCTCCTTATGTAAATAAATAAATAAATAAATAATAATAATAAAATGCTTTATTGCACACTACAAAAGAAATAGTACAAAAGTATGAACAGGTACAAATATGTAGGTAACAACAGGCGGACTTATCGCTAAACAAAACTAGATAGACAATTGTTATCGCTAAACAAGCTAGATGTAGTGCATCTGGCATGTTTTGCGAAGCTATAACAGACGGTTTTCCGGCAATCATGCGCAAGAAAATAGCATCTCTGCTAGGTCGAGTTAGAAGCAGTCCCAACAGTATTCTGAATGCTATTGCTGACAAATACGATAGCCCAATTCTCGCCTATTGGATTGGACAAATGGGGGACAAAAGCGGTGGCAACTAGCCCTTATTGATAATTAATTATGAACTTAACTACTTATTCCTAATACTAAACCTTTAACTTTAACTTTTAACAAATTTTACTGTGTTACTAACAACTATGAAGCCTACATTCTTCGAAATGAAGATATTTTATTATTATTTATTTATTATAAACCAATACTCCAGTCAGCTCAGTCCGTTGCCTCCGTTTCTTTTCATTACCCTTGTTTGAAAGCGGGCATTATTGAACTCCAGAGAGCGGGGTTTTCTCAAGTGACATCAGTTTCTTAGAAACTGATAGTGAATTATATCAACACAGCAACTTGTAATAATTTTATCAACTTGTTGATAATAATAATTGTAATAAGCCCGCAGGGCAGCTTGTGGCGAGCTGTTGGGGAGTAACGACCCCACGGACCCGAGTGCTCCCGAGAGTCGGTCAGGGTCTCCGTCTCCGGCGTGTCTTCGTCGGTCGGAGTGGACCCCAAGGGGACCCGCAGGACTCTCAGCTCTGGCTTGCCTTCATTGGCCGTCCAGAGAGGAGTCGCTAGAGCTATATGCTCCAGGGGTGGAAGTGAAAGATGCATAAGACGCGAGTTGGCACAGTGGCTGTTAACAGTCACTGGGTAGAAAGCGGCGCACACCTCTCGACACCCCTGAGCCGCTCACACCGATGTTGCTCCTGGTCGTCTTCGCGACGGCAGTTTCAGGGGCCCATCTAGTCAGCGGCGAGTCACCGCCTGCCTCGATGACGGTGTTAACATTGTTATGGCAGGTGTCCGGACCTCTTTTACAATAGCCCAGTCTCATTGTCCACCCAAACATCAATCCATAGCCCGGAATACTGTTCACTTTTTCTACAATAGTCCCAATGCCTGCTGCGACCGGTTCATGGGTGTCTATTGTTGCGCCTGTGAACGGGTTCCAGCAGGCGTTCTACATGACATTAAAGCTCTCCAAGGGGCCTCTACGTGTTGGATCTATATCCCCACGCAAGCCTATCAAAAGACCGGGATTTATAGGCCCGTGAAATCCAAAAGGAGACACAAAATTGTAATAAAATGCAAATATATCTAAAGAGGAAGTTGGAAATGAATGTCAAGATGAGTTTATAATTGAATAGTTATAATAATATTACGTCTAAGCTGAAAGCGCCGAGTTTGCAGTGATAAAGTATGGGAGTGCCATTTGGCGTGCAAACTTAGTCAAACTCTAAAAAAATAGCCCTGTAATGGGCGACGCTCCATTTCCTAAAAATTTCCTAAATTTTTCCTAAAAGGACTCCCGCAACGCGGGGTGACGACGTTTGGAAAACGTCCTCCATGCAGGACTCTTCAAGACACCTAGGACAAAGACCTCAGCTTAATACCCTTTCATTATGGGTGAACAATGCGCCGAGCGATCTTGGTCCTGATCAAAGGCACATAGGACTAGACATTCTCGTTACCAAGGACCCCCTCAAAGCGGGGCCTCGTCGCCTAATAAAATACCCGCAAAGAGGGGGTCCGTCGCTTACACAAAATACAAATACTTACTGTTTCCTTATTGTCCACGGCACCGCTGCTCTTGAACACGTCGTAAGGGTACAGTATGCGTTCATAGTGGTTCTTGAGTATGGAGCCAATGCCCTTTCCCTGTGGGTGACCCATACGCCGTGCGATCTTGGTCCATTTTCGCTCCGCCGAACATGTGTCGAAGCCGCCTGTGAAAATCGAGGTAGTTAACCTTCAAATCAAGAGTGAACAGGCACCTCCTGGGCGAGCTCGCTCCATCGTAGGCCCGTCTATGCTTCGGCTAGTCTGTGGCTATGAGTAAGCCCATTCATAATTAAAAAAAAAGTTTAAAATCTTTAATGACGTTTATGTTATATTATAAATGCCGTCGGACTCATGCAAGATTATCATCCTGTCTGTCGACATCGACGAAAGACTGCGACCAGGAATACTAAGATGGTAAAACTACAGTACCTAGACTTGTGTCTCCTCTCTCAAATTTGTATTTGAGAGATGAAATATATGGCACTTAACATAGGTACAGTCACCAGCAATAGTATGTTACACAACGAAGGCCGCAAAAATATGTGGCACGATCTTATTTGTAGAGCCATAACATAACATAAGAGCGTGTCACATATTTTTGCGGCCTTCGAAGAGTGACATATTATTGCAGGTGACTGTACCATACCACTCATGAAGCCAAAGAAAAAAATACACTCAGAAAATCGTCATAGAACTTGCTGATCTAATCTAGAAATTTTTGCTCCACCCTCATTATTGACAGAGCGTTAGGGAAGGTCTCAGTTGCAACTTGGGCAAAAATGCTTTCGTATGTAAATATGTATGGATGTTCCCCTCTGTAGTACGCATTTCTCAAACGATTCTCGTGAAATGTTGTGAGCATGTTCGATAGTTAGATAGAATTTTTCTGTCATGTAAGTTTTTTTGGAAAAAGTACAAAATGGAGGAAATTGGCATAAAGGACTTAAGCGCCAGTAGAGTCCATAGCACTTAAGACCATTGTGAGTTTGCTTTGATAATGACAAAACAAAGTATTTTTAATTTTTTTTATTTTTTGAGTTTATCGTGAGCTCACAGATTAAATTATATTAAAATTTCTTTATTAACATATGGTCACAGAGCCACTAGTATAAATATTACACTTACCGGCTTCTTTAACAATTTTGTGCAAAGAGTAGAGATCAAGCGGCTTCCTCTCGACTGTGGGGATCTTGAGGACGGAGCCCTGGAGCTCCCAGAACTTTATAATCTGGTCCAGGAAGTTTAGCTTCACCCTTGTTATAGCCTGTGAACATAAAACGGTAACCAAGAGTTTAGAAAAGCTCCCCTCCTGATTAAAACACATTTATGGATAACTAACTTGTCTCAATCACAGACAAAACATCCTCCAGACCGAGCATAGTCGCGCTACCCCCTCTGCCACGCATACGGTAGTTTTACTCCCTGTTCGAGTCGAAAGTGTCTTTGTGTGACGTCCGCGTCTTTGAACGGACCAATCACGGCACGGGATTTCGCTCACCTCGTCACGCGCACTCCCGCATTTTTGGCATCATCAGTTGCATGAAATAATTGCTCTAAACTCGGTCTAGAGGATTCCTAGTCTATGGTCTCAATTAAAGGAAATAATTGGTGGTGAATTTTTCTATTCAAAATTCAGTAATCTGTAAAAAATGGGGAATGCAATACAATAGTAACATTAGTAACTCTTACTTCCTATTCTTTATATAAACTAAATATTGCTAATAAACTTCGAATTTTACCTCAAGTGCAACGGTGCACTTGTGATCTCGAAATGTAAAGTGTCATTCTACGGAACTTGCTATGTAAACAAACCGCCATATTGAAATTCGTCATTCAGTGAAGATTTCATTGCAATTTCAATATGGCGGTTTGTTTACATAGTTAGCAAGTTCCAAAGAATGACACTTTAAGGTAATTTTCAAATTAATCCTCTTAGTGCCACTTGCACCATTCAACTAACCCGGGGTTAACCAGTTAAACCTGGAGTTACCATGGTTACCAGTACAATTTGACACTGAGTTAACGGTTTGACTGCTTAACCTTGGGTTAGTGGGATGGTGCAAGTGGCCCTTACCAGAATTTGAACCTGGGACCTCCTGCTTCGTAGGCAGAGTAGACTAGGTGGCCGTGAAAAACACAGTTTAGTAGAGTTTGAAAGAAGTTTACCTCTAATTCATTTAACCGTTGTATCCGCGGTGTGAACCGCAGACGGTCGACGTCCACGGCGAACGGGGGTTGCCAGTGCTAAAACAATAATAAATATATTTTAATGGCTCATTATGGTTTAACACATTTATTCTCATAAATTCTCATAACATTATTCACTTAAAATGAGAATATAAATTTAACTTAATGCAATAACTCATTTAGGAGATAAATGGAGCAAAATTGTAACAATGGCACCCTAGAGGACATAAAAAAGAAACAAAAGATTTTTGATGAATAAATTCTTTTGCCTACAAAAAAAAAAGAAATGGGTAGGCAATTTAAAAGATGGTCCGATGAAATCGAATACATGGCTGGAAGAACGAAAACATGGAAACATGGGCCAGATTAGTGCAAAATAAGGAAGAGTGGGGGAGGCCTTTGGCCATAGGCACACAGAATCGATTATAGATTAAGGAAAACTATAGATATAGTATAAAAACGTATTTCTGATATAAATAAATGTTTGATTTAGTTTACTGTCCACCGAGCTAAATCTGCATGGCATTTGCAATGACAAAGTGTGATAATGTCATCATAAATGTCAATTTCTATTAAAATATTTGTTTCTTATTAAAGTCAGTGCAGAGTTAGCTTAGACAGACTCTAGCACAGTGGAAAGTGTTTGTCTTCAAATACAGCCAGGGACATTAAGTTAACCTGAGCAACTTGATTTATGGATATCAACAATTTTGCATTTAACAAAGGTGTGTTAAGTAAGTTGGATCCGCCCTTATTCTTTCAAGCAATTTAGTCCAGTAAATAACAGTCTAGACACGCGGCAGCGTGTCAAGCCAAGTTCAAGCAAAGGAACTGGCTAGCCAGCGCCAAGTGTAATAATATTACACAAACCACTTGGTGCCACTTTTGACCCTTCTATAACTCAAAACATCTTTAACGTAAACACATAAAACTACGTGTGTTTAATTATATCCATAAGGACATCTAGAAGCCCAAATTTCATGAAGCTAGCTCAAACGGTTATAAAGATATGAAGGTCAAAAAGTCGTAAATTTTAAGACTGACTGACAGACTTATAGTACCTAAACCTAACCTACTTCCAGATGACCTAGAAGGATGAAATTTGGAATCCAGCTCAGTTATTGTGTGAAAGCGTAGGAAAAAATCTAAAAATAAAAAAAAGTTATAAAATAGGGGGGGTCCCCATACAAAAAAAACATTTTTTATTGTGACTGACATATAAGTACCTAAACCTAACCTACTTCCAGATGACCTAGAAGGATGAAATTTGGAATACAGCTCGGTTATTGTGTGTAAGCGTAGGAAAAAATCTAAAAACAAAAAAAAGTTAATATAGGGGGGGTCCCCATACAAATTTCTTTTTTTATTGTGACTGACATATAGTACCTAAACCTAACCTACTTCCAGATGACCTAGAAGGATGAAATGTGGAATCCAGCTCGGTAATTGTGTGTAAGCGTAGGAAAAAATCTAAAAATAAAAAAAGTTAAAAAATAGGGGGGGTCCCCATACAAAAAGCCTGTAATACGCGCTAAACAACCGGCCAACGGTGTGTCGTTGGCGGCGCGCGGCACCACATAATTAATACAAAGAACAGAAGTAAAAAACATGCAGCGGAAACACAAGAAAAAACATTAAATCTCAATACCTGCCTAGTTTTCTTTACAAAAAGTATTGATATCCCATCAAAAATATAAATGTAAAAAAGGAGAGCCAAGTTCAATACAAAAATTATGCTTGGCTGTGGGGTTCACCGCAAAAAGAATGGAGATCTAAATGAGTGCCAAGTTCTATGCAAAATCCAAATATGTATTTATAGGAACAAAATAACATTATAAACAAGTATTAAACTCTATTTCTTTGCTTTATTGGATACCTATAACAATTGCTGTTATTTTAAAAAAATGTGAGATCTTAAAGTAGGTTAGATTTGGCTTGGCCAGTTTTTATCAGAATTACAAAATATATATGTTGAATAACTTTATAAAATGACTGATGTAATGAAAACTGGCCAAGTCAAATCTAACCTGCTTTAAGATCTCGCATTTTTTTTAAATAACAGCAATTGTTATAGGTATCCAATAAAGCAAAGAAATAGAGTTAATTACTTGTTTATAATGTTATTTTGTTCCTATAAATACATATTTGGATTTTGCATAGAACTTGGCACTCATTTAGATCTCCATTCTTTTTGCGGTGAACCCCACAGCCAAGCATAATTTTTGTATTGAACTTGGCTCTCCTTTTTTACATTTATGTTTTTGATGGGTTTCTTTTACAACCTCCATTCTTGACACAATGTTTTGAGTTTTCAGTGTAACATGAGTGTATTGGTCGACAAAACATGCATGTTAGTCATTGTTAATGCTTCCTTTACTATAACAATATTAAAAATGATAATTTTTTAAAGCGATTATTTTAAAACTTTTTTTTATCTAGTTAAACAATTTTTGATAAAAGTAACAACAAGTTTATTTAAACTGAAACAAGGAGAAAAATACATACAGGGCGTCCCACAGCTATGCTACATGGAGGGAAAGTACCCTGAATATTGTAGATGGAACATTTTACTGAAAGAAGACTTCATTTTAATTTAAAAAACAATTTAAACTGCATTCTTAGATTTTTAAATAATTACATGGTTGAACCGGGAATCGAACCCGCTACACGAAAAAAAAAAACATCCTGTAGCTTTTTCATCCCGATCGAAAGGCTTCATCATAAGGATTATTTTTTGCTAAATAACATAGTGCCAGAAACTAAAGGAAGACCATGAATTTTAACATTTGATGTGAAATTTAGCGAAATAATCAAAAGAGAGTGCTTTGTATTCAACAGAATGACACTCATTTTGAGCATTTGATAAATTAAATTGGTTGATTTGAATTAAACATGTTAAAATTCATGGGTTTCTTTTTATTACCGACACTATGTTATTTAGCAAAAAATAATCCTTATGATGAAGCCTTTCGATCGGTATGAAAAAGCTACAGGATGTTTTTTTTTCCGTGTAGCGGGTTCGATTCCCGGTTCAACCATGTAATTATTTAAAAATCTATGAATGCAGTTTAAATTGTTTTTTAAATTAAAATGAAGTCTTCTTTCAGCAAAATATGCTATCTATGATATTTAAGGTACTTTCCCTCCATGTGGCATCGCCGTGGGACGCCCTGTATATATGAAAAGAGTTGGTTAACGGTAGTATTTGGTTAGGACTATAGCGATAGGGCTGCCCCGTTGTCAAAGCCTAGGATTATTTGTGGATGTGGATCTGTGCCATGTTCTGCGGATGCTATTATTTTATTTACTGCAGATTGTTCTCATAGAGGCAGATTATTTAACAGTACTGTTGTTACTAATTTAAATTAATTTTAACTTGAAAATAAGCAACATTACCTATAGTTCGTTTTTTTTAGCATTAGAAAGAACTCCACAGAAGCAAGCGTGCAGTTTTTATCAGGCTCTTTAATTGTTAATAATTATTGAATTATCTAATGTAGCATGGTCAATACATACAATTTACTTCAAATTATTACAGCTAAAAGTGCCGGATTTGGAACCACAAGCTTACTTCTGCGAAGTTCTTTCTAATGCTAAAAAAAACGGACTGTAGCTCAGTGCATGTAGGACGGCAACAATATTAAACAAACTGCATACAACCTATTTTCCAGTGCAAATTATGCAGGTCTTGCAACATTGTTGAACTTCAATTTAAGTATTTAATATTCTTAAAGTGACTTGTGCCATACTGACCTTAGGCTGGGCCATTATTTAACACAATATGGATTATCTTCATGTTCAAATTAAATTCATTTACAGCGAAACAAAGTGGCTTTGTATTGTCAGGTGTTTGACAGCCTAAATTTAATTCCAGTACTTGGCAGCCGATTGGTCAACCCTATTCCTCAGAATTAACCTGTTGTCTAGCCAGGACGGAGATGTCCGGCCAATTGTTCGTTATCCTTGCCTCCCGCTCCCCGACCGGGAGACCCCGTTTTTGTTAAATAACCGTTTTTTTTTGATCCGAGATAATTGGCAGGTGAAAAGCAGCGTCAATGTCATATAAACAAAACTACTTTTCCACTGGGGTTGAAATGGCCAGAGATCTCCGGCTGTAACAAATACATATATGGTACTTTTGTTTACAACTTGGTAGATGACAGGTTAAGATTGAAAGTGGCAACTATTGTTACAGTGTTCACCAAAGATATATTTACAGTAAATCCAATCCTTTCCTTTCCAAATTTTTTTCGTATTTCCTAATTCCTTGTTTCCCTAACTTTTAATACCTCCACAACTTGACATTGGCTAACGTTCAAAAAGCCATAATAGAAAAAAAAAGATATATTTATGTTATAAAGTATTTTGACACTAACTGACATTGATTTTAAGAGCCATATTTCTTACCAAAATAAACATTTGTCATTTTAAAACATTTTTAATTTCATATTGCATTTGGACACTAACTGACATTGATTTTAAAAGCCATATTGCTAAACATAATAAACATATCTCATTTTAAAACATTTTTAATTTCATATTGCTAGTAATTCCTACAAAGTTTTATAGAGACTAGTTTTTGTTGTGACTGTTTATTATTATTTTGTGTGTATATGGCCATTTCTGCAGGAAACATCAAAACAATATACATTTTAACTTTATTTTACTAAGATTCACTGCATCATACCTATATTTGTTTGTTTATTTGAATCTTTACATTATGTTTATTTTATTTGCATCTTGTGTGATTTTGTACCTACCACTTTCTGGAGTCAGATGGAGCTCAAATAGACAAATGTTTAGTTGTAAAAAGGTGTTTATGGTACTAAAACTCTCATTGGTTACAAAAAAAAAACAAATCTTGGGCTGACCTCATTAAAGGGGCAACTTAAGGTCACTAACACAACTATCTCTGGCTATAATTATGAAATTCACATTAGTAAATTCAGGGCAACACACATTTCAGAGTAATATCACTTAAATTGTCACTATGTTTTATTCACTTGAAATCACTGCTGTAACCAAATTATGTTATTATAATAAGATTTAAGAATATAATTCATATCTTTTTATAATTCTATTCAGATATTTTGGTAACAATTGCATAATATGTAACAATTATGTCAATCACTAATATGATAACTTTAAAAATCAATAATAACAATTCATTGACTGCTAGTTTCAGAAATATATGATTTAAATGTTTTTGATAATAATATGGATATTATACTTGTTTTCCTTGAAGATTTAGCTATAGAAGTCTCTCATATGACTAATCATAAAATAAAAAGCATGACTGTGGTAAATGTAGTCAACCATTTTGAGGTAGATATGGAATTGTTCTGACATTTGCACATATTCTCAATATCAGACTATTCCAGTGGTTTTCTCTGTATTCTTATATTTTTAACACTTTTTAAAGCAAGAATATATGCCAATATATGTCAGTAAGTTACACCATTTGCATTTAAGCAATTATTATGCCACATTACCATATTACTTTTCTAAAGCCTATGACCTTTCCTAACATCTTAAGATACGGAAATTAAGGGTTGAAAGTTATTTTCAGCACACCCTGGGAGTGTTTTGTTTTTAGGTGCAGCAATTTATATTATTGAAAGTAAGTATACATAGCTAATAGTCAAATGACCCCAAGTCTATTGGTTTGGTAAAAATCCTAGACTTAAAAGCAGATGAAAATAGAGCAAACCTGAGAGCATTTAACGAAAATACAGTTACACGCGACAAAAAACGTCGCAATAGTTATTTTTTATCTGAACCACTACAAGCAGCATTATAAGACAAAATGGCAACCTGCCTTCTATGCACAATATGCCACTGCATTTAATGACAATCAAATGCATTTTCTGCCAGTGTCCACTTTTATAACGTGCCCAGGCATGTTTTATTGAGGATTACGCCCTAAAAACAGAAAATAGATAACGCGCGAGAGACACAGACGGGTCTATGTGGTTGCATCACACAACAATTAACGTGCGAGTTTAGGGTTAGAAAACCACTTGAAAACGACAATTCCTAATTGCAAATAAACAAATTAAGGTCAGTTTAGAGGGTTTCATTGTTTTATAACAAAGGGCACTAACCGCAGGGGGTTTGATTTTGCATATTCCGGACTTCTCTGCAATTGGCCTTATTTTGCTGATGTACGCCAGAGGATCCAGGAACTCTTCCGGCGTCGGCTCGAACACGGGCGCCTCCGGGGGCACGCTGAACGTAAAATTATCAGGTTTCATGGGGGACGCCGAGTCCCCCATACTAACTTCAACATTGGCTTCGTCACATTTTCCCATTTTTGAGAAAAACTATGCAGTTCACACAAATACAACAAATAATATCACTACAGCATCATCAATCGTTAAGGTATGAATAACGCACGTCCACAAAGAAATAAAAGCATTAGAATTTGTCCTTCCATAAGGAATCACAACGAGATGATTGAAATTATCACCAACAAATATCAGTGAGTCTTATTGCACGTCCGCCATGCGAAATTGAACTTTCGAAACTGCGGTGTTGCTAGTGGAAAAAAAGAGTACGCATAATTTTTTTATTTTCATGGTGCATTTACAAAAGCCCGTTGTCATAAAATAAAGACTGGTACACAACGTACTGCAATATAAAATGTTTATGAACACTTTTTGAAAGTTTTATCGCATTAATTTATTTAGTAATGTAACATTTAAGCAGTACAAATACGGTAAAACATATTTCTTCGATTATTCTATAAATTATGTCTTATGTCCAACCACAAGGAGATAAGCAGCTAAAAAAACGCTATTACCAGTCTTCCTGCTCAGATTTGGTTTGGCTCGCCTAACACGAACGACAACGAGCACATCGAACACTGCTGTTCCTAATTGCAAACTAAAACGACTAACGAACTGAGTCTTGCAAGTCTACTAACTAGAAACAATGAGTTAAGTGTGTTGATTATTGTTAGTGTCGTGTAGAAAGAGGAAAATCTTATTTGAATAGCCTTGTCAGAAAAGCCCTTTTAAATTTACAATTGATCTCCTTGTTTGTTAATTTTTTCGTGTATTAAGCCTCACATTTGCGGATGTCAAGATTTGGTACTTAAAAAACGTCAAATATTACATTTTTAGCATTTTTAATTTAAAAAAATGAAACGTTTAGTATTTGAGCAAGAATATAGGTGCGTTTTATTTAATAAACAGTAACTTGGCCGACATTTCGGGATCTAGACGATTTCGTTATATGTGTGACGTTATCTATGAAAAGGGACCTTATTGTCGATGGCGCTTACGCCATTATTACCGATTAGTCCGGGAGCCGGCTGCATGAAACAAACCTCATCAAAAAATAGAATATACCTACCCTGTAGAGGTACCTGACATTTAGTAGATTCCAACGCACTTGGTCGGCCTAGGCTTAACCTGGCAGATTTTGTACAAATGGCAAAAACGTTGGACAAAAATTCATCAAAAAAAACCTCATCGAAAAATAGAATGAAACTTGTATGGTAGGATACCTGACCTTGAGGACAGTAAAAAAAAAGTGGTCGGCCTCACCTTAGCCTGGCAGTTTTTGCAGTCCGACCAGATTTATTGGGTCACGTGAGAGCTACAATTTACCTCATCGAAAAATAGAATGAAACAAACGGATTATAATAGCTAAAATAAGCCTGTCGACGTATGTCTTGGTCGGCCTCACCTTAACCTGGCAGTTTTTGCAGTCCGACCAAATTTATAAAAAAAACATCAAAAAATTTTTATCGAAAAATCGTATGAAACTTGTATGGTAAGATAGCTGCCTTTGAGGACAGTAAAAAAAAAGTGGGTGGCCAAATCCTTTGATGGCAGGTTCCTGTGTCCGACCAATTTTGTGGTACCACGTGAGAGCTACAATTTACCTCAACGAAAAATAGAATGAAACAAACGGATAATAATAGCTAAAATAAGCCTGTTGACGTAGGTCTTGGTCGGCCTCACCTTAACCTGGCAGTTTTTGCAGTCCGACCAAATTTATAAAAAAATCATCAAAATTTTTTTATCGAAAAATCGTATGAAACTTATATGGTACGATAGCTGCCTTTGAGGACAGTAAAAAAAAAGTGGTCGGCCAAATCCTGTGTTGGCAGGTTCCTCTGTCCGACCAATTTTGTGGTACCACGTGAGAGCTACAATTTACCTCATCGAAAAATAGAATGAAACAAACGGATTATAATAGCTAAAATAAGCCTGTTGACGTATGTCTTGGTCGGCCTCACCTTAACCTGGCAGTTTTTGCGGTCCGACCAAATATATAAAAAAATCATCAAAAAATTTTTATCGAAAAATCGTGTGAAACTTGTATGGTACGATAGCTGCCTTTGAGGACAGTAATAACAAAAGTGGTTGGCCAAATCCTGTGTTGGCAGGTTCCTGTGTCCGACCAATTTTGTGGTACCACGTGAGAGCTACAATTTACCTCATCGAAAAATAGAATGAAACAAACGGATTATAATACCTAAAATAAACCTGTTGACGTATGTCTTGGTCGGCCTCACCGTAGCCTGGCAGTTTTTGCAGTCCGACCAAATTTGTGATACCACGTGACAGCTAGAATAGGACCACACATGCTGTATTCCATACGCATCATGACTTTGTGTACCTATCTGATGGGCGGGCGTATATGAAACGCCTTCTTGTACGTGCAGGTGATCCAGGTATACACCAAAGCTTAGTTTTCAATCGAACACTTGTAATATAAGAGGAAAAACTGCACGTGATCCTTCCAAAATTTAAATAAATGGTAAAATGTTCCTCCACGATGTTCTCAACGGGCATCTAGACTGCGTTGGATTGCTGTCACAGTTAGGGCTCCGCGCTCCCACGCGCCGAACTCGTCACACCACACTATTCCATATTCCCTGTCATCGTACCAATTATGGCCAAAATTCTATTCTATTAAATTCTGAGTAGAATCGCACGTACCTATAATAAATCGTTCCAAAACATTGACCCTTTCTTCTCCTCCAGACGTGTTTTCAAATCACAAATTGCAAAGCAACTTTCCTGGTAGTCACGCACTATCACACCCACTTACACACATACACCCACCCACCCACACACACACACACACACACACACACACACACACACACACACACGAACACATAAATTCCAATAAATGCATACAAACTAATAGATTCGCTCGTTTATGTAGGTACTGTATTTTTATTTGTTGTTTACGCAAATTTAGAGCTATACCTACTATTTTAGGATTTTTTTTCCAGTTTACAGTTATTATTAATTTTTTCTCTTTTTCCTTGTACCTTAAAGACTTACAAATTAATTTATATTTACGATTCTTGTACAGCACAAGTTACAAGTCTACCCACAGATGATTTTTTATTATGTATAAATTACAGGAAGTTCTGTTATTGGCTATGCTATAAGTTCTCATGTTTTTTTTGTATATTATTTAATGTAAACGCTGTTGAACTTCTCAATAAATATAAATAAATAAAAATACACAAGATAACCTCACATATATTAAGTGATTATCTTATTGTTATTTCTTCGACTCGCAAAGGCGTTATGTGTCCTTCAAACCATTTGATCTTATACATTTCATCTCTTAATGTCCAGCCACAATGTGTTGCATCAAATTTGATGCAAGTGGATTCTGCCGCACACTGCCACATTGAATTTATGAAAGCCGCCCGTAACAAGCCATACGTCAACAGGGTTATTTTAGCTATTATAATCCGTTTGTTTCATTCTATTTTTCGATGTGGTAAATTGTAACTCTCACGTGGTACCACAAAATTGGTCGGAGACAGGAACCTGCCAACACAGGATTTGGCCGACCATTTTTTTTTTACTGTCCTCAAAGGCAGCTATCGTACCATACAAGTTTCATACGATTTTTCGATATAAATTTTTTGATGATTTTTTCATAAATTTGGTCGGACTGCAAAAACTGCCAGGTTAAGGTAAGGCCGACCAAGACATACGTCAACAGGCTTATTTTAGCTATTATAATCCGTTTGTTTCATTCTATTTTTCGATGAGGTAAATTGTAGCTCTCACGTGGTACCACAAAATTGGTCGGACAGAGGAACCTGCCAACACAGGATTTGGCCGACCACTTTTCTTTTACTGTCCTCAAAGGCAGCTATCGTACCATACAAGTTTCATACGATTTTTCGATAAAAAAAATTTGATGATTTTTTTATAAATTTGGTCGGACTGCAAAAACTGCCAGGTTAAGGTGAGGCCGACCAAGACATACGTCAACAGGCTTATTTTAGCTATTATAATCCGTTTGTTTCATTCTATTTTTCGATGAGGTAAATTGTAGCTCTTACGTGGTACCACAAAATTGGTCGGACACAGGAACCTGCCAACACAGGATTTGGCCGACCACTTTTTTTTTACTGTCCTCAAAGGCAGCTATCGTACCATACAAGTTTCATACGATTTTTCAATAAAAAATTTTGATGATTTTTTCATAAATTTGGTCGGACTGCAAAAACTGCCAGGTTAAGGTGAGGCCGACCAAGACATACGTCAACAGGCTTATTTAAGCTATTATAATCCGTTTGTTTCATTCTATTTTTCGATGAGGTAAATTGTAGCTCTCACGTGGTACCACAAAATTGGTCGGACACAGGAACCTGCAAACACAGGATTTGGCCGACCATTTTTTTATTACTGTCCTCAAAGGCAGCTATCGTACCATACAAGTTTCATACGATTTTTCGATAAAAAAAATTTGATGATTTTTTCATAAATTTGGTCGGACTGCAAAAACTGCCAGGTTAAGGTGAGGCCGACCAAGACATACGTCGACAGGCTTATTTTAGCTATTATAATCCGTTTGTTTCATTCTATTTTTCGATGAGGTAAATTGTAGCTCTCACGTGACCCAATAAATCTGGTCGGACTGCAAAAACTGCCAGGCTAAGGTGAGGCCGACCACTTTTTTTTTACTGTCCTCAAGGTCAGGTATCCTACCATACAAGTTTCATTCTATTTTTCGATGAGGTTTTTTTTGATGAATTTTTGTCCAACGTTTTTGCCATTTGTACAAAATCTGCCAGGTTAAGCCTAGGCCGACCAAGTGCGTTGGAATCTACTAAATGTCAGGTACCTCTACAGGGTAGGTATATTCTATTTTTTGATGAGGTTTGTTTCATGCAGCCGGCTCCCGGACTAGATGCTCCGATATAAATACAATGCTGCGCGACGTTGTGCGGCGTAAGCGCCATCGACAATAAGGTCCCTTTTCATAGATAATGCCCCATATAATGACGAAATTTATACACAAACACTTACGCCGCCGGCGGCGCCGATAATACGTTCCTGTTACCGATTTGGCTGACATCCGCATCATGCGGATGCTCCGCATCGTTTTTATGCGGATGCGGATGCAGATGCGGATGTTGAAAATAATGCGGATGTTCCGCGGATGCGGATGCGCATGTTCGCAACATCCCTGGTATAGGGACAGGGACCATGAGCGTTGGAGGGTCTACCATCTTGTGGCCTGAATCGGAAACGTAATTAAACATTGCCGAAGCAAGTGCTACTATCTACCGTTCTCGTACGTTTTCTTGTGCGTAGTAGGTTCTGCCATCTTGTCAACTACGACAACTACATCGGAAGCATAACATTCACATTTACGCCTCGCGCCAAAAATCCGACGGTTCCTGTTCTGCCCCTATATGTTCTAGTTCATGCACGCTCCCTATTGATAAATCACTGAGCTATAAATCCAAATGGAAGAACTTATGAAATAATGTAAATGGCCTCTCCAAACGTCAAAGACAATCGCATGCCATTTGCAATGCGTTGCGGCATTTGGTTGATCTATAATTCGTTGCTCCACTTAGCCAGCAATCTATCTAAATCTTATGACGCTTATGACTTTTGTTGCAACGTCTATAGGAGCCTTTTACTAACCTTTAAGCTGGCCACACTGAACACGACGGTGCCCTACAGTCAGTACAAGCTTTACAAAAATCTAGCTAGCTCTGTAAACGCGCCGTCTCGAATGCAATCGATGAAATCACATCCGTCATCCGCCATTTGCGAAAGTAGCCGATCGCTGCTCCGCAGCGCGAGTGTCGTACGTTTGAGTATGTCGAGAGTGTAATTTGTTATTTTCAATTAAACTGTGACTTCAGTGCTGGATTTTAGCAGTTAAAATGATTGTGAGATTTTTGAGCGTGCTGTGCCTGGGAGTTTTGGTGGCTTCGGCGCACAATGCCGAAGGAAACAACGACAATGAAGGTTCGTAATTATAATCTTCAGTATATTTATTTTTTATCGGTCCCAGTTTTATTTATAAACAGTGTGGAAAATATAAATCAACTTATTTAAAGATTTGAGAGGAGTTCGTTGGCCTGAGAATTACTTTTATCTCATAAATTGTGGCTTTGAAGTATATGTTACGAAATTTTCTTTAAAGTTAGTTTGTGATTTTCTTATTAGGGTCTGTATTATTTTCCTGACTTTCTAAAGTGTCCCGCGGTTGATTATTATGTCGACGAGCGGGTCGTGGGTGTAGAGTTGATAGCATAACCGGCCCGACGACTTCTGAGGCTGAGCCTGGCCAGTGCCCATAGTGCGTGCACACGGCTTGCACACACGTGCATGCCTGTGTAGGTGTAGTCTGATTCACACCGGGTGTTAGCACTTTGTCCCATTTCCGAACGAATCACCTGAGTAGCAGATGAATGACCTGTACACCAAAAATTTAACTTTGCTTTTGTCTAAGTATCTCTTAGCTCTGTGTTTAGCTACTTCCAAATAAAAGTTTTTGGGAAAGAATTTTAAGAATATTATGTACCTATTTTTAACACACTTATTTGAAATATTTTATCTCTACAATATTGAACACTAAACTCATTCTAATAATTGTAAGTCATAAATGTCATAATCCATAAACTTATCATAATCATTCAAATTGTGTTTGTATTCTTGTCTATAAAAAAGTGTATCAAGTGCATATGAAAGTAAAAAAAGAACGATTAAGAACATAATAAGCTAATTGGGAGATAGTTAATAGAAAAAACAGAAATGTAGAAAACCTTTTCTATGATTAAGATAAGGGCAGCCTACCCGTCTCCAGTTATAAAGTGCCAGCTAGATCCTGAGTACAACAATCAATATGTGGGTCATTCTAAGTTAAGAGGTATTAATGGTGTCCATGATACATATCCATACTTTTCTTAAACAATTTAAATAAATTATGGTAATTTCCCTTAAAAGATTGCATTTCCTCTATATACAGTCAATTTCAATTTATTAATTAATTCAGTTTTGTCACAATTGCACCTCAAACATGCAAAATGTCTCTCCCCTGGCTTGTCCCTTTGCAGGTTTTTCAATAAATCAGTAATTTTATCCAGATGTATTTCCCATAAATCCGTTAAATTTGATATACTTCATAAATTAAAACAAATATTGATTGTAATGTTATTAATAAAATCCTTTAAACTTAACTTTTTCATAAAAAATATTTATGTTAAATTTTGTCCCCCAGATTCTATGTCTCCTACCCTGGCCATTATGTAAATGTAAAAATATTGGGTTTATAGCTTTAATTATTGCCATTTTAATCCCAATAGAAATGCATTTCATTCAATACTAACGACCAACCCTGCGACAGTCATCTTTTGGTTCCGATTGTCAGTCATTTTGATCATTGACCTCTATACTTGACAATGTTGTTTTATGAAAGTGATATCTCCCCTGGTCAGTTTTATTTCAAAATTATTGATACAAATGCTTAATTGTATTTGTATATTTACTATAGTTTGTGCATAGATTATATAAATACTTTAATTTTATTATTTACAATAAATACTTGCACAATTATATCTGATTTGACATGAAAAAGTCACTCCCCTGGCGTCTTTCCCCTGGCGCATAATTTTCCAAAATGTACAGTGGAGGTATGAATTCTTGTTTAAATGAATCATTACACTTTAATTTGCTCGAATTTCTATGACGGCTGGTCAAAATTTCGATTTTGTTTATATTTTTAAAGAGATCAGGGGAGAGACCCTTCTCTCTTAATTACATAGAAAAAGTACGGTCTCTCCCCTGGTGTCTTCTAAAATGGTAAAAAATTAAAAAAATGACTGATTAGCTTACAAATATATATAAAAGAGTTGTTTCAATAAAAATATTGTATAATTAGATCAAAATACTAACATTTATGTTGTGCCACTTCTTCATACAAGCGATTACCTCTTAACTTAGAATGACCCATGTATTACAGTATTAAAGGGGCATTACAGGTTTTTATTATTATTTAGCCTTTAATCGGACAATACATTTCTTCTTTTTGTTCATGTTCATATATTTCACTCTTTCCATTTTGGTGTGTCCATTTGCCAGATGGCAAAGGCCTCCTCCAATCTTCTCCATTCTGACCTTTTTATGGCCACTCTACCTCAAGTTATTCCTGCAACCTGTCTTATGTCGTTGTCCCACCTTCTCTTTGGTCTAGTTTCCATCTCTTGGGTACCATTGCGTGACTAGTTTGCTCCATTTGTCCACTGTGTAGGTATGTGTAGTATATTTAGCCTGTATTGTAGGACCTAGTGGTATAATAACAAATATGTAGCAAGTTCACAATACACTACATAGTAGTAGTAATCACTTTATTGTAGACAACACAGATTAACATCGGGGGGCACGGCAGTGCCCCCGCCAAGTCGAGCGCGAAGCAAACACTGCCGTACCATCCTTTACTGGAACCATTTCGCCGCATTTTCAGGCCCCTATTTGAGAACCTCTGGATAAGACCAGAACGCAGAAAATTTGGTCATCCAGTAAGCTATAATCACATACTTAAAATCCAAAATTTCAAGTCTGTAGGTCATTTAGTTCCGAAGTTAAGCGAAAGCAAAGTTTCGCATTTATGAAACTCACTCATGATCATCAGAATAGAACTAGTACTTCCCATAAACTCAGAGAGCTGAAATTTGGTACAGAGTTAGGGTTTAATGGCCACATAAAGGGAAAACCTAAAAATATTGCAATATCAGTCACGTTTTAAAGATCTAAGAACTGCATAAGTAAGTTTGTAATCCCATATAAATATATGATATTACAAAGTTACTGTTGCAGTTCCTACAAATAGTAGGTAAAGTAAAGTAAAGGTACACTACGACGTACGATGTGAGTATGAATGAAGATATGTTTAGTTATGATATGTGTATACATAGTATGGGTATGAGTACCCGAAAAGAAGGACTGCCTACAAAAATAAGTGAAATCCCACCAAAAACATTCTGTAAAAAACTAGCCAAGTCTCGATGGAGCTGCTTGTTTATCTCTAAAAAGTAATGAAATCTAGACAAAGTCGTGCCAAGTCTAAGGTTCCTTACTGCGATTTCTTTATTATTATAGTTAATGTTGTGTGACTTGGCCGTTGAAACCCACACAAGGGTACAAAACCAGGTGCTCCATGACACCATTGCACCAATCTGTCGCCAGAACCGCTACCCATTGACGATGGAAAATTGCCACTTGGAAAACGTTGATTCAATAACCAGTCAATTGTAGGCTTGATAAAGCTGCGTATTTCAATAATACTTATGTATGGGCGAGCCTGAAACAAACACTTCTTTTTGGTGCAATGGCAGATTGGTGCAATGGTGTCATGGCGCACCTGGTTTTGTACCCTTGTGTACCCTTCAACGGCCAAGTCACACAACATTAACTATAATAATAAAGAAATCGCAGTAAGGAACCTTAGACTTGGCACGACTTTGTCTAGATTTCATTACTTTTTAGAGATAAACAAGCAGCTCCATCGAGACTTGGCTAGTTTTTTACAGAATGTTTTTGGTGGGATAAAATTTTACTGAAATAGAGGTACCTTATAAAACAAAGTCCCCCGCCACAAAAGAGATAGGTACAGAAATCAATCAACATACAAAGCGCGCTCGAGCAACGCACACATAGACACCACTCACGGACACGATATCTCGGACCAGTTGGGACCAGTGCGAGCGCGAGTGCCATCCGCTTGAGACACGCGTCTGTGAACTTTTTTGTGCAATAATGGAGAAACAAAACAAAAAGTTATTATAACTGTACAGTGGACGGTTGTTTAAATTCAACATTAACCGGTGAATTGTCGTTTTTTAAGCTACTAGTGGTTCCAGAGAGAATGCGTATGCGAATTTATTACATTGTACATGATAATGCGAATTTATTACAGTTTAAAATATAATAATCGTGCATTTCGCCAATCTCGAAATCATCGCAAGATATTTTCTGTGGCAAATTTGTAATATAACAATGACATTAAAATGAAAATACGTATTTGAGTTAGTTATTATTAATTTATATTTCCATTCTTCCCGTTTCATCCTCAACAAAAATCAAACAACTAGATACGAGATACGATACGATGGATACGAGTGCCACTACCACGATAGTTTTTTGTGCATAAGTCATAGTTCGCAACAATCGCAACCCTAGAGCGACCGCCGAGCGTAGGTATGAAAAGTAAAGTACATACATGTGATTGACTTCTGTACTTATCTGTTTTGTGCCCCCGCTGTCTGTCTATTTGTATGTTCGCAATAAACTCAAAAACTACTAAACGGATATTCATGCGGTTTTCACCTATCAATAGAGCGATTCTTGAGGAAGTCTTAGGTGTATAATTTGCTAACCCAACGATGGGTCCTAGTATAATTTAAACCATTTTCATTTATAACAAAGTTGCATTTTTTTTGTTTAGTAGTTTTATGAAGTGTAGTGTTATCATAGGCCTGTGTAGGCCTACAGTATAATACAAAATAGATAGCAACCAGAGTTACCTAATATTTACCTTGCATTAAGTAGATAATGTAGACAAGGATGATAAGAGCCAACCTACTTCATTCTGCCTCACTAGGCAGTGTGTATTGTTATGTCGTTAGGTATTCATAATTTGTTTGTCCCTATCCGTCATTTTGACATTTCTGTCTGTTAGAAAGAGACAAATTTTAGAAGAGGAGACTGTAAGTTTGCTAAGGTAGCCAAGTTTTATGAAATACTTATTAGATAATATGAAATTTTATTTAAACCAACCTAAATTAACTGAACAAATCCCTGTGTTACAATTCCCATACAGGGATAAGTCCGCCTTTGTTGTATTTAATTCACTCTGTAACTGTTTTTCTCGTGTTTTTATTTCTATGTACAATAAAGTATATACTTATGTACATACATACATACAATTCAAAACTTTTAAATACTTCTTGAATCATCTATTTCTATTGAAACAGAGGAACCATATTGTTGTCTTGTAGTAAAAAAATCTATTAGAAACATAATGGTTTTAGTGTTCTGAAAGTAAACATAACATATCTGTTGTCATCAAAATATGCCTGATGTGCGAATTAATATTGCGTCAGTAATAAGAGTACCTGTATATGAGGAGTAGGGTTGCCATAAATATATAGGCGTTAAGTGGGACAATTGATTATTTTAACAGGAAAAGTAGCAAAAGGGAGATATAATAGAAAGAAAAGAGTAATAGAAACAAAATAATTAAATATTTTGGGGACTAACTTAGACAGATCGATCACAAATTAGCAAAGCAAAGCAAATTGTACTATAGGTATTAGGCGATAATATATAGGAACTTAAATAGATAAATCCGTACTTAAATACATAGAAAACATCCATCTCGGAATAATGGAATTCAAAGCCCATGACTCGTTCTCTTTCTCGCTTAAGGTTCCGTCACACAGGCGCAAAGCGGCGCGCCCCGTTCACGCCCCGCCCGGAAAACGCGCCTGTGTGACGAAGCCTTTATTACACTATGCATGACTGATTGGAGCAGTTGTGAGTCTAGCGCGCCGAGGCGAATTGGCGGGACATGTCCCGGCGTACTGGAACTTATGGCCACCCTAATGCAGAGCAATTTACGTAGAAACGCTGCCTTGTCCGCTATTATTCAAGTTTCAAGGGATTCTTGTTTCAACTGCCGCAAGCTTGTAGCTTACGTACGGTGGGTAATCTGAAACTTTGAATGAATATGTGTAATATTAGAACAAACAATCCGAAGTTAATCTGCGACGCTAAATGGCAACCGGGGTTAAATTGTATTGGAAACAATGTTGATGGCATGTAGTAAAATTATAAAGGGATTATTACAACCTAAGCCACAATAAACAATAGTAGTGCGTACAGAAGGCTCACTGTATAACAAAACCCCTGTTTAGGTATAGCAAACGGGCTTAAACGTTGCCGTTAGGACATATTACACCCAATATTATATAACACCCAAAATATTTAGCGGCAACAGTAATACCATCCCTAACCTACCCTTACCCTTATTTCTTTCTTTTTCATTTAAACATTTAACTTCTTCTTTACTCTTAACTTTTTCTTATTATATCCTCATGTTTTTTGTTTTGTTTGGCGGTAGGCCTCAACACATTTGTTATCTGATTTTCTTCTTATTAGTTTTAAGTTAGGTCCCCACCGAAAATCAGCGCTGCGGCTTACCGTCGTAGCATTACGCTGAGTGGGGGTCCTATTTAACGTCTATGTCTCTATATTAATTTGTAATTTAAGTTGTTGGTTTGACGTAAATAAATGTATTTTCTTTCTTTCTTTTCTATATTATAAATTAGTACTAATGGACTACACGTCAGCATTTTTAGGGTTCCTTACCCAAAGGGTAAAAAACCGGACAAGTGCGAGTCGGACTTGCCCACTGAGGGTTCCGTACTTTTTAGTATTTGCTGTTATAGCGGCAACAGAAATACATCATCTGTGAAAATTTCAACTATTTTATGAGATACAGCCTGGTGACAGACTAAGCTAAAATCTTGAATTTCTTCACAGAGCAAATGGCCAGTCTCGCTATTTAATAGCTTACAATTTTAGTTTCCGTAGCCTCAAGACACTTAGTTAGGGTTGCCAGATGGTCGGGATTTGGCGGGATTCTCCCGATTTTTAGCATGTGTTCCCGATTCCCAACAAAGTATAAACTGTCCCGAAAAACAGCTTCACGTTATAAAACAATAATTTCAAGTTCCGAACTGTCGTCGAGCTGACGTAGTGCGAATAATGTAAAATATCGTTGTTTTTAATACAATTACTTTAATTTGAATGTATTTTTTTTCCCGACTTAAGTCCCAAAATCCCGAAAAATTGTTATTGTTTCCCGATAATAGCGCCTTTCGATCTGACAACCCTACACTTAGTTCGTCCATGAGAATTGGGCAACGACGCCAACGCTATCGCCAGTTAATTGCTTTGCTAAACGAAGAAAAGCTTTTGTGAGCGCTACTCATTAAACGGTGTTTCGTTGTAATGTTTAGGTAACACCTACGTAGGTTTCAGAGTGAATTTTCTAGTGTTTATAAGCTATGCAACAATATATTTCTGGTTGAAAATACATTTTCTTGTAAATTTCTACTGTTTTACTTAGACCCAAACAAAGCACGAGTTATAAAACCTTTTAGGTTTTCAACTTGCGCATAGTTTATTAGGCCAAAGTAAAAGAGTTGTTATAAATAGCAGTACAAATTTAACTTTGTCATAGTCATAGCTGCTTGTTGAGATGAGGGACAGCTAAAATGTTGTGACATACAGCTGTAAAAAATATTGTTATTAGCATTTTATTTGTATTTACATAATAAATTGATGAAATCACAATTACTTTAATACTTTCTTATTTTATGAAACTTTATCCTACTTAAACGGCTTTAAAAGAAAGTGCCACGGGCCCACGGCCCTCAGACGTCACTGGATCAAAGAAAAACATTATTATGCGCACACGCATTAAAGAGAGCTAGACGTCCTGGAATGTTGACATTCCAAAGTCAAAAGGTGACGGAATACGGCGACCAACCAGTTTTATTTATAGTTCGTTACCTTAACGGAATGACTCAATCCAGCTTATTCAAGGACTAATCAAGGTAGAAATTATAACTTAATTTATATTTCATTTCTCATGCTCTGAACGAGGGTCATTGTTGTTCTAAAATGTGTGTAGAAAATGATACGTTTCTGCACTAGAGCACATTAGGTTCCAAGTACGATTTTATTATTTTTTATGACAAGCTATTGAAATTTGGGTATAAATGGATTTGTTATACAATTTCCATTCTGATATTTGACTCCCCATTCCATTAATAACGATACTTTTGCCTAAATTGTTAATTGAAAGTACCCTAAACAAATACTATACTTAAAAATTGATACTTAGTCATGCATGTTTTGAAAAAACATATGCATATACTTTCCTCGTATTCGAAATGAAAAATAGAGTGACTCGGGTGAAAGGCATCATTTCAGCCTCGGACTATTGGCGCTCTCACTGCGTTCGAGCACTAAACTACCTGGGGTGAAATGAGTGCCTTTCATCCCTTGGTTAACAATCTACTATTAAACGATTATGGTGACAAGATCTGTAATCTCTGTTTACATTTTAATATAATACCTACCTACCTACCTACCTAACCCCATGTTTAATGTAGTGGAAAGTGGAAAATATTGTTAAGGGCGGTCGGAAAGACAGACTGCGTGATCTATTTTAAACTAGATTTGGTTGTTTACTTTCTTTCAACTCTGTTAATGTTAATTAAGTCTGTTCTTATGGGCGACATATTCGTTTAGTCGAAAAAGTTACTTAATAAAGTATAAAAAAACCTTTTACATAATATTATGTAGGTACATTATACCCTTTCCATTTAAAACGGTTTGTTTACTTTGTTTCCCACATCACATTATTTTTTCTTTATAAAATTGGAGTTTTCAATTTACATTTTGTTTGTTGAGCGTTTGTTATTTCAAATTCTCGTGCTAGCAAAAAAAGTCCCATTAAATATCAAAAGGCTAGTTAAAAGGCACCAATACAACACTTCAAAAGGGCTAAACAACACTCGGGAACCATAAATAAACCTTGAACAATGTCACTCGACACCACATCTGTGCAGTTCCGGATATTAAAAAAAACGCACCTGTCGCACTCGTTCAGAAACAGGTTGAAAAAAAGCGAGGGGATTGTCGATGGTTTTTGCGCACAATAAATGTGGCAAACGAGAATTTAAGCACTTGTTGATGGAGTCTGGTAGTGGTTTGTTTACCTAGTGATAAGAGGAATGTTAGAGATAACAACAATACGACTTATGGTTTAGTGAATATTGTGCGATATAAGGTGTTTTATAGCATACATTCTGGTATTAATAATTTATTAATATAATTGATATGCCGCTCGCCGCGCCGCGCGCCGCTTGCGTCCAGTCCAGTCTGCGGCCTACTATACCTGAGCAAAATCCTAACTGCAAGAATTTCAATACCAAAACTAGAACTGGCGACGAAATAGCCACCGCAACGATGTTACCGGAATTCGCGGTACTCAGATCGTATATTTCGTATATTCCGAGATAGAATGTTTTCCGGTTCTTAAAACCGAGTCTCTAAAACTTTTCTATGTGTGTAGGTAGCTATAAACTTTCCTTATTTGAATTTTGACGTACATACTTGTAAAAATACATTTCTTGAGTTTATTCTGAATTAGTTTAAATATTTGAATTAGTTTCCTCGGCGGACTTTCTCTGATCAGATCGGGGAAATCATGAAGAAAGGCCAGGTCAAGAGCACCCTAAACCGGCGAGCGTGTATGAGGAATGTTATGAATGTGAAGGAAGCGAAAGATAAATAGGCGCGATTATATGTATGTATGTGTAGTTAATTTAATGTTTTGTCCCATTCTTAAATTCGTTATTTGTGATACAAGTGCGAAAAATAGCATATTAGGGGAACGAAGGCAGTGTTTTAAATCTACACGTGTTGCGAATTACCTATTCGCACGTGTATCCTACAACGTTTTATAGTATATATGGCTCTTTAAATTTTCGACGTAGTTACGTCATATTGTGTAATTACAAGACACGATTTATACAGTATTACGAATAACGGGATTATACAATGAAAATAGCGACTTGGCCACTATAGAATCGAAAGCAAGGATAACCCTTTGTCCCACTAGTTCTAGACTTAACTGTTTAACCAGAGTTTACATTACAATGGCGTCCGTTATAAGTACTACGCCATTGTTCTACGGAGTAATTTATTCAGATGGCGCTGGGTTCCGTGCTATCGGCGCAAAGAAACTTGGCTTTGACTTAGATTGGTTATGTCTATTGTGGGTCTTGTCTATTGTCTGGGAAAAGTCGGTGTTATAACATAACATAGGGAAATTACAATACTTATTTCGTTTAACCGACAAATTTTACAATAGTACATCGATCGTGTAACAGTAAAGGTAAAAGTTATGTTTTCTTAGGAATTTTACATTTTTAGTAGCACTTTCTCACATGGTCACTGGAAAATCTGTGCAAGTTACCTTAGAATCTATGACTAGCAAAATGTGTCAGACTCTATGAACTCTATGCTCATCAGATAATATTACTATGGGGCTAGAACATTGTTCTGACTAATAGATCTTTGATTGTTTAAATACCTAGCTAGACCGATGGACTATACTATAACTCGTCAGTATTCGTTTTCATCATCACTTGGCCCAGCAAAATACCTGTTTCATATCATCTGAAGTATTTCCAGTGCCCCTTTTACTCCGTTCTTCGTTTTATATCATATCATTTATCACTTTCAGCTGACATGACAAGAAACATGATTGGCTGTATCGGGCGCTCGCGGGTCGCATGACAACAAGGAAGAAAAAAATACAATGCCGATGTATCCTTGGACATTGATCTTATGGATGTCACGTTTAGGATTGTCTATGTCATATTATTCGCCAACTTACAAAATATCCGGTAGTAAAACTAGTTTTTGACATACTAAATAGGTATTATAGCTCCAAGTCCAGGTAGGCTGTGATGTGGAATCTAGGTAAATAAAGAGAAAGAGACTTTTCTTCGGGCTGCGTTATATAAGTAAGTAGTGATTTTTGAAAGGGATGACACTGAGAGAAAAATCATTAGTTAACTAAACCAGGAATTAAAAAACAGTTCTGTACTGGGGGAAAAAATGAAGTTTAGTAACAATTATAGACGTTTCACTATTTCTGCAAAGTTTATTTATTTCTACAAACAGCTCAGTAATCCTAAATCTAATTTCAACAAACAGATAATAGAAATTGCAAGAACTACATAATAGAAATTGCAAAAGTCAATTTGTTCCTATTACTGACTCTCCTTGTCCCCGGATTAAGTTTATTTTTGTAATTATAAGTGTGTTTTTGTTATCCTTTTCTCTCAGTAGATGCTCTTGGTTTAAAAAAAATTGCGACCTATGTTTTTTAATTTTTTTTTTGTTAGCCTGGCTGAGTGTCCCACTGCTGAGCAAAGGCCTCCCCTCGTTTCCTCCACTCGACCCTGTTTTTTGTAGTTTCCCGCCAATTCGGTTAAAATGCGTCCAAGTCTTTTCGGTCTGCCTGCACTCCGGCCAGCACCATTTATGGTTTTTTAAGTTTGTCACGTGATTTTACCCGGAGACATTTTGTGTGCAATAACTGACTCAAATTAATAAACACAAATAAACCACAGAGCACAGACACAAATAGGCAACTTGTTAAACTGTTATATGAACCGTCACCAGAGTTGACAAATAATAATTTATAAAGTTAAAATATTTTTTTTTTAATTATTATTAATGGGCTTACTCATGGCCACAGACTAGCCGAGGCGTAGACGTGGCCTACGATGGAGCGAGCTCGCCCAGAAGCTGCCTGTTCACTCTTGATTTGAAGGTTGCCGGGTTATAAGAACACGGAAATATAGACGCCGGCAAGGAATTCCATTCCTTGGCAGTGCGCATAAGGAAAGTAGAAGCAAAGCGCTTCGTGCGAATTGGTGGAATATCTACCAAGTAAGGATGGAAACCGGCCGTGCGTCTAAAAGTCCGATGGTAGAATGGGGACGGTGGAATAAGCTCGTGTAGCTCTTGGGCACACTCCCCGAAGTGCAACCTGTAGATAAATAAATAAATGAGGCTTACAATATTTATTAAATACAAATTATACGATGCTAACACATTAGTTTGACATTGGTTCCATAAACCTGGCCGACGGCTCATTACTTGGATGACTTGGATCAATAACCCCCGCGCTTATACAACAATCATAATAGACGCCATGTTTCATAAGTTCCACACATGGACTATTCACAGACTTTGTTGAGTTGAAAGAGCGCCCATGTGTGCTATATAAGCGGCCGGTTACTTTAGAAATACTACTACTACGAGCCATAGCTTGCAGTCTCATTTTATCCAATCAAAACTCAACTCAAAACTCAATATCTAGGAAGTGGACATAGGAGCTCTGTGATAAATCAATGCAACCGAATAGTCCGGTCAGCATATTTATTTCTCGTTCTCACTTATAGCTGCATCCTATACGGCTACCATCAGTTTTGACGTTAACATAACGCTCACGTCTACGTACTCGTAATTTACTTTCTGTACATCTCGCTTTTAAGAAACCTGACACCCACCTATCCAAAGTGGCCCTGACCTGGAAGATGCCCGGCAAACGGAAACATGGTCGCCCTAAATCGACTTGGCGCCGTACTGTGGAGCAAGAGCTGGGTGTATTGGGGATGGGGTGGGAGGAGGCTACCCAAGCTGCCCAGGACCGGAGTCAGTGGAAGAAAAAGATTCGAGCCCTACACCCCAGCAGGGGGTAACAGGATGGAAAGAAGAAGAGACATCTCGCTTGCACTAATATATGCCTGTACGAGCGAGATGCATAGAAAGTAATTTACGTAGACGTGAGTGCATATGTCAATGTCAAAACTGGTGGTAGCCGTACTTAACGGACATACGACGGACCACCTTACAGTCGTTCGAACAGGCCTCTGACCGGACCGAGTTTGCAGTCCTGTATGCCCGTCTGTTACAGCGTTAACGCAATAGATCAGGTTACAGCATGATGTTTCCTATTCTGGCAACATATCAGTGTGATAATCATCGTTTATCGCGTTTATATCACTTATCGATGTGGACAAAACATCTTTCGCACCTAATATTTAATCATCCGGTGACCTCGATAGGTTTTGGGAATTTTAGCACCTGAACTGAACCTTGTTCTTTGAGTTGACGTTTTTGTTATTCCACTTGTGTAATACGTAAATCACACATGTTTGCCACCTTTTTAGGGTTCCGTCCCCAAAGGGTAAAAACGGGACCCTATTACTAAGACTCCGTCTGTCCGTCCGTCTGTCTGTCACCAGGATGTATCTCATCATCATCATCATCATCATCATGTCAGCCATAAGACGTCCACTGCTGAACATAGGCCTCCCCCTTGGACCACCTCCATACGTGCCGGATGGGGGGTGAATGCCATAATCGCCACGCTTGGCAGGCGGGTTGGCGATCGCAGTCGAGTACACCGAATTTGAGGGATTGTCCACCGGTGGTTTTGGACGTAGTTTAAGGACATACCCGGGTCCTGGATGGAGGATGTATCTAATGAACCGTTATTACTAGACAGTTGAAATTTTCACAGATGATGTATTTCTGTTGCCGCTATAACAACAAATACTAAAAAGCGCGGAACCCTCGGTGGGCGAGTCCGTAATAGTTTCATTTTCTTGACCTAATAGCATCACGTATGTCTTAGAATTGACATTTTTGAATATTTGTCGTCACAGTAGTTTCTACTTTGAGAACATTTACTGTTTTAAAAGAAAAAGTGAGCGAATGAAGCCATTGTATTTGAACACAGACAAAAAAAAATCTGTCTTTAAGTAGGTACCTATAGACCAAAATCACTTCTTAAGTTTTTCATTTCGTTTAAGTTTTTAGTTCTCATCTCAAAAGATCCTTTAAAGTATTAAAACTTAATTCGCTGAGTCAGAACGCTTTTGTTTTGTTTTTAAGACCACGAAAATGATTAATTACTCGGTTTAAAACTTTACATAACGGCTTTAAACGAAAAGCGTGAGATTAATTAGAAGTTCTAGCCTAAGGTGTTACTTTTGTGGGCCGTTGATAGGCTATTAAAATTAAATGTCTGCAAAAGGGTGGGTCCCTTTGTGGGGCCCCACGTGACCGCCGCCATGAGGCGTTCGGTCTAGCTAGGCCATAACGGCTCGGCTACCATACGACATTAAGCGACTTGCGACGGCGGCAGCGATAACCATAGGTTGGGGCAAGACACAGCGATCGGACCTTTCGTTCCCACTTCCCACCTATGGTGGTCGCTGCCGCCGTCGCAGGTCGCTCAATGTCGTGGCCGAGCCGTAAACCTGCCGAACCTTTCGGCCGCGACAAAACTGTATTTTCGGTAGTGTTCGGCCGAAGTTTCGGTTTCGGCATTAAAATCATGTTTTGGCCGAAGGTTCGGCCGAAACTAGAGCAAAACTAAACTTTCGGTTTCGGCAAAAAATCTGATTTTGATCGGACACTATATATTGGTGATTAAATCACTCTATAGTGGGGAGAGTAGAGTGATTAATCGCTACGATTTATAGTTACGTGTGTAGCCGGCATTAGATTGATTTGAGAGTAGAGATGGGCGCCAGCGGGTAAATACCGGGAAAATACCCAAAACTACCCAATCTACCCGATATTTACCCGTATCTACCCAAATTGTTGGGTATTTAAAATTTGTTCGTATAATTGAAGAAATTCATTATATAACTAAGATATATCAATATTATTATCGTATAAAATGCGTATAAATATGAAAATAAGTTAAAATAAAGTATACAAATCACAATCTCACAACTTTTTTGTACACAATTAATTTTTTTTTATACCTTTATACCTACTATTTTTTAATTGTTGTCATATTTTGGTTTTGATATTTCTACATTTTATTTTATTTATCGTTTAATACAGATATTTTTTCGTTAGGTATATGGCCAAATTTGATTTACTATAACCAGTTTGGATGAAATTTTGTGTGTATCTAAATTGTTTGATCTCAACCAGATCCCGAAAATGAGGATTCGAGAGCCACATTAATCCGCCACTTTACCGAAAACTTGCCATAAATCAGCACTGACGAAATCGAGATGCTCCTCAGGCAGCTTAAAAATGGAAGAGCCCCAGGCGAGGGCGGCGTTACGAGCTTCTGAAAGCGGGAGGTAAACCTGCAGTGAAGGAGCTCCAGAACATCTTTAACGCCGTTCTTTTCGATGGGAGAACTCCAGAGGTGTGGAGTAGGAGTGTAGTCGTGCTGTTCTTCAAAAAGGGAAATAAGGCCCTATTGAAGAACTACCGACCCATTTCGCTCCTAAGCCACATCTACAAGCTGTTTTCGAGGGTCATCACGAAGCGCCTAGCACGAAGACTCGGCGAATTTCAGCCACCGGAGCAGGCCGGATTTCGAGGAGGATACGGCACCATAGACCACATCTTCATAGTGCGGCAGATTATACAGAAGACTGAAGAGTATAATCGGCCCCTGTGCTTAGCATTTGTGGACTATGAGAAAGCCTTTGACTCCATTGAAGTCTGGGCTGTTCTGGATTCCCTGCAGCGATGCCAAGTCGACTGGTGATATATCCAAGTGTTGAGATGTCTGTACAACGCAGCTACCATGGCCGTCCAAGTCCAAAACCAGCAGACTAAGCCTATCCCCATGCATCGTGGTGTGAGACGAGGGGATGTGATATCCCCCAAATTGTTCACAAATGCATTGGAGGATATGTTTAAAACGCTCGACTGGAAGGAACATGGTAATAACATTAATGGCGAATACATCTCACACTTGCGATTTGCGGACGACATCGTCACCATGGCTGAGACGTTGCAGGATTTAGAGCATATGCTGACCGGTCTAGCTGATTCTTCTCAACACATAGGTCTCCGGATGAATTTGTACAAAACAAAAGTTATGTTCAACAAATGTGTTGCTCCGGGACCTATTTCAGTACAAGGGGCTGTTCTCGAGGTTGTTCAGGAATACGTCTACCTCGGGCAAATACTGCAGTTAGGAAGGAACAACTTCGAGAAAGAGTCGAATAGAAGGATACGGCTGGGCTGGGCAGCATATGGGAAGCTGCGTCGAGTCTTCACGTCGTCAATCCCACAGAGTCTGAAGACAAAAGTCTTCAATCAGTGCGTCCTACCCGTGATGACATACGGAGTCGAAACGTGGACACTCACGGTAGGGTCAGTCCATAAATTCAAAGTCGCTCAGCGAGCAATGGAAAGGGCTATGCTCGGAGTCTCTCTGAGGGATCGTATTCGAAATGAAGTCATCCGTCAGAGAACTAAAGTCGTCGACATAGCCAACCGGATTAGCAAGCTGAAGTGGCAGTGGGCCGGTCATATTAGCCGTAGAACCGATAACCGTTGGGGTAGACGAGTTCTCGAGTGGAGACCGCGCATCGGCAAACGTAGAGTAGGACGCCCTCAGACTAGATGGAGCGATGATCTTCGCAAGGCGGCCAGCAAGAGCTGGATCAAAGTTGCCGCAAATCGTGCTCAATGGCGTGCAATAGGAGAGGCCTATGTCCAGCAGTGGACGAGAGTAGGCTGATGATGATGATGATGAAAACACAATATGACCCAGTAGGTGGCACTGCTATCGGTATATATAAAGCCAATAGTGTTTTCAAACAATCCAGGTACCGGTTGAAATATATACACAAAATTTCATCCAAATCGGTTTCAGTCAGTAATTTAATATTAGGTGATATACCGACAGCAACGCCACCTACCGGGTCCAATAGTTTTTCAAACCATCCAGATACCCGTTGAAATATACATATATAATAATCATATATATACACAAAATTTCACCCAAATCGGTTTCAGTAAATCGAATTTGGCTATATACCGATAGCAGCGCCACCTACCGGGTATAATTGTTTTTCCCAACCCTTCAGGAACCCATTGAAATATACACACAAAATTTTATCGCTATCGTTCCAGCCGTTTAGGAGGAGTAGAGTGACAAACACACGTATTGTAGAACGTATGTTTAAGATAACTATTAAGCATTTATCAATTTTCTTAGTCAATACAAATATTATACGTTTTATATAACTACATGAGCATCAAAAAAACTGTTATTTGCAATATCTCCATTCAATTTACTACTCCGTTCCCAACTTTTATTTATACCCACTCATTTGGGTAGAAAAGGTAAATACCGGGTAGATTGGGTAAATACCCGATAAATACCCGATATCTACCCCGGGTATTTACCCGCCGCCCATCTCTATTTGAGAGGGACAACACTACGATGTTGCAACTATTTAATTCACTACAATTTCTTGTCGGTCTATAATGGTAACAGTTAGTTGTCTCCGGCCTTAAGGCTCATTTAGACGATGCGAGAACTCGCATGAGGGTTTCATTACGTTGCGCGTTTTGATAGGTCGGTTGAATTGGACGTAACCAACAGTCCGCAATCTAACTAAAATCGCATGCGAGTTCGCGCGCCGTCTAAAGGCCTGTGCACACCGGATGTGCGCGTGCGGTGTTGTAGTATACAGATTCTTATGAGACGGCACACCGCTTGTGTGACGTGCGTGTGCGGCTCCAACATTTTAGCGCACGCACACGTGCACGTTACGCACACGCAAGCCGGTGTGCACAGGCCTTACATACCTTTTGAAATTGGTTACAGTCTATCTAAAGGGATTTACGCACGAGTTGATCCGTTTTAATCATCAGCGACGGTACACGGTTTACACTTTAATTAAATTTATGTCCATGTCTTATAACTTTGACTGGATCTCATTTACTTGATGTAATCAAGCGCGAAAGGTGAAACACCTAATTGTAATTTCATTTGTGATTGTTATAGAAATCAATTAGAATTTGAAAACGAAAAGGTTTTAAAAAGTTCCGTAAAAAAGGTATTTTCCATTTTCCACTTTTATTTTCTCTCAGACAAATTGAAAGCCAGATTTACCAGAATTTTCTTTTCTCAGAATCATTGTACAGTCAAAGAATTTAATTTCCGACCCATTTCGTACTTTGTCACAGTGACAATCAATATGAAAGCCGCTAGAGACCTCATACGGTTGTCACTGTGACAAAGTACAAAATGGGTAGTAAATTAAATTCAGTTGCAATTTTTTCTGTTTACTGCATTTGCGTTTTTACGTGGAATTTCGTTTGCATGTGCAGGAAGAAAGATATCCAAGTAACTTTAATTTTTAACAAGCGAACGATGCTATTAAGCTTAGAATAGGGTGGATGCAGCAGTAGTTGACCAGTTAGGGCGAATGGTTCAAACATCAAACATCAACATTTATTCAGCAAATAGGCCACAAGGGCACTTTTACACGTCAACATTGAATTTACATAAAAGCAAAAATAATAACATCAACAATTTTATAGAATAAAACTAACAATTCAATCTAACGTATTACAATTACTAAGAGATGTATATGGTCTCTTAATGTCGAATTACATACAAAATACAGATAAAAAAAACACACAAAAAAAATCTATAATATTTAGAGGTGTAAATGTCTCTAGGTGTCAGAACTATAAGATTATATAGTTTATCAAGTTATCCTTAGGGATGTATAGGGTCTCCAAGAGTCAATATCCTGTATAATTAATACATTCATTAAAAGAAAAGAAACATACGAGAACAGAATGAGGCGTCTCACTGTAATTAATTAATAAAAATGAAGTTACTAAGTATAATAGCTCGTGTTAGCTTAACAGACCAGTCTCCACAAACAGCACCCGTTCACGAGTATGACGAGGTTGACCATCATATGAGTGTGACAAAGATAGAAAATTTCTAGCATACATTTTTCTATCTATTGGTCAACTACTGGTGCCTGGTCAACTATAGGGTTAACCATCCTAAATTTAAAACTGGATAAACTACTGTCTTGTGAGTTCAAGTCTCACCCAAGACAGTATTTTTTTCCACTTTTAAATTTATTCTAAGCTTAATATCCAACTAATATAGAAATTAATAAAGAAAAATACCCAAGTAAAAAGGAGCGAAAAACAGATTTCATACAAATATTAAACTACATCTAACTCCATCAGTAATAATTAAAAATTCAAAAAAAAAACACGTCCCCCATTGTTGATATACAACAAATTGTGTCAAGATATTTTCAATAATGTTAATATCCTATCCAGAGAGGAAAATGAGGACTACGTTTGTATGAAAAGGCGATTTTGCGCGCGCCCTCCACTTTCGTCCTAACCTAAAGTCCCTGCATACAATTTTTTGTATAGTTCATAGGTTTCTAATAGAGCCCGATGGCTAATACTATTGTGTATTGTTAAGTAAAACCGCACGTACTACTGCGAAAGAGGGTCTCAATTATTCTATTTGGCACCTGAGCGCGGACTAGTCAGACGCACAAAAAACTTTTTTTTTATTATTATTTTATTTATTTATTTATATATTCCAAAATCTATTTTTAACTTTGTTTATATAACTAAGGGTTCCAATTTCAAAAACAAAACAATTGCTTCTGGGTCTCAGACTCTCAGGATGTTAAGTGTTGCCAGCGACAAAACGTCTAGTCCAACAGGAAGCTATGACGTCATCATACCCATACGTATGCTAATAACGTTTCAATTCGTCATTGAATCTCATTGCCACTCCACGGACAGCGCAGAATCTAGATTCAGAATAGCCTGAATATGTATTAAGCATTGTATTTGGATAACATATTTGAATACTAAACTTAATAGGGCTGTCAATTAACCTTACCATATTTTTATTGTAACGATGTTTATTTATATAGAATAAGCAAATTATATTATAATGAAAGAGAATTGTAAAACATTATTCAATTGAAACCCAAATGTAAATTGTAAAACTTGTGTTAAAAACATATCATAATAAAATCGGAATTGCATTTAGGTCTGTTAGCCATTGTACATAGTTATCTGAGATACAGCCTGGTGACAGACAGACAGACAGACGGACAGTGGAGTCTTAGTCATAGGGTCCCATTTTTACCCGTTGGTTACGGAACCCTAAAAAACAATCCTTTGTTCTAATATTGGACTGGTAAAAATGCCCTCGAAATCCGATGCCTTTCACCCACGCTTTCACCTGTTTCAAAGGAAAATATAGCTTCGCAAATTCTAAATCAAGTTTGACTTTAACCGTCATCAAAAAGGGTTGACCAAACAAATTCTGTATTTGAACAAGCCATTTCGAATGTCCCAATCGAATATTGAATGCACGCGAGCGAGACAGCGTTATGCGCGCATGTAGCTCTGTCCTGCTTGCTCACCGGAGCGGCCTGCGTGAGACCGCCTTAGGGTGGTATTCCATCTGTCCAATATCTTGGTCCATCCAATGTCATTGCGTCTCACTCTGTCATTAAGCAAAATGTGCGATAAAATACACATTGGAGAGGTTGAATCCCTTAGGTATGTTTGATAGGCAAAATTAATTCCCGGTTTGTATAGGAGTCAGGGATGTTGCGGATCTTTTGACATCCGGGGGTGCGGATGCGGATGTCAAGATTAGGTACTTATAAAACGCCAATTATTACATTTTAATAATTTTTATTAATAAGAACGAAACATTTAGTATTTGAGCAGGAATATAACATAGGTGCATTGTACATATTTACCCCCTTAATCATGAACGTTTACTAAAGTTGACAAGCCGATAATAATCGTTTGTCGATCCCTTTCCATAGTTTCCATCATACTTTTACGTCGGAAAGGGACAAACGATTATTATATCGGCTTGTCAACTTTAGTAAACGTTTATGAATAAGGGGGTTAATAAACTTGGCCGACTTTTCTGGATCTAGGCGATTTCGTTATAGATATTGACGAAATTACCTAGGACTTACGCCACCGCTAAGACGTTCCTGTACCGACTTGTTCGACATGCGCATCTGCATTAAGCTCCGCATCGATTTTATGCGGATGCGGATTTTGAAAATAATGCAAAAGTTGCGCGGATGCGGATGCGAATATTCGCAACATCCCTGGTAAGGAGTCACGTGCCCAACTGCCGCAGGCACTTCGTATACATCAATATGCTATATGCTGTATAAATGTTTTATCAATAACATTTGCGTAGGAACTACGCGCGTTTCAGAGGGCCTATGCGAACCACGTTCGACGTGTTGCCTCTCTGTCGCACGTGTAAATTCGTACGTAAGTGTGACAGGGAGGCAGCATTTCGAACGTGGTTCGCGGTAGGCCCTCAGACGGGTGTATCATTTGCAGGTAGTGATTTATTGTACAGTCGCCATCAGACATATCTGAGCGGCCAAGGCGCTCACAAATATCTGAACACGTCTCTCTTGTCAAGGCGTTAAAGTAAGTGTTCAGATATTTTTGAGCACCTCGGCCGCTCCGATATATCTGATGGCGACTGTACATGTTCTGGGTATGGGAGCGAAAACGAGAATCTCTCAGTGGCGGATTTGCCCTAAGACGGCAAGATAGTGCGGCAAATTGTGACAAAAAATTCGCTGATGATAACAAGAAATAACTCAAAATGTAGTCAATATGATGGGTGCTGAGAAAGGGGCGGCTACAGGACCTGGGGCCTAGAGCGGCAGACTACAAATCCGCCACTGGAAACTCTTGATGGATATACATATTAATAATGAATATCATGACTATTTTGAAAAATACCTCGTATCTTGTCTTTGTCAATAATGTCAATCAAAAGAAACCGGGCAAGTGCGAGTCGGACTCGCGCACGAAGGGTTCCGTACCATAATGCAAAAAAAAAAAGCAAAAAGAAAACGGTCACCCATCCAAGTACTGACCCCTCCCGTCGTTGCTTAACTTTGGTCAAAAATCACGTTTGTTGTATGGGAGCCCCATTTAAATCTTTATTTTATTCTGTTTTTAGTATTTGTTGTTATAGCGGCAACAGAAATACATCATCTGTGAAAATTTCAACTGTCTAGCTATCACGGTTCGTGAGATACAGCCTGGTGACAGACGGACGGACGGACGGACGGACGGACGGACGGACAGCGAAGTCTAAGTAATAGGGTCCCGTTTTACCCTTTGGGTACGGAACCCTAAAAAATGTGGTAAGGCGCAGGGGGACAATTTCGACTGCGGGATAATTTCAACTAATCGAAATATTTTTTTTATCATACAAATCTCTTTAATATATTTTTCACCACACCAACTGGTTAAGGCTCTCTTGATACTTCAAAAACTGATGAGAAAGTTGTATTTTATCCACAAGTGTGACAAAGTAGACAGTAGGAATCGACAGAAAAATTGCTAATAAATGTGAGAATTGATTGCTAATAAATTTTTGGCAACCGTACTCGTATTGTGATCTAGAAAAGCACTAAAAACTTTTTCAAAATTTCTGCCGACAACCTACTGCACTTCAGCTCTGGATAATGATACCTGCTGAAGTGTGATCGTTATTTCAGAGTGCTTGTGCCAATATTTTAATTAATGAAACTTAATGACACACCGACTTGCCGATATAATTTTTTTATTGAAGAAAAAAGGGATAAATACCGCTTCCGGCAATACTCGAACTTGCGACCTTCGGGTTTTTCTTTTTATAATAATTTGTAATTCCGTCGCAAGATTCGCGCGGCGCGCCATATCTTTTGTTCGCCTCTTTTGAGCGTCCACGTTAGCGCTGTGGAAAATGGCGTCGCTGCGCAGTTGCGTCAACGTTGCGTTGAAAAGCAGCCATAGTTGACTAGACCACACTAGACGCTGACGCGACGCTCGGGAGACGCTATAGAGCGGGGTGGCCCTTAAATACTCGATGGGCCTAATCTTACAAAGATTCGATTACTAACCAAAACTGCTCACTCATTCTGTATTGTCGATGTGTTACAAGATAAAAGGTACCGTTCGAATTCAGACTGCATTACTGATGAAATGCGGCGCGACTTTACTGCCGACTGCATTGTTGCTGCAAATAGTGCAAATTAAGCTTAGTATAAATTTAAAAGTGGAAAAATTACTGTCTTGGTTGAGACTTAAACTCACGTTCGGTACTCCAGCGCTCTGCCATCTGAGCCACCAAGAGATCCATAGCCAGCAAATCTTTCCACCATATGAGTCACGGGGACCCTAGTGACATTTACCGTAAGAGTGTTACACTTCTTAAACGGCTACCGACATTTTGGTTGAAAACGTCATAAAGCCTCCTGCAGCAAATGTCAAAATCGATGTTGTTGTTCGGATATTTGACATTTGCATCTGCAATGCGGAAGGCAGCAATATCGCGCCACATCACCGCGGCAGTAATGCTATTGCAGTCTGAATCCGAAAGGTACCTTAAAGGTGAACTGTCTGAAGATTCCGTTATCAAAATGCATTCACTCATCACTCGCAACCCGCGGCGTTTGTTGCCCTTGAGGAATGTGAAAGTTTTATTTACTTACGTTGATATATTTGGTTTGAAATATATTAATTTTTTAACATACGGTGTAATTGCGCTTTTGTTTTACATAATAATTTATAGGGATAAGTTCGCCTTTATACCTCTATTTCTGTAATTTTTTTGGCTTCAGGCTACATAGCCGGCTGATTACGAGTATAACTATCCCTCCTCCTTCCCAGAGCGTGGCACTCCCCATAAAATGTCGTCCTCTGGTATACCGGCTGGTCCAAAGCGGGCATGTTCCCGGCTGGGTGTGGCGCATTCTTGTTCTTCTACTTATAACCTGTCATCACCATCATCATCTTAGCCTTTATCCCATATCGTAGGGTTAGGGATCGGCTCTCCGTATCGTTTTGCGCCATTCTTCTCTATTTTGCGTCATGTCAGGGCCAGCCCTATCGTCCTCAAATCTTTCTGTGCTCATCCATGTCGTATTTAGGACCTCTGCCCCTCCTACTTTCGGGAATGTCATTTAGGGCTCTCTTAGTCGTGTGGTGGTCGTCTCATCTTCTTCGTCCTCTAAACCTGTGTTGTGTGCAATAAAGTGATTAGGTAGGTACTACTACTACTCTATCTATCGACCAAATTTTATCGAAATCTGACGAAATAAAAAATGTCTAAATAAAAATCGACCCATAAAACAAAAACCAACCCCCAATATAAGGGATAAGAACAAGGTGTTTATCCCACACTTTTCTTAAACTTCCCTTTCCAGTATTCGGGTGAAAATCGAACCTTTATACCTCCGCTGATAACTCGATAAGTGATCTTAACCGTCATTACCTCCAAGTTCCACCGGCCCTTGATTGACCACGTCCTATTGATTCGGACCCGTGACCCACTTACAAACAAACCTATCTTACACACGCCACCCCTTACTGCTATCATAAATAGGGCCATTATTGCTTGCTCCGAAGGTAAAGTAAGCTTGTCGTTCAAGCCACGCGCCGGTCGCATTGTCCAACCACAGTTATGTTCATTATTAGGAATGGAAGAGAAAATAATTTCGTATCCGACCCGCGTCATGCAGACTTATTGCGGATTATAATGATAACATACCAAAGAAAATCAACAGTTCAGAAACATATCAAGTTTAATTGCTTATTCCGAGTATTTCCGAGATAGAATCCCTTTTAAGGAAAGGGGACGTCCGCTTCGAATACAAACGTAGCCATATACATCTCTGGATATTGACATTTTGCAAAATATTTTTGCATAACATGATGTATATTAACCGTAGCTAATATGCATCTACGTTTGAATTTTTCAGATTGTTTTTATTTTTGTAAAAATAAGAGGCGAAAAATATATTTCAAACAAATTTTTAAATGCTCCTAACTTTTATGATAAATAAAAATTCGAAAACAATCAAACGTAGGGGCATGGCTGTGGTTGATATACAACTAATTGTGTCAAAATATTCTCAATAATGTTAATATCCAGAGAGGAAAATGAGGATACGTTTGTATGAAAAGGCGATTTCGCGCGGGTCCTCCACTTTCGTCTTAAGTAATATCTGTATACATATTACATAACATGGCATATCGTGCCCATCTGGGGTATGATTTAGACAAATGATACGACGGCTGGTTGGTATGCAGTGAGCGTTATCGCATATCGCTATAAAACACATTTGTCTCTGAGCTTCCTTGCGTGCCCTCGTCACGGCCGAGAAGCCTTCACGATAAATCCGAAAGTACTGCCAGTACTGCCAACTTGCAAACGCGAATAAAAAATAATAAAGAGCCAACGAGAAAGGCGCAAACAAGCCGGGATCGGTTTGTTCAACTTTTTCATTTGGCAACTTTGATTGCCTCCGAATGCTTTGCTGAATATAAATTTGCTAGCTTTGCCTTATCTTAAAATGCATTTAGGTTTTACCGTAAAAATCTTCACAGATATGAAAGGCCGGGAATTTTCCCAGTTCTTTTATTTATCCGGCATCGCTTTTAGCTTGAAGAGCGCTTTGAAAAGCAGTGCTTAGATACCTACAGGCTCTATTTAATTAAAGTCCTCAGAAGTTGTTGTTCTCTTTGCTGTTTAGAACCAATAAAGTATTCCACGACTTTCGCAATGTCCAATACAAACTTTTTTCTGTCGACGACCGTTCGGAAACTTCTGCAAAGGCTCACAAAACTAGAAGCCTCTCGAAATTTGCTTAAATCGGTCTCGTAATTTTTTGCTTAGTATTGGAAATACGGCTCTGAAAAGACGTCTATGGGTTTTATTAAATGGGATTTGTGTTTCCAAATCTCATTTTCTATTATTTCGTCCGATCTGTCGTATTCTCGACTGGCGGGAAATCCTTTTATTATAGGTATCTAAAAAAGGTTTTTGTAATCAAGATTCTTTGCTGAATCAAAGTTTGATCGACTCTTTTTTGGTGTGGGCAGTGAACAAACAAACGGTATACCTGCACGGTTCTGGGAACTGAGGCTTGGAATCTAATGAATGCATAAGCTATCCCCTTTACGGATTTGTTTCTTTATTTAACACGCCTCGGATAAAACCGTTTTTTAGCGGTTTCCTGTCAATTGTTGAAAGAATTGGACGCCGTTGGTCTGCCTTTTGATTAAAAAACGCCATTTGATCGCAATTTATTCCCGGGGCGAGCAATTATTGTTGCACCTTTAAAATAGACTTTTACCTTACTTCAAAAGCTTTAACGTCAAGCTATAATATCACATTATACCTATTGCGTTTGAGGATTGGGTTCGATGACTATTATTATTCAGTTGAGAATTATCGGTTGCACGATCTTATTATTTTTTCGTTTACATTTCTTTCGCTTTGAGAAAAAGGAGGATCATAAAACGAAATAAGAGCTTTTTTTATGCGTCATAACGCGGAGGAGTTTAAAACAACGAAACGGCTACTTATTTGTATAACGATAAGGTTTAATTTTAGACTTGATTTAATCTTCTTAATGTTTTAGGCGAAAGCGCGGTGTTGAAGATAATAATATGTACATACATATATATATCAAAGACAACGCCTTTTTTTGGCGTTTTTACAACCTTTAGCCATTAGTGAAAATCTTTCAATATGACGTACATAGAGTATGTGTAATTTGAGCTCTTGAGCACGCAACAAAGTGTGGTAACGCCACTACCATCGCCCACGCTGTTAACTTTACATCGGTGGACCTTATGTCTTTTGTAATAAGGTCCACCGATGTACAGTTAGAAGTGTTGCTTTTTGTACAAACGTCAAATTCTTGTGAAAAAGTCGTTTATTATAGTTGCGCTGCCACTGTACGCATGTGTCAGTAAATCCATTAGTTTAGCACACCTTCATACATATGTATGTAGAGATGCCAAGCTAATAACTTTGCTGACTGTAAAGTGTAAATACTACGAGTAGCTAAAGGCGACCAAGTAGGCAGATATGTCTGTATTTATTAAAGACCTAAAACTAAGGACAAGAGAGAACCTCTTCTTTCCGAATTTCGAAGCAGGTCAAAAATATATTTAAAAAACCGGCGGACGAAGGGTTCCGTATCATTACCTAAAAATGGCAAAAAAATCACGTTGTATGGGAGCCCCACTTAAACATGTATTATATTCCATTTTTCTCTGAATTTTCTGAAAATCTGTGAAATTTTCTACTGTCTAGGTCTGTATTATATTCTACACTGAGAGAAAAATCATCACCAGGAATTAAAAAACAGTTCTGTACTGGGGGAAAAAATGAAGTTGTTTACGCCAAGTGCAAGCACCTTTCACATGTGCCGTGTGCAATAATCGTAGGCCAATTTCCTAGAGGCTCAAGCGTAACTTAAATGGTATGTCACTACATTCATTATGGTAAAACTTCATATCGATGGATTCTATTTCCCAGGACGATTCGGAGCGTTGTAGCGAACGCACGTAGGTTGCATTCCTGCCGGGTTTGAAGCTAGACTTGGCCGCAGCCATTGACCACGCCGCGTGTGTTTTCAGTATAGTTATTTTCTAAGAATAGTAGTTGTCGTGTCACGATTGTCACGCATCAGGCGTCAGTGTACGAACGAATAAGTGTAGATTAACGTAAAATATACGTGCATGTGAAACATTGAGTTTCTTTTCATCGCCACACCTACCCGAACCACCCAGGCCGGAGCGGCCAGGGTCCTCAGCGGCATCACAGCAGGCTTTGGAAGGCCTAGCTCCTACCGGACCACGCGAGGCGTCACACCGGAGCGGTGGAGGCGCTCCTCACCAGCAACGAGCACCAAAGGAAAGAGAAGTATCGGAACGCGACCACGGGAGTCCGGGCTAACCGCCTTGTGACGTAGACATTTTTGGTGTTCCCATCAGAGGGGAGGAATTACAGCACGATATTATTGAAAGCCATCGTCATCAACGCGAGCACCGCAGCGGTACATCGCATTGGTAGCGTAATCATCGCTTCAAGTACTCATCGTGTCAGCATTATTCATTTTTGCCGTTAAATTCAGTGGAAACGGAGCCCGGTGCGGTTGGGCATAGTGCGAAAAAATCAAATCAAATCGTAATAAAAGGGAAGGCGTCGGCCGCCATTTTCTTGCGTAGGCAACGGACGGGGACCGTACAGTGCGGAGTGCGGCCATTAGCATAAGGACATTTCCGGTTCGCGGCAAACGTCAGTTTGGGACATTTAGGTTAGAATTATCTGTCAACGTCAAGTGTCGCCAATAGATTAATTAGGTTATCGTCAATATAAAATCCAACTTTAAGGTAAAGCCAAAGCCACCTAACTTGTAAACTGTTAGTCGAATAGTGTCACAAATTAGTGTCTTTCATTAATCGTAAAGTAAATTCACGTCATGTCGTTAAAGTCAATCAAGGTGCAGCTGCGCACCAAGTACCAAATGTTGACCGACTATGCTGGCACGGTCACATCACGACCTGACAGCATGGCCGCGTCGGTGGCGAAGCGGCACTTTGATCTTATTTATACTGAGTACGTCAAGGCCCACGAGTCACTGCTGGCCTACGAAGGTGAGCTCGAGGAGGAGGAACGACTTCAATACCAGGAGTGCTTCAGCGAGGTTAACCGGCTGCTGATCCAGCTAGACGAGGCGTCGGCTGGAGAGGCTGGCCAGTCACACACACCCCGTGGACAGGCAGGTAAAGTCAAATTGCCCTCTGTGCAGCTGCCCACCTTCAGTGGCAACCTGCCAGAGTGGCTCTCCTTCTATGATCTCTTTATGTCGTTAGTCAATAGTAGGGACATCTCCGACGCGGAGAAACATTACTATCTTCGGTCGTCGTTGCAAGGGGAGGCGCTGTCCATTATACAGCACCTTCCGATGGACGGACCCAACTACGCGGTAGCTTTACAGTTATTGCGGGCTCGGTATCAGAATAACAGGCTGCTGTTGGATACATTCATTAGCCGAATCATGAACCTGCCTTCAGTGGCGCACTGGAGTGCAGGGTCACGCTCAGCTTTCTATGACCCGCTCCGGGAGTCAGTCCAGGCGCTTGAGAAGCTCAAGCAGCCAATCACGGAGTGGTCATACTTATTGGTTTTTATAATTTTGCAGAAACTACCGAACAGAATCAAGACCTTATACGAGGAGAGGTACGGTGGCAATCCGGAGGTGTTGCCCACTCTCACGCAGCTACTGGCGCTGTTGGAGGAGCAGTGCCGGGTTCAGCAAGCGGTCTCGCCAGCAGCGGTGGAGCAACCAACTGCGCAGCGTGGTTCCGCACCTGCACGAGGAAGAGCGGGGCCGTCGGGTCAAGCTACCAGGAAACCGGGACCGCCAGCGAGGGTCTTCGCCATCGAACAAGAGACCAATCAGGTGTTGAGGCGTACGGCACCTGCTTCGGTCACGTGCTGATGGGGGCAACTTGGAATTACCCATCATCATTAACAACACCGACCGCCGGGACATCAGTAGAGGACTACGGCATCCATGCTACTCGGCTCGAGGACGTCCTAGAAAGGTTTTGGAGAGTGGAGCAGCCCCCCGAGGAGCGGCCGCAACACCCAGAACACCTCGAATGTGAAAGGTTGTATACCTCCACTACTCAACGTTTAGATAATGGCCAATTCATGGTGCGGTTGCCGCTGCGGGCAGACCGACCCAAGCTGGGCGAGTCTAGGGCTCTAGCCATGCGTAGACTGATTTCGTTGGAGGCCAGGCTGGCCAAAAATCCAGTATTTGCTGAAAAATATAAGGAATTCATGAGGGACTATGAGGCACTTGGTCATATGTCCAAATCAGACTTTAATTTCGAGAGCGAACACTATGTAATACCCCACCACGGAATTTTCAAAAAGGGATCCGAAAAGATCCGCGTCGTATATAACGCTGCAGCTAACTCAAGCACCGGAGTATCGCTCAATCAATGCCTTCACTCAGGCAAACCGCTTCAAAATGATATCACTCAAATATTGTTAAATTTCAGACGTCATCAAGTTGTCTTCACGACCGACATCAGAATGATGTTCCGGCAAACGTGGATACACCCCAGCGATAGGCGCTATCAGCTGATTCTGTGGCGCGAGGATCCGTCGCAGGATGTACAGGTATATGAGTTAAATACCAATCATATTTAGATTCAAACTGTTTTTACAATCACTGTTCACAGATGGATTACAGTGGGATGAGCCACTGTCCCATACTCAAGACCTTCAATGGAATGAACTCATTCAAGATCTACATCACTTGAGTCAGCTACAGATTCCGCGGTGCGTCACTCTGCCCGGTGCGGTGTCACACTCCCTCCACGGCTTTGGAGATGCGTCGGAGCTCGGCTACGGAGCCTGCGTGTACCTCCGGACTGAGGACGCGTCAGGGAATGTACTAGTACGGTTAGTGATAGCTAAGACTCGCGTAGCGTCAAGGAGAGTCAAACAAACCATTCCGAAGAGCGAGTTAAATGCAGCTCACCTGGTTTATAAGTTATTAAACCACGTCGCAGCGGCATACGAGGAATCAGTTCAGATTGACAGCATAAATGCTTGGTCAGATTCCAGAATTGTGCTATGTTGGTTGAACACAAAGCCTCATGTGCTACAGACTTTTGAAGGTAACCGTGTTCAAGATATTCAACAGTCAACCCGACCTATGACATGGAGGTATGTCAGATCGGAGTCGAACCCTGCCGATGTCGCATCGCGGGGGGCTACGGCGAAGGACCTCATCGGGTTTCATCTTTGGTGGAACCCAGAATGGTTAATGACGAATGAGTCACAGTGGCCGACGATGCCGGTCACCATGTCACCAGATTTACCCGGATTCAAACAGTTACATCACATTACGCCGGCCGAGAAGTCATGGGAGGAGTTTCTGTTATCACGAGTCAGTTCGTTCAACAAGCTTATCAATGTGACGTCATACGTATTGCGATTTTGTAAGAACGTTCGTTTGCCGAAAGCGCAACGGAACGTTCGCCCTACGCTAACGATCGACGAAAATCGTGAGGCAATGAACCACTGGATTAAGTACGTTCAACTGGATGCTTACAGAGATGAAATCGTGTTATTGAAAGGAGGCAAGATTGTTTGCAAGTCACTTCAAAAACTCAGCGTTTTCGTAGATGAGAATCACTTCATTCGCGTCGGAGGGCGACTGCGGCATTCATGCTTACGTTACGATGCTAAGCACCCATACCTTCTACCTAAAGACCATAAATGGACTCAAATGTTGATGCAGCATTATCACCGTACCTATTGTCACGCTTCAACGAGCGCACTCATCAATATACTCCGGCAACGTTACTGGATCCCGTCGGCGCGACGTGTGGTATCCCGCGTAATCAATAGCTGTATGTCGTGTTTCAGATTCAACGCTTCAACGCAGGCCCCGTTTATGGCAGATTTGCCAGCGGACCGAGTCACGGCGGCTCGTGCCTTTTCAGGAGTAGCAACCGATTTTGCCGGTCCCTACTGGGTCAAAAGTAGTCACCTCAGAAATGCTAAATCACTCAAAGCTTATCTGTGTGTTTTCGTATGTTTAGGAACGAAAGCCGTACATCTTGAACTCGTCTCGTCGCTGAGCACCGAGGCCTTCATTGCGGCGTTCACACGGTTTGTCAGTCGACGAGGGCTGCCCGCCTTAGTCAGGAGCGATCAAGGTACAAATTTCAAAGGTGCTAGCTCATACCTCAAGGAGGTTAGTCAGTTCTTACTTGACAACGAAATTGTCCTCCAGGAGGAATTTCGTCGCCAAGGTGTCCGCTGGGAGTTCAATCCTCCTGGTGTCCCTCACATGTCAGGCTTGGTAGAAGCCGCAGTCAAGAGTAGTAAGAACCTACTCAAGCGTGAGTTAGGGGACCGCATACTGACCTTCGAGGGTCTTTCAACCGTATTTACCAAAGTAGAATCGGTGCTTAACTCACGGCCTCTGGTTCCTTTATCCGAGGACCCATGTGACTTGGAAGTACTCACTCCGGGCCACTTTCTTATAGGGCAACCATTGCTATCGGTACCTGAGTACCCGTGGAAAGACACTAATGTAGCATGTTTATCACATTTCCAGTCTGTACAAAAGATTTCACAAAACTTTTGGGCTAAATGGCATATTACTTACCTTAATAATTTGCAAACCAGACTCAAATGGTACAATCATGTTCCTAACATGGCTTTAAATGATTTAGTATTAATCAAGGATGAAACTGCACCCCCTCTCCACTGGCGTAGAGGTAGAGTGATTCAATTATTTAAAGGTGCAGATGATATTGTACGATCAGTTAAATTAAAAACTCAGGGCGGCGACTTAATCCGGCCCGTTGTCAAATTGTGTAAATTACCAGTAGAGTGTACTTAACTGTATTAATTTATAAGTTATGTTTTGGTATTGTCACATGTTAACAACTTATGGTACCTACTGTTTAAATTGAATTTATTTATATCAAGATGACTCACTGATTTCTAATTGCAACTGTACTAGGTACTGTTTCTTTATAAGTATTTAGTTGGTTACTTGTTCTTTCATGTCACCACTTTGCTGTGGTCAATGTTTGATAGTGCTGTAAGTTAGACTAGCTAATCCATTGTGCTTCAAGGTATCAGCTCAACTCTGGCCTCCCCCCCGCAGGAATGTTTACGCCAAGTGCAAGCACCTTTCACATGTGCCGTGTGCAATAATCGTAGGCCAATTTCCTAGAGGCTCAAGCGTAACTTAAATGGTATGTCACTACATTCATTATGGTAAAACTTCATATCGATGGATTCTATTTCCCAGGACGATTCGGAGCGTTGTAGCGAACGCACGTAGGTTGCATTCCTGCCGGGTTTGAAGCTAGACTTGGCCGCAGCCATTGACCACGCCGCGTGTGTTTTCAGTATAGTTATTTTCTAAGAATAGTAGTTGTCGTGTCACGATTGTCACGCATCAGGCGTCAGTGTACGAACGAATAAGTGTAGATTAACGTAAAATATACGTGCATGTGAAACATTGAGTTTCTTTTCATCGCCACACCTACCCGAACCACCCAGGCCGGAGCGGCCAGGGTCCTCAGCGGCATCACAGCAGGCTTTGGAAGGCCTAGCTCCTACCGGACCACGCGAGGCGTCACACCGGAGCGGTGGAGGCGCTCCTCACCAGCAACGAGCACCAAAGGAAAGAGAAGTATCGGAACGCGACCACGGGAGTCCGGGCTAACCGCCTTGTGACGTAGACAGAAGTTTTAGTAATAATTATGGACGTTTCACTATTTCTGTAAAGTTTATTTATTTCTACAAACAGCTCAGTAATCCCGAATATAATTTCAACAAAAAGATAATAGAAATTGCAAGAACTAATAGAAATTACAAAAGTCAATTTGTTCATATTAGTTAACTCTCCTTGTCCCCGGATTAAGTTTATTTTTCTCTGAAATTTCTGAAAATCTGTGAAATTTTCTACTGTCTAGGTCTATCAACGGTTCATGAGATACAGCCTGGTGACAGACTGACAGACGGACCTTTTTGCCCTTCGGTGGTTTTTACCCTTCGGGTACGGAACCCTAAAAACGGTGTGGTCCATGAAAATGACACTTTCCAGTAAAAAATGAAGCCGGAAACTAGCAGCGACGTTAGTCCCATGGCAGGATTAATTCAGTCGTCTAACTAAATGAATACGAGGCTCCGTTAATATTCCCTTTGACCGGCGGGCGTGGTCCGCATGAGATATGAAATATTACTTGTACTTGGTGCGGAAATTTCATCAGGTTTACGTATACATAATATATTATTTAGCATTGGTAAAACATATATATATGGTATCTTTGAAGTGATATTACATTATGATTTTTTTGAAGTGAAAACGTCTTTAGCGCGCTGAGCACTTTGAGGTGGGGAACAAATTATAAACTCGATTCAGCGTAACGCGTAACGTAACGCTGACGTCATGTGTCACGGACAATGTTATTGACCAAAGAACTTTAGTCATAACCATACGTCGGACTCCAGCGGGCATTTTCGTGGCATGTCAGAATGATAGGTAAGGTTCGCAAATCAATCAATTCACTTTCGAGTATTTGTACTTAGTATAGTAGTGGTACCTAGTATTTATAATGTAACAAATAAAGCAAATCTTTCTATTGATTAGACGGCACTCTACCAACAAATATAAGTATAAACAACAGTCATAATAACGCATGTCAGCTATTTATTTGTTTTTTAAGTGGCCACTTCAGTGGGCTATCAATCATCACTTCAAAGAGTATTTACACATTAAAGATGAATAAATGATAACGGGTAACTAATTTAATTAACTATGTTACAAATACTAGGTACATTATAATACTCGTAAGTTAAGATTTTTTTGTAAACCTTACCTTGCCCTCAAACTGCCCCCTATAGTCCGACGTTTGGTCATAACGTTTCATAATCAGGTCAATTATTTAAAACTGGACTTTTAATATTAAGCAATAAAGCTCAATGTTCTAATCTTGTACGGGCTGAAATACGAGGATCTCACAGTTACATTCTAACTTTATATCACTCAAATATAATTCAATAAAGCTACATCTTGATGAGATCGCTAATAAAAGTGAACTCTAGTATTGGTGAATAAAACTCAAAATATCATGACCAAATATATTTAGATACGAGGTCTGCAAGGTAACTTTACAATTTCTATTCGAATTTTAAACAATTAACGCTACAAATTTAAGCTCACTGGCCAGCAATTTCGGAAGTAAAGTTTTTCAATAGAAAAGGAGGATGGATCAATTATACATAGTGCTGCAGACATTTTGGACAAGTCATTGAGTTTTCTTTTTTTTGAAAATTGTTCACATCTATCCAGGGCTATAACCTTTCGAGCAACACCGGGAATGGAGACAACATTTGTAATATGTCCCCTCTGTCGAAGCATAGGCACAAACTATACCTATGGCGCTGCGTGTTGTGAGTTGTGATTGTGACTCTTCCGCACACAAAGAGAGATCGAGGTGTGCAAGATTTGTCTGTGATGTGTGTAATTTTCTTTGTATTTGTGTCGTCATTACAGGTTGGATTTTGTATGTAGTGACACAGAATAAATAATAGTACTAGGTACAGAAGACTCACTGTCTACGTCACAAGGCGGTTAGCCCGGACTCCCGTGGTCGCGTTCCTATACTTCTCTTTCCTTTGGTGCTCGTTGCTGGTGAGGAGCGCCTCCACCGCTCCGGTGTGACGCCTCGCGTGGTCCGGTAGGAGCTAGGCCTTCCAAAGCCTGCTGTGATGCCGCTGAGGACCCTGGCCGTTCCGGCCTGGGTGGTTCGGGTAGGTGTGGCGATGAAAAGAAACTCAATGTTTCATATGCACGTATATTTTACGTTAATCTACACTTATTCGTTCGTACACTGACGCCTGATGCGTGACAATCGTGACACGACAACTACTATTCTTAGAAAATAACTATACTGAAAACACACGCGGCGTGGTCAATGGCTGCGGCCAAGTCTAGCTTCAAACCCGGCAGGAATGCAACCTACGTGCGTTCGCTACAACGCTCCGAATCGTCCTGGTCCGGAAATAGAATCCATCGATATGAAGTTTTACCATAATGAATGTAGTGACATACCATTTAAGTTACGCTTGAGCCTCTAGGAAATTGGCCTACGATTATTGCACACGGCACATGTGAAAGGTGCTTGCACTTGGCGTAAACATTCCTGCGGGGGGGAGGCCAGAGTTGAGCTGATACCTTGAAGCACAATGGATTAGCTAGTCTAACTTACAGCACTATCAAACATTGACCACAGCAAAGTGGTGACATGAAAGAACAAGTAACCAACTAAATACTTATAAAGAAACAGTACCTAGTACAGTTGCAATTAGAAATCAGTGAGTCATCTTGATATAAATAAATTCAATTTAAACAGTAGGTACCATAGGTTGTTAACATGTGACAATACCAAAACATAACTTATAAATTAATACAGTTAAGTACACTCTACTGGTAATTTACACAATTTGACAACGGGCCGGATTAAGTCGCCGCCCTGAGTTTTTAATTTAACTGATCGTACAATATCATCTGCACCTTTAAATAATTGAATCACTCTACCTCTACGCCAGTGGAGAGGGGGTGCAGTTTCATCCTTGATTAATACTAAATCATTTAAAGCCATGTTAGGAACATGATTGTACCATTTGAGTCTGGTTTGCAAATTATTAAGGTAAGTAATATGCCATTTAGCCCAAAAGTTTTGTGAAATCTTTTGTAAAGACTGGAAATGTGATAAACATGCTACATTAGTGTCTTTCCACGGGTACTCAGGTACCGATAGCAATGGTTGCCCTATAAGAAAGTGGCCCGGAGTGAGTACTTCCAAGTCACATGGGTCCTCGGATAAAGGAACCAGAGGCCGTGAGTTAAGCACCGATTCTACTTTGGTAAATACGGTTGAAAGACCCTCGAAGGTCAGTATGCGGTCCCCTAACTCACGCTTGAGTAGGTTCTTACTACTCTTGACTGCGGCTTCTACCAAGCCTGACATGTGAGGGGCACCAGGAGGATTGAACTCCCAGCGGACACCTTGGCGACGAAATTCCTCCTGGAGGACAATTTCGTTGTCAAGTAAGAACTGACTAACCTCCTTGAGGTATGAGCTAGCACCTTTGAAATTTGTACCTTGATCGCTCCTGACTAAGGCGGGCAGCCCTCGTCGACTGACAAACCGTGTGAACGCCGCAATGAAGGCCTCGGTGCTCAGCGACGAGACGAGTTCAAGATGTACGGCTTTCGTTCCTAAACATACGAAAACACACAGATAAGCTTTGAGTGATTTAGCATTTCTGAGGTGACTACTTTTGACCCAGTAGGGACCGGCAAAATCGGTTGCTACTCCTGAAAAGGCACGAGCCGCCGTGACTCGGTCCGCTGGCAAATCTGCCATAAACGGGGCCTGCGTTGAAGCGTTGAATCTGAAACACGACATACAGCTATTGATTACGCGGGATACCACACGTCGCGCCGACGGGATCCAGTAACGTTGCCGGAGTATATTGATGAGTGCGCTCGTTGAAGCGTGACAATAGGTACGGTGATAATGCTGCATCAACATTTGAGTCCATTTATGGTCTTTAGGTAGAAGGTATGGGTGCTTAGCATCGTAACGTAAGCATGAATGCCGCAGTCGCCCTCCGACGCGAATGAAGTGATTCTCATCTACGAAAACGCTGAGTTTTTGAAGTGACTTGCAAACAATCTTGCCTCCTTTCAATAACACGATTTCATCTCTGTAAGCATCCAGTTGAACGTACTTAATCCAGTGGTTCATTGCCTCACGATTTTCGTCGATCGTTAGCGTAGGGCGAACGTTCCGTTGCGCTTTCGGCAAACGAACGTTCTTACAAAATCGCAATACGTATGACGTCACATTGATAAGCTTGTTGAACGAACTGACTCGTGATAACAGAAACTCCTCCCATGACTTCTCGGCCGGCGTAATGTGATGTAACTGTTTGAATCCGGGTAAATCTGGTGACATGGTGACCGGCATCGTCGGCCACTGTGACTCATTCGTCATTAACCATTCTGGGTTCCACCAAAGATGAAACCCGATGAGGTCCTTCGCCGTAGCCCCCCGCGATGCGACATCGGCAGGGTTCGACTCCGATCTGACATACCTCCAGGTCATAGGTCGGGTTGACTGTTGAATATCTTGAACACGGTTACCTTCAAAAGTCTGTAGCACATGAGGCTTTGTGTTCAACCAACATAGCACAATTCTGGAATCTGACCAAGCATTTATGCTGTCAATCTGAACTGATTCCTCGTATGCCGCTGCGACGTGGTTTAATAACTTATAAACCAGGTGAGCTGCATTTAACTCGCTCTTCGGAATGGTTTGTTTGACTCTCCTTGACGCTACGCGAGTCTTAGCTATCACTAACCGTACTAGTACATTCCCTGACGCGTCCTCAGTCCGGAGGTACACGCAGGCTCCGTAGCCGAGCTCCGACGCATCTCCAAAGCCGTGGAGGGAGTGTGACACCGCACCGGGCAGAGTGACGCACCGCGGAATCTGTAGCTGACTCAAGTGATGTAGATCTTGAATGAGTTCATTCCATTGAAGGTCTTGAGTATGGGACAGTGGCTCATCCCACTGTAATCCATCTGTGAACAGTGATTGTAAAAACAGTTTGAATCTAAATATGATTGGTGCGCAATAGCCACACGGGTCATACAGTCTAGCTATGGTACTCAATATGCTACGTTTCGTCGTTGGTTGGCCCAACGGTATGTTGAGTTGATACGACATGGAATCTGACATGGGGTTCCACTGTATCCCTAATACCTTTATGAAACTCTTGTCGTCAGTGTCAAACTGACGAGGCATCTCACAATGCTCCTGCGGAAGATCCTGTAATAATTCTCTGCGGTTAGACGACCATTTGCGTAACTCATATCCAGCGCTCCGCATGAGTTCTATGAGTTCTGATTTGAGTTCTTGGGCCTCGGTGAGTGAATCAGCCCCAGTGAGGATGTCGTCAACATATACATCTCTGCGCATGATATGAGCAGCCGGTGAGTCTGGATGCTGGGCTTCCCAGTCATCAGCTAATCGAAGTAAGGTCCTTATCGCGATGAAAGGACTGGAGCGTAGTCCGTATGTATTGGTATTTAACTCATATACCTGTACATCCTGCGACGGATCCTCGCGCCACAGAATCAGCTGATAGCGCCTATCGCTGGGGTGTATCCACGTTTGCCGGAACATCATTCTGATGTCGGTCGTGAAGACAACTTGATGACGTCTGAAATTTAACAATATTTGAGTGATATCATTTTGAAGCGGTTTGCCTGAGTGAAGGCATTGATTGAGCGATACTCCGGTGCTTGAGTTAGCTGCAGCGTTATATACGACGCGGATCTTTTCGGATCCCTTTTTGAAAATTCCGTGGTGGGGTATTACATAGTGTTCGCTCTCGAAATTAAAGTCTGATTTGGACATATGACCAAGTGCCTCATAGTCCCTCATGAATTCCTTATATTTTTCAGCAAATACTGGATTTTTGGCCAGCCTGGCCTCCAACGAAATCAGTCTACGCATGGCTAGAGCCCTAGACTCGCCCAGCTTGGGTCGGTCTGCCCGCAGCGGCAACCGCACCATGAATTGGCCATTATCTAAACGTTGAGTAGTGGAGGTATACAACCTTTCACATTCGAGGTGTTCTGGGTGTTGCGGCCGCTCCTCGGGGGGCTGCTCCACTCTCCAAAACCTTTCTAGGACGTCCTCGAGCCGAGTAGCATGGATGCCGTAGTCCTCTACTGATGTCCCGGCGGTCGGTGTTGTTAATGATGATGGGTAATTCCAAGTTGCCCCCATCAGCACGTGACCGAAGCAGGTGCCGTACGCCTCAACACCTGGAATGTTAGTGAGTATCTTTGAACCAGTGTATATATAATTGAGCACATCCGTTCCTAGAATGATGTCCACATCCTGCGATTTATCCAAGGCAGGGTCAGCTAATTCAAGTTTTGATGAATCCAAATGAGTCCTGATCTCAGTATCATAATAAGGTATGTTTCCCGTAACCCTGTACATGACTGTAGCTACTACACTGATGATAGGCACTGTTTTCCCGCGTGGTTTGAATACAAGCTTAGCAATCGTGCCTGGCACATTTACCTTTATGTCACCTACTCCAAAAATATTATTCCCAGTAAACTGTTGGTGTACTTTGAATCTTTCTACAAATGATTTCTTCACTACGGAGCACCCCGCTCCCGAGTCAAGCAAAGCCCTAGCTTTAACATAAGACCCATTGCCTGATCTGACCATGATCACAGCTGTAGGAGAGACACGAATTGGCGCCATTCGTAGTCTTTCCTCCGGTGCACCAACAGTGGCCTGATCTCATTGTTCAGGCTCAGGACTGCTCCGAGTCCCGAAGCGCAATGAGTGGAATGACTGCTGCGCCGCTTGAACACGCGCGCCTACCTTAGCCCTCGGTATATGACCGGTGGGAATCAGCTGAGCCGGCTGAAGCGCACTATGAGGTGACCCTGTCTCCCTCCTTTGGGGTTGGTCTGGTACTGACGGCTTGGGAGACTGCGGCTTCGCAGCCCTCGGCGGAGATGTAGTCCGTCGCTGGGGAGACGGCCACCGCTCCGGCAGCGTGACTGCTCTCGACGTGCTTGGCGTGGCAAGCGGCATGACCCTTACCCGATGGACAGCTGCTTCAACTGCCATGGGTGGGGCTCTCCCCGCTGCACCACCATCGCACAGCAGTGAGTTGTGTGCGGACGACTCACACTGTGCGCACCAGTTGCGCTGCATGCACTCGCGTGCATAGTGACTGCGCAGGCATCTGAAGCATGCGCCTGACTTCCTAGCCCAGGTCTTCCGCTCCGAAATCGCCAGGTTAAGGAACTTCGGGCATTTGTACAAGCTGTGCTGGTCACTCGAGCAGTATGAGCAAAGAACAGGGGGTGAATTCACCTGATTGGTCTCTTGTTCGATGGCGAAGACCCTCGCTGGCGGTCCCGGTTTCCTGGTAGCTTGACCCGACGGCCCCGCTCTTCCTCGTGCAGGTGCGGAACCACGCTGCGCAGTTGGTTGCTCCACCGCTGCTGGCGAGACCGCTTGCTGAACCCGGCACTGCTCCTCCAACAGCGCCAGTAGCTGCGTGAGAGTGGGCAACACCTCCGGATTGCCACCGTACCTCTCCTCGTATAAGGTCTTGATTCTGTTCGGTAGTTTCTGCAAAATTATAAAAACCAATAAGTATGACCACTCCGTGATTGGCTGCTTGAGCTTCTCAAGCGCCTGGACTGACTCCCGGAGCGGGTCATAGAAAGCTGAGCGTGACCCTGCACTCCAGTGCGCCACTGAAGGCAGGTTCATGATTCGGCTAATGAATGTATCCAACAGCAGCCTGTTATTCTGATACCGAGCCCGCAATAACTGTAAAGCTACCGCGTAGTTGGGTCCGTCCATCGGAAGGTGCTGTATAATGGACAGCGCCTCCCCTTGCAACGACGACCGAAGATAGTAATGTTTCTCCGCGTCGGAGATGTCCCTACTATTGACTAACGACATAAAGAGATCATAGAAGGAGAGCCACTCTGGCAGGTTGCCACTGAAGGTGGGCAGCTGCACAGAGGGCAATTTGACTTTACCTGCCTGTCCACGGGGTGTGTGTGACTGGCCAGCCTCTCCAGCCGACGCCTCGTCTAGCTGGATCAGCAGCCGGTTAACCTCGCTGAAGCACTCCTGGTATTGAAGTCGTTCCTCCTCCTCGAGCTCACCTTCGTAGGCCAGCAGTGACTCGTGGGCCTTGACGTACTCAGTATAAATAAGATCAAAGTGCCGCTTCGCCACCGACGCGGCCATGCTGTCAGGTCGTGATGTGACCGTGCCAGCATAGTCGGTCAACATTTGGTACTTGGTGCGCAGCTGCACCTTGATTGACTTTAACGACATGACGTGAATTTACTTTACGATTAATGAAAGACACTAATTTGTGACACTATTCGACTAACAGTTTACAAGTTAGGTGGCTTTGGCTTTACCTTAAAGTTGGATTTTATATTGACGATAACCTAATTAATCTATTGGCGACACTTGACGTTGACAGATAATTCTAACCTAAATGTCCCAAACTGACGTTTGCCGCGAACCGGAAATGTCCTTATGCTAAAGATGGCCGCACTCCGCACTGTACGGTCCCCGTCCGTTGCCTACGCAAGAAAATGGCGGCCGACGCCTTCCCTTTTATTACGATTTGATTTGATTTTTTCGCACTATGCCCAACCGCACCGGGCTCCGTTTCCACTGAATTTAACGGCAAAAATGAATAATGCTGACACGATGAGTACTTGAAGCGATGATTACGCTACCAATGCGATGTACCGCTGCGGTGCTCGCGTTGATGACGATGGCTTTCAATAATATCGTGCTGTAATTCCTCCCCTCTGATGGGAACACCAAAAATGTCTACGTCACAAGGCGGTTAGCCCGGACTCCCGTGGTCGCGTTCCTATACTTCTCTTTCCTTTGGTGCTCGTTGCTGGTGAGGAGCGCCTCCACCGCTCCGGTGTGACGCCTCGCGTGGTCCGGTAGGAGCTAGGCCTTCCAAAGCCTGCTGTGATGCCGCTGAGGACCCTGGCCGTTCCGGCCTGGGTGGTTCGGGTAGGTGTGGCGATGAAAAGAAACTCAATGTTTCATATGCACGTATATTTTACGTTAATCTACACTTATTCGTTCGTACACTGACGCCTGATGCGTGACAATCGTGACACGACAACTACTATTCTTAGAAAATAACTATACTGAAAACACACGCGGCGTGGTCAATGGCTGCGGCCAAGTCTAGCTTCAAACCCGGCAGGAATGCAACCTACGTGCGTTCGCTACAACGCTCCGAATCGTCCTGGTCCGGAAATAGAATCCATCGATATGAAGTTTTACCATAATGAATGTAGTGACATACCATTTAAGTTACGCTTGAGCCTCTAGGAAATTGGCCTACGATTATTGCACACGGCACATGTGAAAGGTGCTTGCACTTGGCGTAAACACTCACTCTCTAACAAAACGCGTCTGTTACGATCAGCACAGATATGGCCGCTAGGTGGCGACAGCGCCACGCGCGGCTTATGGCTTTCCCCAAAATTGGGGTGGAACGGATGTACTTTTAGCTAGCTACCTGTAGCAAAGCGACGAAATCGCGGAGTGAGCCACGCCTGGTAGTGAGAAGTGCGACTGTGTGCACGTTTCCCCCCGCAAAAAATAGCAGAATGATTTGAATGGTAAGATATCGCTTGGGCTCCTCCCTTCCGACATGTCGGAAGACGGCGTTGCTCGAAGCTATGAGCAGGTCGAAGTTCATTCGTCCATTTGCCTCTATCAGTCGAATATTCAAAAGCGATAGACAGATTCGAAAATTGATGTCGAATCTCGATTTTCGACGGTGCCTTCCAGTTGTATCAATCGAATGCCTAAGTTAGGGTAGTGTTACCGGCACCCAGTAATACTGGGATGTACAATTGCCATCAGATATATCGGAACGGCCGAGGTGCTCAAAAATATCTGAACACGCACTCTACAGGGCGTCCCACGGCTATGCCACATGGAGGGAAAGTACCCTAAATATTGTAGATGGAACATTTTACTGAAAGAAGACATTATTTTAATTTAAAAAACAATTTAAACTGCATACATAGATTTTTAAATAATTACATGGTTGAACCGGGAATCGAACCCGCCACACGAGAAAAAAAATCATCTGTAGCTTTATCATACCGATCGAAAGGCTTGATCATAAGGATTATTTTTTGCTAAAGAACATAGTGTCAGAAACAAAAGGAAGACCATGAATTTTAACATTTGATGTGAAATTTAGCGAAATAATCAAAAGAGTGCGGCTTTGTATTCAACAGAATGAGACTACATTTTGAGCATTTGATAAATTAAATTGATTAATTTTGAATTAAAAATGTTAAAATTCATGGGCTTCCTTTTATTTCCGACACTATGTTATTTAGCAAAAAATAATCCTTACGATCAAGCCTTTCGATCGGTATGATAAAGCTACAGGGTGATTTTTTTTCTCGTGCGGCGGGTTCGATTCCCGGTTCAACCATGTAATTATTTAAAAATCTATGAATGCAGTTTAAATTGTTTTTTAAATTAAAATAATGTCTTCTTTCAGTAAAATGTTCCATCTACAATATTTAGGGTACTTTCCCTCCATGTGGCATAGCCGTGGGACGCCCTGTATAGCGCCTTGGCAATAGAAGCGTGGTGAATGTACCGAATTGTTGACAGCTGTTTCAATATTAACTTTTGAGGACAACAAATTAGAACTAAGTACAATCACCCGCAATAATATATTACTCTTCGAAGGCTGCAAAAATATGTGATACGCTCTTACGGCTCTATTAATAAGATCGTGTCAGATATTTTTGCGGCCTTCGTTGTGTAACATATTATTGCAGGTGACTGTACATGTATTAAGTTGATTGTTATCCTGAGTTTACAAAACAAAAATAACTACGACAAGAAAGCAATAAACGATCATGTTACAAGGTAAACACAGACATGTTTGTTTCTAGTCTTGAAATGAGAACCTTTATTTGAACACCTGGAGAAATATAGCCATTTCTTTCCTACAGAAACTCGGAAGGAAATGGATTTATTTATTTCACATTACACTTACAGTGAAAAATATTGTTCTTAAGTTGTAACGAGTAGGGGCCCATTTCTCGAACGGTATTAGACTAATATTAGTCCAAGAACTTTCAAATCTTAGAAGTTACCATGGCAAGACACTAATAAAATTAGTCTAATATCGTTCGAGAAATGGGCCCAACGAATACACTCTTAGACAGTAGAAAAATAATATACTCATCCCTTTTCTTGGGGTGTGTGTAATTTGCGAAACTGTAATACCTGCAGTTACCCTGAATATTATGCATCTTCCTTTTTAATGAGTTTTATTTTGTTAGAGTTAATATCTGGGAAGTTTTGCTCAGGAAACATAAGAACTCAAAAACCGGGCAAGTGCGAGTCGGACTCGCGCACGAAGGGTTCCGTACCATAATGCAAAAAAAAAAAACAAAAAAAAGCAAAAAAAAAAAACGGTCACCCATCCAAGTACTGACCACTCCCGACGTTGCTTAACTTTGGTCAAAAATCACGTTTGTTGTATGGGAGCCCCATTTAAATCTTTATTTTATTCTGTTTTTAGTATTTGTTGTTATAGCGGCAACAGAAATACATCATCTGTGAAAATTTCAACTGTCTAGCTATCACGGTTCGTGAGATACAGCCTGGTGACAGACGGACGGACGGACGGACGGACGGGCGGACGGACGGACGGACGGACAGTGAAGTCTTAGTAATAGGGTCCCGTTTTACCCTTTGGGTACGGAACCCTAAAAATGCGCGTTCTCCCCTTGCTCTTGATTATATTATTACAGGTGAATGTACTCGACATTGTCGTAAGTACAATAGTCATTACCCTCATTGTTTTGTATTGAAATGTAACACTTAATTTAACTTAAGTAATTAATTACATTACGTAACTGCCTAAATAATACAATTTGGGCGGATTTGTAGGCGTATAATTGTAACGTTGGCGGTGGTAATAGGAACGATTAAAAGGTTATAGTTATTATTATCATTTATTTTTAACTTTGTTTTAAATGGATTATACTGTATAGGTGTAAATAACTTTTTTAGTGTGAGTTAAGGTTAATACGACTTTCCTGTGGACCTGGACGTCATGGAATCAACGGGATTTGACGCCTAATTCTCGTACTTTATCTGTCTTGGCATGAAAAACCTTCTACTTTTTAATTTGTATGATAAAAGTCTTAGAATAATGTAGCCAAATTGTTTTTTTTGCAGGTAAGCCATTGCTGAATGACACCTTACCTACTGACATGGTATGCAATTTCGTGTATGTAGGTAAGTTACAGTTTGTTTATCTAGGTATGCCAAAGATAATTAATTGTAACAGAGAGGTAAAGTCGAAGAAATAAACGTGCTCCTTAGTATGACATCCAAAACAGATGGCGCTGTGTGTGTGTGTGTGTGTGTGTGTGTGTGTGTGTGTGTGTGTGTGTGGTGTGTGTGTGTGTTTTGCGGTCACTGAATTGTCAAACGTCAACTTTTGACAATCAGAGTTACCGCAAAATGTATGCTGTACAGCGCCATCTCGTTTACCTGTCAAATTTGAAGCACGAAATTGTCTTAGAATTTACGCATCTTACTCAATCAATGTATCTTTGCCCTTATAGTCTGTGTCTCTAGGTATTTAAATAAAAGTAAACAAACAATTTGTACATTTTCGGGTAGTTATAACATTTACTGGCTAACCGACTAATCACAAAACCGCTTGGAAATGTCACTGAACGACCTGACTTTAACCAACATTATTTGATCGTGTAATGTTTTCATCTACCCTCAACTGGCTTAAGGAGCCATTTGGGGGTAGATTGTGTTTCCTTTTATTTAAATACCTATAAAGATACAGAGTATAGTTAGGTTTCACCTTAGTTACTAGATTACAAGGTATTATTGTATGTTTCCTAAATGTAAACAAACGATATCTAAACAGGAACGTAAACAATTCCTAATTTAATTTACAAGTTTATGTTGACTTAGCGGGTCGGTAATTAATTTTAAAGTTTACAGCTCTCGCGGATCATGGTAGTCAAACATGAAACTATATTGTGTTTACTAAACATGTATTGTATGACGAAACTACGACGAAACTAAATTTTAAACAAAGAGATGTTAATTGTGAATAGAGCAAAATTATAAAAAGTAGGCATTTTTAACGGTTCCTCAGTATTAGAGTTTAAGCACGCCCAAGGCTAACCTTTTTTCTCTCTCTTTTTATCCTGTCATTTCAGTTTAAAGAAATTACAGAGATTAGCAAGGAAAAGAAAAAAAAATGGCGAATACCACCATCTTTTTAACGTTGATTACGAATCCAGCGAAAATAGTACGTGGAATTCGCGGCATCCAAAGACCGCTTTTGACCGAACGAAATTGAATTAGTCGTTCCCATTCGTTCATTCAATGAATGAATGGACTGAATGCATGAACGAGTTACGAACGATTGGAATCACATTTTAGGTAAAGGATTTATTATTTGACTCTCAGTTACAATTTATTTAAATATGAAATCCACTGACAATTTATTTTATTTTAAATTAGATAGGTATTAGGTACTATTATTATGTACATAAAAATATTTGTCAAATCTATTATTACAATTTGGGTCAAAATACCATGTCTGGGGGTCTATATAGCCGAGATGACAATCGTTGATAGAAACTCCAAATACTCCAATAGAAAATAATGGAAGTAATCGCGTGACTATTTGTAGCATCTGCATGTGATCCCGATGCATGGTTGCTCTTCGTTTGGCGTTTATTGATGTACGACTGTCACCTTAGCTAGGCCCCCAGAATATAATTAAAAAGAGACGGGTAGCCATCTCACGCTCGTGATAGGTACTATCGCGGCGCACTTATGCTAAGCGTAACGAGGTCTACCTAAACTACTGTATACTATTGTATACTTATGCATTTAAAATAAAACCTAATCATTTTATTTAAAATAAACAATATACAACTTATTTTAGTCTATGACATTTCCCGCGCAACACCAATCTTCCAAGAATCAATTACCACAGATAAAATACGTCTCGAGCAACGCTGCCAACCTAATAAAGTAATAACACGGTGTCAAACGCGCTAATGAACTTCTCAAAGTTGGTAGTACGCGGTGCGCGTATTTAATATGTGTCAGTGTGTCGCGGTAGTTAATTAGTATTTATGCTTATGCATTTATTCTGTTTTAATTCGTTGTATCGGACTATATAAGGCGTCTTGGTATTTACCTAATGGTTCTTTAACTAGAGATTGCAGTGATTTGGTATAATAAAGATGCAAGCAGGAAAAATACCTACGAAAACTTGTTCTAAACAGTGACGCAAAGGTTACATATTTCAGCCTTCTTTTTTTTTATGTAATAGTCAGCAAACGAGCAGACGAGCCGCCTGATGGGAAGCGGTCATCGTCGCCCATGGACATAAGCAACACCAGCAAGCAACTGCTTCTTATTTAACTGTGGAAATTTAGTTGTCAAACTTTACTTAAAAGATGCGTATTTCACAATATTATAAGGCAAGATCGAAGGTAGAAGAGGAAAACCACACCAAATGTCATGTCTTACAGGGACCTAAAGAACCTGGCCGAGGACCGCGAACACTGGCGCATTCTTCACCAACAAGAGCCATGCTCTTAAATTATGATGACGTATTTCACAAGCACGATGTTTTATTAGGGTTCCTTAGCCAAAGGGTAACAACGGGACCTATTACTAAGACTCAGCTGTCCGTTCGTCTTTTTTTTTTATTATTATGAATGGGCTTACTCATGGCCACAGACTAGCCGAGGCGTAGACGTGGCCTACGATGGAGCGAGCTCGCCCAGAAGGTGCCTGTTCACTCTTGATTTGAAGGTTGCCGGGTTATAAGAACACGGAAATATAGACGCCGGCAAGGAATTCCATTCCTTGGCAGTGCGCATAAGGAATGGGTGCGCTTGGCAGTGGTCTGTCTGTCACCAGGCTGTAACTCAAAAACCGTGATAGCTAGACAGTTCAAATTTTCACAGATGATGTATTTCTGTTGCCGCTATAACAACAACTACTAAACACAGAATAAATTAAATGTTTAAGGCCCAATTGCACCATCCCACTAAACTGGGGTTAAGTGGTTAAACCTAATTATTATTTATTTATTTATCAAAAACTTACACATAAGTTAACAGTATAGCACCAAAGCACTTATGCGGTATATACATTTAAGATTCAAAATTGGATAATAACCTATAATGGTAAATTGTACTGGTAATCATGGTAACTCCAGGTATAACTGGTTATCCCCGGGTTAGTAGAATGGTGCAAGTGGGCCTATGTTGAGCTCTCATACAACAATTTTTTTTATTTTTTTTTTACGACAAACGTAATTTTTTTTACCGTATTTTGCGTAACGGTACGGAACCCTTCGTGCGCGAGTTCAACTCGCACTTTGCCAGCTTTTTATAGTACCTAACTTGAAAGTTTATTTCGAAATCAGCTAAATAAATCTTAGAAAGAGCCCGTTCCAAGTTGACGTTAAACATGGTGTGAGACTTTTATAGCGCCAACTCTTTTATGGTGTCGTTGTTGATGTCACCTCGTTTCGTACTATTTTGGGCATCTAACAATAGGGTTTAATTGTAATGTAGGTGCTGGCCACGAGGTCGGAGCCATTGAGCTGTGTATAATGGGCAAATATATAGTAAACACCCCTATAATGGACGAGGCACCAATAAAAAGAGTTAAACCACAAATCCTGTAAATTTAACATGAGTATTAAACACGGGCAACTTTTTACTATAATCGAGTCATAGATCTGCTTAAAATCGACGTTTTATTGAATTATGTTTGTTTTAAAAGAAATATCGCAATTTGTTCTATTCATGCCTGGCCCCTATTTCACCAACGTGACAGGTGCGACAATTCGACAAGTCTCATTGTTGCTGACGTCACAGGCATCCATGGGCTACGGTTATCGCTTACCATCGGGCGGGCCGTATTCCTGTTTGTCACCATCATTGTATTATTTTAAAAAACTTTATTATATCGGCAAAAAACAGGTATTTCTCTTGTGATGTTTATGATGATAATGATGACAATTGTCACAAGATTTCAAAGAACTTTCGGTAATTCTTGACAGCAAATGAGTTCTGTGTCGGAATTTCGTGACAATTGTCGTATTTCTTGTGACAATTGTCATTAGCTTCGTAAAATAACTACTTATTTACTGGCGATATAGTGGAGTTTTGTTTTATTAACATGATGGTGGCAAACAACCACACCGCCCGTCTGATGGTAAGCGGTTACCGTAGCCTATGGAGGTCTGTGACGTCAGTAACAGTGATATCGACAAATGCGACATTTGTCACGTTGGTGAAATAGGGCCCTGGTCTTCGTCCTTCACAAACTCCCCAAAAATGGCTCAATCAGAATAACTTTCACTTTCGGAAGTTAAAATATTATCATAAATTGTCGTTGATCTATTTTATGGGCTGACTTCTTACTCCTAATGGTGTGGATCGTGACATTAATAAAACGCGTTGCAAAACTCTAAAACTTAACTCATTACCATATATTTTATATTCAATGCGTTTTTCTGCAAAATTAATCGTTAAAAATCGTTGATGTATATGTAAGTTGTTAGTTTAAATTTGATATTTGTAGTGGCTTTTTCATCAGTCACCCAAAACAACAACCTCCCGTCGAACGTCCACCATACAAAAAATTGATGCAAAGCAATTTGATCCATATTGATCTGTAGTAACACAAGTCGCTACGACCCAAATTGAGTTAACATCACACGTGTCTTGCTAGGGCGCTTCACGGGTTAAATGTAAAATATAAAATAACATCGAGACTTGAAAGTTGAAAACGACAATCATTCTATTTTAAATTATCTTCTGACTTTGACAATCAGTAGCCAAATGTAGGTAATTTCTGTTTAAAAATAAATAATAAATAAAAAGTCTATCTAGTAATAATAAATAACCCTAGGTTAGGTTTTTTATAATGTGTTTATACTTATTTTTTGTTGTTTTTTATGTGTTTTTGTATTTTACTTTTATATTCATGTTATAAATGACCTAGCCTAAGAAGAAAAATAAATAAATGGAATAAATTAAAAACTTTCTGAAATACGCCGGTCTACTTATTTACCCTTTAAAGATTTTATCACGTCGATGGAAAGTCGTATCAAATATAATTACTAAAAGTAATTTAAAAAACCCGTAGTATTACTTTTGGTTCCTATTTTGAGTGCGACATTTGGGATGACTTGGCATTTATATTACAATAGCGGTAAATAAAGTAAGCAAACAAGCTCATTTTATACATCTGTCGGTCTAGCATGAGTTGCGTTCTCGCGCGCGACTCCATACATCAAGCGCGTCTTCAAGTATGGACTCGCGCGCGAGAACTCAACTTATGCTAGAAAATATGAAACCGATTTACTGTCGCATAATCAAATAGCCACGTAATTGGATCACTTCTGTACCAACAGACTAGTCCACTTTTAATTTAATACACAATTAATTTGAACAACATCGCCGACAATTCATTATGAGACTTAATACTTCTGTTCAAAGAGAATTCAATATGGCGGCGTAATGGCGGGAAATAGAAGAAAAATAAAAAGGAGAGACAGTTTAATTACTGGATGGAAACGTGTTAGGAACTTTGTTTTAAGTTTTTTTATAAGGGTTTTCTTTAATGTTGCCAGTATTTTAAGCATCCGTCTAATGATCTGCTTTCTAGACTAACATAATTTTATATTCGCAAATAATGTGCTTATTAATACTGAAGAAGATGTATTATATTACTCGAAGAATCATATTTTTTGCTGAACGTATTTATAATTCGTTGACGTAACTCGATACTTGTTAGAAGAGTTTTGCATTTGTGTAACGAAAATCATATTGACGTCTTGTTAAAAAAAGTACGCAAAAGTTAAAGGAATAATGACACGTGTATGATGCCCTTTGAAACTCCCGAAAGAGGCAAATAATGAAAAAAAAAATGGAATGAAAACATAAAATTGAAAAAGAAGTTGAAATAAATGTATGTACGATCAAGGAATTTAATCCAGTACCATTTCGTACTTTGGAGGCCAAGACACACTTTGGGTCGCTGCGCCAGAGGAGTAAGTAAGTATTTCGTACTTTGTCACTGTGACAAGGTACGAAATGATACCAAAATTAAATTCTTCGATTGTACAATACAAAAAAATCGTATTCATAACCATCATCACGATCTCGCATAAAAATATTGTCACCAAGCCCTTCCCTGTCACTTCTTCTTCCTCGCGTTATCCCGGCATTTTGCCACGGCTTACATAGGAGCCTGGGGTCCGCTTGGCAACTAATCCCATGATTTGCCGTAGGCCTAGTGCCTTACGAAAGCGACTGCCATCTGACCTTCCAACCTAGAGGGGAAACTAGGCCTTATCGGGATTAGTCCGGTTTCCTCACGATGTTTTCCTTCATCGAAAAGCGACTAGTAAATTCAAATGATATTTCGTACATAAGTTCCGAAAAACTCATTGGTACGAGCCGGGGTTTGAACCGGCGACCTCCGGATTGCAAGTCGCACGCTCTTACCGCTAGGCCACCAGCGCTTCCCTTCCCTGTAACACATTTAAAAAAAAACAAGCTCTATGGAACCCGATCACTCTTTCTTACCTGGCGAGGTCCTTACCGGATTAATAATCGTGGGAGACGCCCGATTGCTGGATTACATTCAACACTTCGCCTTAAGCCTACTTAAGCCTATTACCAATAATCTTGCGTTCTTTTCTGCAATTAGTAGGTAGGGTGTTTAATTTCCAACATTTTTTGTACATCTGAGAGATAAAGGACGAAATTTATAAAAAGTAGGCGGGGTATCTCTTTTGATTATCTTCGCCGTCATTAGCGATATTTTTTCCGAAAATTTTCCATTCAGTTACCTTTTTAGGGTTCCGTACCCAAAGGGTAAAACGGGACCCTATTACTAAGACTTCGCTGTCCGTCCGTCCGTCCGTCCGTCCGTCCGTCCGTCCGTCCGTCCGTCCGTCCGTCTGTCACCAGGCTGTATCTCACGAACCGTGATAGCTAGACCATTGAAATTTTCACAGATTATGTATTTCTGTTGCCGCTATAACAACAAATACTAAAAACAGAATAAAATAAAGATTTAAATGGGGCTCCCATACAACAAACGTGATTTTTGACTAAAGTTAAGCAACGTCGGGCGGGGTCAGTATTTGGATGGGTGACCGTTTTTTTTTTGTTTTTTTTTTGTTTTTTTTTTTTTTTGCATTGTGGTGCGGAACCCTTCGTGCGCGAGTCCGACTCGCACTTGCCCGGTTTTTTTTAAACTATGTATGACGGTAACAGAACGGAGGGAACGAGAAATGTATGGAATATTTGAGAACCTTTCTTCACCTACTAAAATCAAAAAAGCTCGAGATTCTGAGTAAAAATAAAAATGACACATACTCGTTAATCTAAATAAATACAAGCAAAATCAACTTTACACGGTTTTAGGGGCAAGTAATTTCTGGAGAAACCCACAGTTAAAAACCGCCAACCGCGTACGTTTTGTATAAAATGGCCCAGTTAACAGTATCCATAAAAGTTCTTTCTAACTTGTGAGACGTATGTGATTTGTGGAAATTGTGGGTGACTACTTAGCCTCATATGTTCTATACTCCCACGTGCAATAACTCACACGTCAAACAAGCCAGATCACTCGCTCACTAGATGGATCATCTGAGATATATCGGTGTCACGACATTCACATAGGCGCTCTCGACCAACACAAATATATTTTGGGAATATCTTACATAATAATTATATTCAAAAAATGACATTAAAGGAGATGGATGGCGGGACGACTTGGACGCATTTTATCCGGATTGGCGGGAAACTAAAAAGAGAGGGTTGAGTGGAGGAAGCGAGGGGAGGCCTTTTCCCAGCAGTGACACTTAACCAGGCTATTAAAAAAATAAACTACAATCATTTAACTAAAACAAAACGTCTTATCTTTTACATACATATACCTACCTACTTCTTTAGTTTTGATATAGACGCAAACACTTATTATTAACAATATATCGCATGCAGTTAATAAAATTGTCAACCTGGACTTTTTATCCCGGAATTAATTTACTAAGGGGGTGTCAGTAAAGGGGGTTGCATTTAAGTGCGAGAGTATTAGGAGCAGCTTATATCTGCTCTACACGTACAAAGTCGCATGCTTCGCTAGTAAACTACGAAAAAATGACGTGTAATGAGACCTTTCATTCTATTTCTTTTTGTATTATTGCTGTCTGATTTAAAAACCTTTTTAATTATATTTCTTTCTAATTTAATTTATTAACACGTTTTACTTGTGTGTGTGCAATTTTATAATGTACAGTGGCGTTCAAAAGCATGGATAGATGTCGACCGTAATGCGGTTGAAACATTACGGTTAATATTACGATTGGAATATCTCCATGCACTTTCGAACGCCGGTGTACTTAAGTGTGACATAACCATGATTTTATTTATAATGCGTAGTCCGGGGGCGGTAATCTATGATCAAACACAAAATGGCCGTAAGTGATAAATCACCTTTATCCACATTACACTTTATTTACAAGTACTTTGTGTTTTTGTGTTCACTTCAACTTAGGCGTGTGCTAATGGACCAATATGTAACTGATGGATTAAATACGAAGAAATTTCGTACGTGTTACATCAATCGTGTTTTGCCTCGATAAATATCATTTACCTATGTACACTACCTACAGGTACTACTACAGGAGCTACTTTGACTAGATGTAAGATGTAATAATGTTTTGAAAAGATGTGTCCCGCCGAGTTTGTTGCCGGTCCCATATTGGGATACCCTCCTCCAATTGAGGGGGGATTTAAATCTTCTCGGGGCAGAGGTGTACGGTTGGAGCCGGTAAAGGTTTATTTGACGTTCATAAGCGCATTGTAATATGCCTACTTGAATAAACTATTTTTTATCTTTATCTTTATCTTATCTTTCCGTACCTAAATATGTCGAAAATTTAAAGGGTCATGTCATATGAGTCATATGGCCCTTTAAAGTTATTATTTTGTATACAACATAATTTCGGGCTTGTAGCCAATTCGCAATTATGTAGATATAAATCGATTTAACATAACATTTATAAATTTCCCGAAATTTCAATATTTCCCGGGAATTCCGGTACTGGTCTTCAGTTCCGGTACTGGATGAAGTGTCCGTTCCCGGGAATTTTCGGGATAAATCAGACTCGGGAGTTCCCGGCAGCATGCCCACATAGACATAAGGACTGTATCGTTTATTATAAATACAACTTTACTTAGCCGTTTTTTCTGGTATTATATTTTTATTAAAAAATTACACATATAGTTTAATTAGTGCTTTAATAATAAGTATCATTTCGTCCTGGGAGATCACGTAAAGCATATGGTTTGGACAATATTTACCCAATCCTCCCGAGTAACTACAACGATTTTGGACAAATACTACAAGAAAATTTACGGTTTGCGAACAAGACGAGATATTACACAAAAAAAATCGTACTATGTAAACAGCAATTACATATGATTCGTAAAGCGAAACATCTGGGCATAGTCTAATCATTTCTTTTAGTTGGAAAAAAAGTTTTGGATCTGTGCTTGGTGGCCTTTTAGAGAATATGGCATGTTACTTACGACAACCCCGACTTTGGTATACAATATAACCATCATGGAGCGTTTCTATCGACCTGTTCTAGCCATGGTTCAACGCCATGAATGTCCGTTAGGCTTTGGATTTCGGTAGATTCTTTTAGCTGTTTCCCTCATTTCGCTGGCGTCAGAAATTGACGGGCATCCAAAATGTTGCATAAAAAGTCGTTTTCATGTAAAGATAAAAAATCACCACATTTATTCTGTGGATGTTCAATTGAGCAATCATGAAAAGGACACTTAGATGGCATATTTTGGCAGCATATTAACCTTTTGTTTCTTTAAATCGTACCAAGGAATCGGTGAAATAGTCTCAAATTAAGCTCGATAGGCTTGTCCAAATTACAATTGCTAGACGGTATTAAAATCATCATAAAGTCCCTAAAATAAAATAAATGTAAAACCTTCTTATATCAGATATGGCTTAAAAATACCCCCAGAGTATACCTTAAGAACATAGTAATACAAAATAATACACACGTCAACAGTTAGACCAGGTTTTATTTGTATTTATAATAAACGATACAGTCCTTATGACATATTTCTTACATTTCACTTCCTTCCGACATCCGATATCGGATCGGACAATGTGAAAACGCTCTTAGGCAGAGTTTGATAAGATATTGGAATGTCTAAAAATAGGCAAGTCGGTGGGAATCGGGTATAAAACACCTTTGATTACACGGTCTATTTCTGTACAAGTGCACGATCAGAACGATCATTCGATGGTCGTGGCACTCGATTTGTTCCGGTGAAACATTCTTAGGATATTGAGAGTACTTGGCTTATGTTTTTGTTTGTGTTTATCTTTATTATACACACTATACACAGTATATAAAGACTTGTGGCTCTGGGAGCTGTAGACCTCGAAAGCGTAGCTTAAAACTTAATAAATGGCTAGGTAATCATCGAACCTGCTGACAAAATTACACGGGAATCGGTTGAGAATTGCGACCTGTAGAGGCTGACGCGGGCCGCACTTTGTTAATATTTATGACTGTATCAGACATTGTCGTTTGTCAATAATACATACAGAATAGCCAGGGAGACTCGCGGGCCGCAATGAGAGGTTCGGGGGCCGCATGCGGCTCGTGAACCTGTCACTTGAGGCCCGAGAACCGCCTTGGCTGTTTTGTAAGTAATAGTGACAAACGACAATGGCTCATAAAGTCATAAATATTAACAAAGTACGGCCCGCGTCACCTCCGAAAAGGCTGAAAGGTTGCCGACCGCTGCTCTACACCATCGGCAATGATGGTCCATTACAGAATGGCGACGACTCCATCGTGTGACTCCACAGTCTACACATTAGCCATGATGGGCAATTGCAGGGCATCCCGGTCGTGTGGAGAGCTTAATGGTCTACAGTGGCCCATGATCTGCGATGATGGAGCGCATTCGCCATTGTGTCGGTTTTTAGGCAAACATCGCCCTCCATACGATCGGGATCACTTGCAACTGCCCACCCATCATGGGCAATGGTGTACAGCAGTGTTTTTCAAACTTTATGGTGTCACGGCCCTTTATGACCACGAAATTTTTTCGCGACCCCCAAACCCCATTTCTACGTTTTTATATCTATATAGAGTCTATGCGGAAAGATAACACGGGGCCGATTTTTGAAATTCGACCGCTCGATTTCATGTATTTCGCGCAATAATATTTCCACTACTAGGCATTTAAATTCTACTAATAGAATTGAAAAAGAGTGGCCAATACCACTAGATTCCCAATTTCTATCGCTCATATTTAAAAAAATATATAATTATTATTTCGCCGTTTTCCATGAAATTCAAAAATCGATGAAATGAAATTTATGGGGTCCCATACATTCTACGACCTCTTTTCTCACCGTCCATCAATGGTCGATATCAAAATAAAAAAAACCGGCCAAGTGCGAGTCGGACTGGCAAAAAAATCAAAATTCATCATCTGTGAAAATCATCTATCACGGTTCATGAGATCCAAAAAAGCGTTTTGTGAAATGAATTCCCAGCAAGCTCCACATCATTTTAATACCTTCATTTGGTCCTAAATGAGAAAAAATTAATGTCACTAACTAACAGCAAACTAACAGCAAGGTTGTTGGGGATCAGACACTGGTAAAATATTTCGGATTTAACAAGATTTTACAAAAAAAAAAACAAATTCAAAGTGGCAACCACTTTTTACAATGTTTGACTAGGTACTAATTCATATTAAAGTAATTTTCGGATCCTCAGATATCGATTTTTACCATAATTAGAGCCAATTTTCCGTCGGACGTACCATTTTTGAACTACAAGCAAAAAACTGAAAAAGAGCAGAAATTTCTCCGCAACTCCTGGAATGGAGCAAACTCGGATTACACTAATTTAGAACCAAATTAAGGTATTTAGACGATTTCCAGCTTGCTGGTAATTAATTCCTGGAAAAAATCTAATTTGACTGGTCTAACAGATCTTAACTTATTTAACTGTTTAAAAATACAGTTTACCTATCTAATAATATTTTGTTTTATTGATACGTTATACTGTACGTTAACGACCATTAAACTTTAAAGGATTGGATTATTTTTAAGTTAAAAAAATGAAATCTACTTTCCATAAGTTTCTTTCAGGACTGAGTTTCGCGACCCCCCTGGACATGTGCCGCGACCCCCCTGGGGGTCGCGACCCACACTTTGAAAAACACTGGTGTACAGGAGCCATATTATATGGTCGTTTATCCGATCGTAAGTCATTCGTTCACGTCGTTCATTTCGTTCGTTCCGCCCATTTCGCTCGTTCGCTGGCAAGCTCGTTCGGAGGCTATTAGCGCTTCAGTTATGTCCAGAATCCGGTAAATCCGGTTATTAAGCGCTAGGCTATTTGGGATAGGGATTTTGTTATTTAGGCTTATATTTATTGCCGGCATTAATAACATTTACACAGATATTCTTTTTTTAACATAAGCAGATAATATAAGGTATTCTTACATTAATTCTCAAGAGTGTCTCGAATGGACCAATTGCGTACCAAAATAGTTGAACACCCACGCGGCAGACTGACCAAATTGCCGATAATTTGCTTATTGTTCAGTAACGAGGTTACCGCGAACTTGTTTTTTTTTGGTATCCATCTAATACGTTTAAAAGAGCAATTCTTGTATATTTATATAGGTACATATTTCGGGGATCTCGGAAACGGCTCTAACGATATCAATGAAATTTGCTATATGGGGGTTTTCGGGGGCGATAAATCGATCTACCTAGGTCTTATCTCTGGTAAAACGCGAATATTTGAGTATTTGTGTTTTCCGTGCAAAGCTCGGTCTCCCAGATATTCTACCATAAAATGTGCCTACTTTGCTCGGTACTTAGCTAAAACATTCGAAAACACATCACACTCATCACACATCACACTCATAATGAGTCATTTTCTACACTCATAATGAGTGTGGTTTCACCTAGTAATAGTAACTAACGAACGGAGTAAAAATCAACGGCTTTCTTGTGTTTTCTGCCCTTTAGTGGTGTTTTGCGTGGTTAGAACTAATGAAACGACCTTGGGTTAATTGGTAATTCGCACAAAGCACTAGGGGGTCGTTGGTCCAATAAAACAGCTTGAAAACACTGTTGCAAGTTACCAGTGGCGGCGCGGCTAGATTGTTCGTAGGCAAGCCGTAGCTGAGTTGCCCTTCCTTTTCTTTATAAATTTAAAGAAAAGAGCCCAAGGGCCTAAACATCAGACAAGCCGATGGGAATCGAGTTCTATCGACGGTCCGCCACTGCAAGTTACAGAAACTACAGACACAGTGCCGAGCGGACATTCGGTATAATAAATTTAGTTCTTAAGTGGAAGTGGAGCGAACAAATAGGTAATAACTATTAAATTAAAAAGAAAAATACCCCTACCCAAGTACCCAACGCTGGGTATATGCCAAAAAAACATTTTTAGGGTTCCGTACCCAAAGGGTAAAACGGGACCCTATTACTAAGACTTCGCTGTCCGTCCGTCCGTCCGTCCGTCCGTCCGTCCGTCTGTCACCAGGCTGTATCTCACGAACCGTGATAGATTTTCACAGATGATGTATTTCTGTTGCCGCTATAACAACAAATACTAAAAACAGAATAAAATAAAGATTTAAATGGGGCTCCCATACAACAAACGTGATTTTTGACCAAAGTTAAGCAATGTCGGGAGTGGTCAGTACTTGGATGGGTGACCGTTTTTTTTTGCTGTTTTTTTGTATTTTTTTGCATTATGGTACGGAACCCTTCGTGCGCGAGTCCGACTCGCACTTGCCCGGTTTTTTTTATGCCAAACATGCTTTACAAATACTCGTAGCTGGATTGATTTCTATCAAACATTATAGCTAAGAACCACCGCAAGGACCGCTTTCCCGTAAAAAAAACCGGCCACGCCCGGAAAACGAAGGGTTCCGTACATTTACGCAAAAACGGCAAAAAAATCACGTTTGTTGTATGGGAGCCCCACTTTAATATTTATTTTATTGTCTTTTTAGTATTTGTTGTTATAGCGGCAACAGAAATACATCATCCCACCAAAAACATAAATGTAAAAAAGGAGAGCCAAGTTCAATACAAAAATTATGCTTGGCTGTGGGGCTCGCCGCAAAAAGAATGGAGATCTAAATGAGTGCCACTGCCAAGTTCTATGCAAAATCCAAATATGTATTTATAGGAACAAAATAACATTATAAACAAGTATTAAACTCTATTTCTTTGCTTTATTGGATACCTATAACAATTGCTGTTATTTAAAAAAATGTGAGATCTTAAAGTAGGTTAGATTTGACTTGGCCAGTTTTCATTATATCAATCATTTTATATATATTGTAATTCTGATAAAACCTGGCCAAGCCAAATCTAACCTACTTTAAGATCTCACATTTTTTTAAATAACAGCAATTGTTATAGGTATCCAATAAAGCAAGGAAATAGAGTTTAATACTTGTTTATAATGTTATTTTGTTCCTATAAATACATATTTGGATTTTGCATAGAACTTGGCAGTGGCACTCATTTAGATCTCCATTCTTTTTGCGGCGAGCCCCACAGCCAAGCATAATTTTTGTATTGAACTTGGCTCTCCTTTTTTACATTTATGTTGTTGGTGGGATATCAATACTTTTTGTAAAGAAAACTAGGCAGGTATTGAGATTTAATGTTTTTTCTTGTGTTTCCGCTGTATGGTTTTTACTTCTGTTCTTTGTATAATTATGTACCGTTGGCTGGTTGTTTAGAGCGTATTAAAAGTTTTTTGTATGGGGACACCACTTATTTTTTGACTTAACTTTATTTTAATATAGCAAATATAATAATACATATATTGGGGTAGTTTCAAATATCTGCTTGTAACGGTTCCAACGCTACAATAAAAAAATATTTTTTTGTATGGGAACCCCCCCTATTTTTTAACTTTTTTTTATTTTTAGATTTTTTCCTACGCTTACACACAATAACCGAGCTGGATTCCAAATTTCATCCTTCTAGGTCATCTGGAAGTAGGTTAGGTTTAGGTACTTATATGTCAGTCCCAATAAAAAGTGGTTTTTTTGTATGGGGATCCCCCCTATTTTTTAACTTTATTTTATTTTTAGATTTTTTCCTACGGTTACACACAATAACCAAGCTGGATTCCAAATTTCATCCTTCTAGGTCATCTGGAAGTAGGTTAGGTTTAGGTACTATAAGTCATAAGTCAGTCTTAAAATTTACGACTTTTTGACCTTCATACCTTTATAACCGTTTGAGCTAGCTTGATGAAATTTGGGCTTCTAGATATCCTTATGGATATAATTAAACACACGTAGTTTTATGTGTTTACGTCAAAGATGTTTTGAGTTATAGAAGGGTCAAAAGTGGCACCAAGTGGTTCGTGTAATATTACACTCGGCGCTGGCTAGCCAGTTCCTTTGCTTGAACTTGGCTTGACACGCTGCCGCGTGTCTAGATCTGTGAAAATTTGAACTGTCTAGCTATCACGGTTCATGAGTTAGAGCCTGGTGACAGACAGACGGACGGACAGCGGAGTCTTAGTGTAATAGGGTCCCGTTTTTACTGTATACCTTCTCTGCAGTAAAAGCTGGTTTATACAAACTGAACTCGATGTGAATATGAAATGCTGAAATAAAATAACTCTCTTATGCGATAAACTTTTTTGGCATTTTGTCAGTACCATGTTGAATATGCAAGTGGATTTAATATTTATGGATAGCGGCCAAACTTACCTACTTTATACTTATTACCCCCGAGAGCTTTTCACAATTTATTTGAGGCTGATTTAAACTACATATATCTGGGAGACCGCTCGGAAAACATATAAAAGTTATTAGATTAAACCATAGACTAGGAATCCTCTAGACCGAGTTTAGAGCAATTATTTCATGCAACCGATGATGCGAAAAATGCGGGGGTGCGCGGGACGAGGTGAGCGAAGTCCCGTGCCGTGATTGTTCCGTTGAAAGACACGGACGTCACACAAAGCCACTTTCGACTCGAACATGGAGTAAAATTACCGTATGCGTGGCAGAGGGGGTAGCGCGACTATGCTAGACGATTCCTAGTCTATGGATTAAACTATTGTCCTTGTGTATGACAGTGAAGCTCGCTTGGCGGCTATAGGTACGTGAAACAGTGTACGAAAACTTGCTCACGAATTTTTTTTATTTTTGCCACGTTAAGAACTAAAGTTCTTCCACCACGCACCTAGCCAATAAAATAATAACTAATGGGCCTATGAGCTTGTAGGCATTTTACAAATATTTCAATAACTAAATGGACGAAAAAAAAACAATTATAGAATCACGTGTATGTGAAGTGTGGAATAAGGAGTATTGTATTGTAATCATCCTCATAACATTTCAAGAAGGCCTTCACAAAATGCGACCTGTAGAGACCAGCCGAACCGTCGGACCAAGCTGAAATTTTGAACGCTCGGTCTATAATTAAATTAAATACATATTTGAACAGATTTGGCCACATGAAACAATTAAATGTAAGTACTCGTATATTTAAGAGTAATTAAGCCAACCAGACTTAATTAAGAATGATTGCGTTCTATTTGAGCACAGTCTGTGTTTGATCTGCGCCAACCCCCCCCCCCCCTTTCGCCCCTACAATTCTTGAAACATGACGTTTATTATAAATTCTATGTTTGGTTTAATTTATCGCCCGTATTGAATTTAATCACTGTATAATCTGGTTTCCGTGTCATTTTTTTCATGGAATTTGCGTTTGTAAAAACGTGTAACAATTCAATAGAAAAAGTTTAATTTTGCGTAGCTACCATTTTTTTACTTAAACTCTTTAACTGAAAGTATTTATGTATTTTTAATCATTTACATATATTTTAATAGTGCTTTGTGATAAATTGCTCGTTTTCTATAGGTGGATTTAAGTAGATTTTGTTACGAAATTCAACATGTTTTATCATTACTATTGCATGTCATTTTTAGGGTTCCGTACCCAAAGGGTAAAACGGGACCTTATTACTAAGACTTCGCTGTCCGTCCGTCCGTCCGTCCGTCCGTCCATCCGTCCGTCCGTCCGTCTGTCACCAGGCTGTATCTCACGAACCGTGATAGCTAGACAGTTGAAATTTTCACAGATGATGTATTTCTGTTGCCGCTATAACAACAAATACTAAAAACAGAATAAAATAAAGATTTAAATGGGGCTCCCATACAACAAACGTGATTTTTGACCAAAGTTAAGCAACGTCGGGAGGGGTCAGTACTTGGATGGGTGACCGTTTTTTTTTTGCTTTTTTTTGTTTTTTTTTTTGCTTTATGGTACGGAACCCTTCGTGCGCGACTCAGACTCGCACTTGCCCGGTTTTTATTGTATTTTATCGGAGACCAAAATTTCTGACAAGCGCTTCCCCACCCGTGGCGGCGCGTCCGTAAAAGTCGATTCCCACCGGCTTGCCTGTTTTTGGACGTTTGAGCAGAGTTGTAAAGAAAATATGTAAGCCAAATTAGCTCCGGCTTGCCTATGGATATGTTTGACGCGCCGCCACTGTTCCCCACACTAGTGTCTCCTGTGCGTCGGCGTCTAGTCAGCGCAATGGAAAATGGCGTCATTGCACAGTTGCGCCAACGTTGCGTCATAGCCATAGCCACATTTTTCATCATCATCTCAGCCATAAGACGTCCACTCCTGAACATAGGCCTCCCCCTTTTTTGGGGGGTGAATGCCATAATCGCCACGCTTGGCAGGCGGGTTGGCGATCGCAGTCGAGTACACCGAATTTGAGGGACGCTGCTGCCCGTCCACCGGTGGTCTTGGACGTGGTTTAAGGACATACCCGGGTCCTGGACGTAGTTTAAGGACATACCCGGGTCCGGGTCCGGGCCACATTTTTAAATGTCACAATTGTTTAAATTATGTCACTAGTTAAGTTATTTATTGGTAATTTGGTAAGTAATATCTTTCAACTATTTCATATTTTTCACTGATCTTATTGACGTGATCTGGTCCTGGCAGAATATCAGTGAAGCCACTACCACTACTACTGAGCCAGAACCATTTTGTTTTGCTGCGACGCACAGCACAAAGCATTCCTTCTGTGTGTATCAATATGTATATGTATTTTTTCTTTCTTTTTCTATTTTTGTAAAAATCTGTCTGACTCTTATTTGTGTTTGTATTTTCTGTTTTTTTCTAAATATTGGTTGTTTTTTTTTCTGTCATTTTTGTATTTGAATATTCTGTGTGTATTGTGGCAAACAAATAAACATTATCTATCTATCTATAGAGTTGACTAGACGCCTTCACCTGGGAGACGCTAGTGTAGGTGGGTGGCCTTAACTCCCGTTTGCTCTGAAGTGGGGGGAATAGCGCCTCTGCATACAGACAGGAGTTAATAAGATTAATTAGATGAATCCGTCTCCATTACTGTTATTGTTTTAACTTACCTGTGCCACAGAATAAATAATAGTGGTACAGAAGACTCACTCTCTAACAAAACGCGTCTGTCACGATCAGCACAGATATGGCCGCTAGGTGGCGACAGCGCCACGCGCGGCTTATGGCAAACCCCAAAATTGGGGTCGAACGGATGTACTTTTAGCTACCTGTAGCAAAGCGACGAAATCGCGGAGTGAGCCATGCCTGCCTGTGCCACAGAATAAATAATAGTACTACCGTACAGAAAGGAAACTTCCTACAAAACCGAAGTTTGACAGCGGTTCAGGGTCGAATCATGCTATCCCTTTTTAATACATGACACTATCCCTTTCGGCTATTTAGGGTTGTCAAAATTCAAGTGATTATCTTATCTGTGGTCGTGCACGCAAAAGGAAGTCAAGTGGTGCCAACCCTAAAAATTGCTCGGAGCAATGCTGAGCCGAGCGGAGCCGAGTTTGGCCGAAGTTCAGGAGATTCGCACCCCTGCCTGTGCTAAGATTTTATTATACGATGGAGCGAAGCAACGGTACTTTAAGTACGTCTGGTGTAGTTGTGTTAAACACTCGCTGCACGCGAAGCAATTAAATAGGTACCTAAGTTTTTGGCAAAAAAATAATTTTTGTTACAAGCTTTTATCTCTGGCTGTACTTTATTACCACAGGCAACTATCATCGATACAATTCTAAGAACCCCAAACACATTTATAAAAAAAAACACTTACTTATATGTACTTTGTACACAAATATTACGTAAGAATGTCCATCCTCTTATTAGAACCCTTACGTAATTAATAAACAACCCTTTTCACGAACGTGAATCGATTTTAAAAATTATTCAAAAACTTAAAGTAAGTTAAATTGTAAAAGTATGCGAGTTTTGTAAAAGTAAACCTATAAATTTACGTTAAAAACACATAAAGAAATATCAACTCTTTTATTGCTGTGAAAAATCCAAGACAATTTCAACCCTTCAAATGAGCTCATAAAGAAGCTTAAATGAAACCGCCCCGTTTCACCCAGGGTTGTCAACTGGTTACTATTTCAATTTTATTTCGTTGACTTCTTTCAAAATAAAGTTTAAATAAATAAATAAAGAACCACTTCCTGATTTTAGTTTGGGTTGAAATTTTGCATACATATGTAAATCGGATGACAATGAAATATGTATTATGATAACATGGAGCTGATCTGATGATGGAGCCGGTAGGAGGCCATCGGAACATTGATAAAACAACGCAAACTAATTTTGTTTCGGGTTATTAGAATTGTCTCGATGAGTATTTAGTTGTCTGTGGAAAGAAAAGTTCAGTCAGCGATAAAAGCATGCAGCAAAATGATTTTTTTGCCAAAAACTTATTTCTAATTTTGACTCGGTAATGTTTTTGACGGATTCTAGTGGCAACCCTATAATGCGGGCGACAATGAATAATGCGATCGCCAACGGCCCAAGTTGGCCGCCCGGCTTCACGGCCTGCGCGACGCGTACTAATTTATTCAACAATTCATTTTATAGCACGTCTCATAACTGTTCTAACACTTCTTACCACCTTTAAGGTGCGTTGAGGCCTGAATAGTCGACTGACATCACTGACATGGTTAAAATTACTACTACAATGAATAATGCGATCGCCAAACGGCCCAAGTTAGCCGCCCGACGGCGCCCGGCTTTACGGCCTCCGCGATGCGGACTAATTTATTCAACATTTCATTTTATAGCACGTCTCATAACTGTTCTAACCACCTTTAAGATGCGTTTCGGCCTGAACAGTGAAATTAAATTGGTTAAATTTACTAACCCAAAATTACCAACGGCCCTGTCGATAAAGGACTACTATACGTTTAGAAAGATTTGATGTCGTCATTTCTGACAGGTTTCCAATTTTGACAACCCTAAATAAATAGCCGTAAGGGATAGTGCCATATATTAGAAAGTAACTAATAAATAAAATAACTTTTTTACACGAGTCTAACAACTAATATCAGTTTGGCAACTTTCATACTCTCCGTCTGTGCCAAATACGTATTCTAAAAGTAGCTAAATATTTCCTACCATATGTGTATAAAAGATTAAAAGAAAAATAAGAATATAACTGAGGTATTGTCACATCAAAGCACCTACATCGTTTTACAGAAATAAATAAATCAACTGTTGTGTTTGATAGCTTTATAATTTATAATGTATGTACAAAGTTAGATAATACACGGTGTAACATGAGGAAACCGAATAATTTTAACCACACATTTCTGAGGTCAAAACAAGTAAAAAATGTAATATGAGTTCAGGTCAATTTCGCCAAAAACAATTTTTTTTTTGTTTTGTTTTTTCAATTTTTTGAATGTATTTGTACATAAAAAAATAAATGTTATTGGTAAACTTGTCACTTAAAATTGATTTTTTCATTTTTTTTTCGTAGAACCTACTTTTTGCAAAGTGTTACTTGTCACTTTTTGACATCTATCAATAAGGATATTTAGACTACGTCCCATAGCAGCAACATCACCATCAAAAAGGCCTTTTACACTATGTAAAAATAAAAACTTGTTTTTTTTTAATTTATAATATCTCTGAAACTAGGCGAATTTCAAAAAAGTTTATACGACATTTTTTTCTCTAAATATGATCAGGAATACGCTGTTAAAATTATTTGATTTACTCATGTTACACCGTGTATGTGCTAAATAACGTAGGTAATTAAATTGACAACTCATTTGGGCGGACATTTAAAATGTACACGTTGAAATGAGAAATATAATGGTCGTTTGGCTACGGCCTTCATTTCCGAGGCTTCGTTTTCAGATATTTGTGCGAAATTGTGACGTCTATAAATTTTATTATGCCATTTACTGGAGGTCCTTTGAAATAAATCTTCAGTTAAAATAAACGAGGTTGGAAGTTTGAATGAAAATTAGCAGGCGTTTGTAACGTTATTTATTATTATAATTAAAAATTGCGTAGGTATAATACCTCTACTTATTATTTATTTCATATCGATAATCGAAAAGAGACCAAATATCAACTAATTTCTCATCGCTATTTTGTCCTATTTGCAGAATACTTTTTTACACCAGATAATTGCTAAAACATGTATATGGCTTAAACAAGTTAAACATAACCGCCTGAAAGAGGTAAACAAGTAAGATAAATGCTAGTTAGAGCGCGTTTTTCACACGATAACCTCTTTCACCCGAATTAAACCACCATAAGCTGACCTCTAGATCAGTATAATCTATACGTAATTCGAGGTTGAGCATACAGTGGTTTGTGAGAAGAAACGCGTATAGGTACAGGTTCCGTCCGGAATCCCGGGTGACAGCAGGATTTATTCCAACATTTGTATCTCTATATCCGGGATCTGTTTCTTTGTTGTATCAGGTAATACCGGATTGGATGTTAGTGTGTTTGTAACCTTAGTGCATTGTGTTTAGGTCGGTTTTTGCAGAGCTACAGATATCTAGGCAGTCATGCCCTCAATTGACACGTACGTAAATTGGAGACAATCGATGCGTATAGCTTTTGCCTCTACAACCAGTGTTACCAACTCGGATTTTGAAAAAATGCTAGGCTAATGTCTAGATTATGCCAAAATTATGCCAAAGGTTTTAGAAACACCCATGCTAAAAAAATGCATATTTTAGCACTTGAAATTAGACACTTAAAGCACATACATTTTTCAAATTTACCGCCTTTTTCTACTGACAAGATCTGCTTGACCAACTTTATATAGTCCGTTGACGTCCATCCGTCCACAAAAGTCAAAATTCATATGAAAATATGAACCACATAAGGCGATGGCGCATATTGTTGCTGCCAAGTTGGTGCAAACTTGGCTTAGACTAAATTATGCTAAAAATTATGCCAGATGCTAAATGGCAAATTTTGGTGCCAAAGCGAGTGAAAATATGCCAGATCTGGCATCATTTATGCCAAGTTGGCAACACTGTCTACAACGACCAACTGTAGAACGGGGATTGATCCGAGGAATTGTTCGGTCCCTGTCGCTTCTTTCCGCCATAGACACACACACACACGACAATATTTCCATCGTCACCACTTATGGCTCCTCTACGCGATGGGCCAACGCCGGCCACTCCTAGGGACGCGTTTATGCGTTAGAGGGAGCAAGTGACATTGCTATCTCATTCTACCGCATGGCTGCGTCCCTTGGAGTGGCCGGCGTTGGCCCATCGTGTAGAGGAGCCGTTAGGTTGGTTGTATGGTTGGCAGTCCTCAACTGTACGTTTCTCCTGAAACCTATAATTCTGGGGTCGAAATAAACCAAAACTTGATAGATTTTCGAGAAAAGATACCTAATTGTACACTTATTTTTGAAAATCCCCACCTTCGTATCATCATATCATAGGTCTCTGTTTTCTGATTTAGGGCATTGTTAGGGTTCCCTAAACAAACGGGACCCTATTACTAAGACTCCGCTGTCCGTCTGTCTGTCACCGGGCTGTATCTCATGAACCGTGATAGCTAGACAGTTGAAATTTTCATAGATGATGTATTTCTGATGCCGCTATAACAACAAATACTAAAAAGTACGGAACTCTCGGTGAGCGAATCCAACTCGCACTTGTCCAGTTTTTTTTGCTACATGTGTATAAATTACCGCGCAAAAGCTCGAACAAACCGAAAGAAAAAACAATATTTTAAAAACATTTTAACGCACCAATCACGACTCCACCCGAAGCTGAGGGCCTACCGCGAACCACGTTCGACGTGTTGCCTCTCTGTTCCACTTGTAAATTCGTACGTTAGTGTGACAGGGAGGCAACACGTCGGACGTGGCCCTCTGAACACCCTTTCCGGATGCTAATAGCTCCTGTAAAACATCCGGTGTCCCAAGCATGTACTTTAAAAGGGAAAACACATTGGAAATTGATACCTTTTACGTTTTTCGACGTTTTTTTTGCGCGGAACGAAAGGCAGATTCGGTTTCAATAATTTGGTAAGGTTATGATGTTATTTTGGCGGCCTTGAGTCGTGTCATCAACAGCACGAAGTGCGAGCGAGACTCTACAGGGTGTTTGGTACATCGTTTGCCAAATTAAAACGGCAGATAGCTTGAGTCATTTGCTATCTTCTCATGCCTAGAAAAACAAAACTGGCCATGGTTTTTTTTACTGCTACGCAAGTAAAAATTTGAAATGTACGAAAAACTGTCATAGAAGTGAAAAATTTTTTGCACTAAATTAAAAATTTCTAGGCCCGAAAAGGTAAGAAGTCTTAGCAAATGACTCAACCTATCTGCCGTTTTAATTTGGCAAACGATGTACCAAACACCCTGTATAATAAGTGTGCCTTAAGGCTTCTACAGACCTTGCAAGAAATGCCTTGCGATTTTAGATGATTGCTGGCGAAGTAAAGTGTCATTCTATGGAACTTGCTAACTATGTAAACAAACCGCTATATTGAACCTGTCAAAAATGATGAATTTACTAGAAAAAAAATATGATATTATCAAATTGTAAAAACTGGATCGGCTTCCGAAACGTTTTTATTTTTATCAAATGTGAGCGGAAATGGGACGAGGGTTTTGAGAATGGGATCCAGATTGTATGTATCATGTGAGATTTGAATTTGCTTTCTGGCTCAAAGGAAAAATCGTAATTTCAACGGTTACCGGTTGATGTTAGATGGTTTGTTGTATGGATATTTGGCCGCCAGTTACTAAAATGAGTCTTCGTGAATGAGTGAGTTCGTGAAATACTATCGCCCACACTGTTAACTGACAGTTCGTAAACCTTATTACAAAACAAGGTCCACGGATAGACAGTATGCGTGTTGCTGTTTCTAGCTTCCTTCTCTCTAGTCTGGACTACCATGATGGTAACATTCCATTTCTAACCGCAGCTGCACCACCGGTACTGAACGCGTCGCTGTCATTGTCAATTTCCATGGAAAAATTTACAGTAATGCAGCTGCGGTTATAAATGGAATGTTACCCTTATTCTCTCTAGCGAGTTACTGTATTTTTTTTCTGCGACACACTTTTGTGGCTGACTGTACTTCTTCTCATTTGCTTGCCTATCAAGTACTTACTTCTTAGACCTAATTAGCCAAAACTAGATGTGTTTGTGTTTTTTCATTGAAGAGTTGCTTTGGCTAGCTCACGACTACACTGTCAGATCAGCTCCATAATATATTAGCAGAAGGTGCTGGAGGTGGGATACGGCGTTGCGTGAACAAGAGATTTCCTTTGGCAGGATTGGTCCTTAGGACCCAAGGATGGATTTAAGAAGTGGAGCCACCGACATTTTTGATGTAAATTTTTAGGGGGGGGGGCTTTCAATTTGATCTTGATATCTATGTCATTTAAGTTACTAGGCCAAGACCATTCCGAAGTAAAAACACATAAATTATGAAAAAAAACCTTTTTTTTTAATTACTCTTCTCGCCTATACCGCTAAACCAATTTAGTTGAAATTTGGCACAGAGATAGTTTCAGTCCCAGGGAATAATAGCATATTTTTAATCTCAAAAATCACCCCTTAAGCCTTAAGGGTGTGAAAAGGGAGGTGGAAATTTGTATGGGCATCCAATAACCGCTGAACCGATTTAGATAAAATTTGGCATAGATATTTTGAATCCCGGGGAAGACCATAGGGTCTTTTTATTCAAAAAAAAATCTCTCAAAAGTGAAAAGGAAGGTGTAAGATTGTATGGGAAATCAATAACGGCTGAACCGATTTAGATGAAATCTATGTCTACATCTTTGATTTAGTTGGAAATGATACTAAACTTGACATAGAACCTATACTTTAAAAAATATTAACCTCAGACGTCACCGACCCCACCCCCCACCTGCATCAAAAATCTGGGTGGCTCCACTTCTTAAATACATTTTAGGAACACAAAGATTGATTCTACCAAAGGAAATCTCTTATTCAGTGAACGCCGTATTTGACTTTTTTATGGCTTGAGCACACTCCACTATATGCCATAATGCTTCTGCTGTTGTCGGAAAAGTGCAAAATTCTCGTTTCGGTCTCTCTCACTGAGGGTTCCACACTTTGAGGTAATAATAAGTAAACCTGTGAACCACCATAGTCAACGCGGCCATAATGTAATTCCCGTAAAGTTGCCAACATTAATAACTACAGGACAAAAGCGACCGAAGTGTTTTTGACACTTTGCCGGGGTCAAATTAAATGACAACTTTGAGGGTCAGAAGAAATTGTTTACGGTGCCTATTAAATAGTGATGTTTCTGTATTTTACCATTTAAATGATATTTTTGGTCTAAATTTCTTTTTATACCTTGTAACAAATCCTTAAAAGCTGACCTCTTAATCATTTCAAGTAAAATATAATAATCTTTTTAAATTGTGATACTTCATTAAGATGAGAGTCTCTTCCTTAAATCATAATCAACAGTCCAATAAAAGTGAAAACGTCTTCGATAATTTTTCTCGATTTTCACAAATTGCACGTTTAATCTGAACTTTGCCAATAACAACTCTATGACGATAGCATTAAAGTTCGTTTTGAAACGTAGCTAACGCCAGCTGCCGGTCTACTTAATAATATAAAGAATGTTCTTAAGAGGAGGCTAACGCAAAAATTTAATTTTATATTGAATTTTTACAGGTTTTAATATAGGACAAATGCCATGAAAAAAAAACACTTAAACTTTTATTGACGTGCACTTATTGACCGAGCAAAAGCGAAAGTCTTTGTTTCTGTTTTGGCAAAAATGATTTCGTATAAATGCACAAAATAAACAACATTTTTTGTGATCTTCACAAATAAATGTATTTTATCACGATCAAATATCGTCTAGAAATATTAGATACCTACTTTGTAAGAGATATCCAGTCTCTAAATGTCGAATTACACAAAAAAAACGAAAACCGGGCAAGTGCAAGTCGGACTCGCGCACGAAGGGTTCCGTACTATAATGCAAAAAAAAGGCAAAAAAAAAACGGTCACCCATCCAAGTACTGACCCCGCCCGACGTTGCTTAACTTCGGTCAAAAATCACGTTTGTTGTATGGGAGCCCCACTTAAATCATTATTTTATTCTGTTTTTAGTATTTGTTGTTATAGCGGCAACAGAAATACATCATCTGTGAAAATTTCAACTGTCTAGCTATCACGGTTCGTGAGATACAGCCTGGTGACAGACGGACGGACGGACAGCAGAGTCTTAGTAATAGGGTCCCGTTTTACCCTTTGGGTACGGAACCCTAAAACGATTAATATAGTGATTATAACAAATTATAGGTAGCTTAAAAACTATTAATAGCCGTCCAAAATGTTCCCAAAACAATGAACGCGTGGGTTCCATTCCAAATGCTGTGATTTATCTAAGTAGGTTTCTTGCCATCAACATAACGGCGTCTACACAACCTCCATTTCAGAAATGGGGTAAACGTTAGAAATTAATTTTATACGGGGCCTAAATCACCCCGTAACTTTTAGGCCCCTTAACGGACGTTTATTGTGGCATAAAACATCAAATTTAATTTTTCACGGGCGGGGAGTGTTCTAAATCAGCCTGTAGTCGCAGTACTGTTATTGTGAGCAGTATTTCGACTAAAACTATGCGGTTATGAGTTGAAAATCCGAGAAAATAATTGCAACAAACGTGAGCTAACTGTATGAACGTTATATTGTTGTATAACACTAATTCTCGAGCTTCATACACATATTTGTTTGGTGAAATAAAAATACATACATGCTGTTGAGCTCTGAATCCGAACGCTGCCTCAAGGCCGATACGCACGCCGTTTAGGATGCCTAGCCAAGATGAAAATCGGTTACGTCGCTAACGAAACGGCAATCTGTCATATGTGTCAACTCTTCCATTTTAGTGCGACAGAGAGACAAGTGCGTGTCGTTCGCTACGGTGTGCGAGCGGTAAACATCTATAGTTATATCTCTTACGTTCTTAGCGCTGACACGCTCACACACAGCGGGCGAGCGGATCCACATCAGCATGATAACAGCTTGAAATCAGTCAAAATACTGTCCACGAAACTAGTGCTGTGCTGCGGCGAGGGTTGTTTTTATTGCACTTCTGGTTTATACTAATTGTCGTTCGGACGGTTACGGTTACTGCGCGTCTGATCGGTAAATTTTAAAGTATGGCGTTATTCTATGAGTGTGATTGCGTTTGTATATTTGGCGTCGGCAAATTAGAATAGCACGACTGATTCGAATTTCAGAGTTATTGAGACAAAAGGTACAAACCCGCGTGCCAACGCAATTTTTTTTTATTCAGAAAAGTATGGTATATTTTAAAACTTATATTAGGTTCGCCAAACTTACATTTAACGTCGAAATGATGCACTCATTTTCATTTTTTTTTCCCGCGGTGTGCCTTATTTGTTGTTTCCTTCTAAGGGTGCCTTAGAGGATATAACCAACGGAGACGCCATGTCTATAATTTTCGGTACAAAATATTCTGCCGTTTTTTGCGGGGGAGGGGCACATCAAATGTATAGGTACATCATGTCAGATAAACGTCAGTCCATACATGTGGTTGACATGTGGTTGACCATTGGCCGCCTATTTTCGACAAAGGGGAACGCCTGTTAATGACCACTCCGTTTGGTTATATTCTCTAAGAAGGGTGCCCGTTAGCTAGCGCGGTTGCACGGAGCGGGTGATGTGAGCGGATTGTATTGTGATTGTAAGAATTGTATGAGCGCCGCTAACTGATTGCGTGTTACGGATTTTGTCTACAATGGCACCCGCGCCATCTAGCGGACACCCTAATTTCTTGGCTTTACGCCTTCTTAATGGATTATAACTATGCCAAAGTAGGTAAACGGGGGCAAAGGTCGTATGCATGTAAAAGCTTGTGGTGACATAAGCACTGTACAGTTGCGAATGACCGCATTGCCCGCATTCCGCTGCCGTCATCCGACACTCCCTGCTGAATGAAGGTACAAACGGCAACAGTCTTAACTGTCCGTCGGTGGACCTTATGCCATTTGTAATAAGGTTTACTAACTGTCAGTTAACTGTGTGGGAGAACTTAGATTGCAAAATTAAAGCTAATGTTGCAATATAGCGGCGCGACATTTCTGCCGCGAATGTAAAAAATTCGAATCGGAACATCGATTTTGACATACTTTATAAGTAACCTACGGGTAGTCTGGAATAGATCGATTGTTATTAGGAATAGGCGCCTTTTGCTGCCTAGTGCAGTTCTTTTAAAATACAGAAAACTCTTAAGAAGCCACTGAAGGGACCACCACTTCAAAAACGCGTCTTAAGCAAGAAAGCCGAGAGAAAGGTATGAAAATAAGTTACAAAATGGAAGGAAATCGTATTAAACGTGATCTTACTATAAAAGGGTACAGGCCGCGTAGCCAAGATGCCGATCGCTTACGCTCCGTAGCGATCGAAACGCAACTGTCACTGTCGCACTAATATGGAAGTGTGATAGAGAGACATAATGGTTTTCGTTGTCGAAGCGATAGCGATTGTAACCTCGGCTAGGCCGGCTGTATTTACAACTTACCGGTTTCGGGCCATGTGCAGCGAAGGGGTTAATCCTAATCCAAGTTTTAGCCGACACGCAGTCCTTAATTTAAACACTGCATAATTGCATATGCATGAGGCGGAATGCATGCGATAGCGCTACTTTATGTAAAAGAGTTCGCTAGTACTTTAAATAGTGGAAACTGCACTTTATTAGGTTAATTCTGTTGGTTGAAAATCCAGTAAAAATAATTTTGACTCAAACATGCGAATTATTGCGTCAAAAAGGAGACAAAAAGGTCCCTAAGGGCCCCCCCCACATCTGGCGTCTTTGGAGCGTCGGCGACTGTCGGCGACGGTCCAGCGCTATGGAAAATGACGTCGCTGCGCAGTTGCGGCCATAGAATTGTAGACGCCGACGCTCGAAAGACGCCAGATGTGGGGGGGGGGGGGCCCTTAGACCCTTTTGAACCTTAGGTATAGAGTTAAGAGAACTACTCACCGGACGATTAATTGCGTCAAAAAAATGGGTGACTTTCGGCCCAATTCTAACTTTAAGATACGTCGATTAATAGATCTAGAAACGATATGGTTCAGATATGTCAGTGTCAATTTTGACGCTTCTTCAAACAAAAACGTTTGATGAAACCCGTTTTGATATATTTAAATTTCTGTTTCTCACGGATGTTTTATTTATTTATTTTAAACTTTTTGCACATACAAAAAGTACAACAGGCGGACTTAATGCCGTTATAGGCATTCTCTACCAGTCAACCAGTCAGTTTTGTTATTAAAATACAGGTATGTTTACATTGTTTACGAGTAGATGCTAGACACAAATGTACTGTGACAATGTTAGTAGGTTTATTTTATATATTTTACCGAAAACTATGCGAATCGCTAATCTAGCTCAATCTCGGTCCCTATAGTGTTAACACGGGTCCGGTAAACAAATTAGGATATCTCTCGGGTTTGTACGAGGCCACTGGGTCGAGTAGTGATGGGACACGCTTAGTTAGTAACTAAAATAACCTTTTACAACAAGTTACTGTAATTTTATGTCACGCTTTTATTCCTGATTGTACTTTTCATATGCATGTCTGTCAAGTACTTCTTGAGAGCTTTTCTAATGAGCCTAAACTCGATGTGTTTGTGTTCTTCCATTAAGGAGTTTCTTTGGTTACCTTCCGACTGCATCATCAGATCAGCTTTATGTTAGGATCATACGTCGGACTCCAGCGGGCATTTTCGTGGCATGTCAGAATGATAGGTAAGGTTCGCAAATCAATCAATTCACTTTCGAGTATTTGTACTTAGTATTTGGTACCTAGTATTTATAATGTGAAATTCCAAATATCATAGCAACTAACTACGTTATTTATAAACTTGGACTACACATAAGTCAAAATGGCGAAAAAGTTCGTTTGGCTTTATCCGTCACTCAGCCAATAGCAGCTGTGAGAAAGGAACAAAACAAATGAGTTAACTGGGCATGTCAAGTTCTATGAACACGGCTCTAAGGCTGTACGTTAGTAAGGTGTTTTTTTTTTATATCCTTTAAATTTTAAATAAAAATAAGATTGAATAGTCTGTGTTATATTTGATTTAATTTACATTCATGAACAACAGTCATAATGACGCATGTCAGCTATTTATTTGTTTTTTAAGTGGCCACTTCAGTGGGCTATCAGTCATCACTTCAAAGAGTATTTACACATTAAAGATGAATAAATGATAACGGGTAATTAATTTAATTAACTATGTTACAAATACTAGGTACATTATAATGTAGATGTAGTGTAGATGTAGTCTAGTATGTAGTGTAGGTACATTATAATACTCGTAAGTTAAGATTTTTTTGTAAACCTTACCTTGCCCTCAAACTGCCCGCTATAGTCCGACGTTTGGTTAGGACATTATTGCATTGTCAACGGAATTATAGTAGTAGGTACCTACTCCAAATTTCTGAATTTAACTTCAATTTAACTGAATCAACCATCAGGAAGTGGCTGAAATTAAAGTTACATTACAAACAAAGAAAGAAAAAAAACTTTAGTGAAGCTTCTGGGCGAGCTCGCTCCATCGTAGGCCACGTCTACGCCTCGGCTAGTCTGTGGCCATGAGTAAGCCCATTCGAAAAAAAAAAAAAAGTAAAGTGTGTAAAAAGAGAACCCACTTCAAATACAGCTTACTATATTATGGTTTTCATCACCAGTTCCACTACATACAATTCAACTAATGAGACTTTCCGAAAGCATTTTCACGTCATCAAGTCAGGATCTAAAGAAAAAATAAAAAGATAAGCTAAAGTAATAATTTTATACTATAAATGGAACCTAAAAAACTTCTCTTAACCTAAAAAGAAAACCACATTTCGGTTTCGGTCACACAGCACATCACTAGTCCACAAACTCACGACAACTATACCATCCCTTTAACCCTTCTACTTAATGCCATCCCGCCAACTTTAGTTTTAAATTCAGTGTTGACTTTGCCCTGAATTTAATAGGCCATATTAACGGATTTAGGGGCGTTATAAGCTCTTAGACTAGATTAGTACGGCTCGCCCTTAAGAAAACTTAATTTGTTTAATACTGTCCCTCGGATGTTGGGTGAAATACCCCGATTTTAGGGTTGTTCATTAATCTTATTTTAGTTGGTTGTATACTTCATTCCATATAACATAAGACTGTAGAAAGTGACAGACCCGGAGATTCTAAAGCTTGCCTATGAAATTGTAGGTACAGCAATCAACTTCGATTTCGATACAACGATTTCGATATGAACGATTCTTCTTCCTCGCGTTGTCCCAGCCTTTGCCACGGCTCATGGGAGCCCGGGGTCAGCTTGGAAAGTAATCCTAAGAATTGGCGTATTAGGCGCTAGATTTTACGAAAGCGCCTGCCATTTGCCAACCCAGAGGGGAAACTAGACCTTATTGGAATTAGTCCGGTTTCCTCACGATGTTTTCCTTCACCGAAAAGCGACTAGTAAATATCAAATAATATTTCGTACATAAGTTCCGAAAAACGCGACCTCCGGATTGAAGGTCGCACGCTCTCACCGCTAGGCCACCAGCGCAACGTTTATTTATTTATTCTATAGAACGGATTATAATTCGCTTGGTGAAAATGTCTGACGGGTCAGGTCTTAGAGAATCATTTCCGAGACAGACTATGTATCATTGTTACATGTATTTTTCTTCCAACAAAACCTTTTCTATGCAAATGAGACTCCAGGTCATGCGTAGAGCCTCATTCTCCGTTAATATGAAAAGGACGTACCTTCGTAGAGAAAGCAATGCTCTAACGCCGTTGTATATAAAAACTTATAGTGATAGTAGCCCGTACATAGTTGTCGTTCCAGTCTCTAACTGAGCACGAGCGAGTTGATGTCGTCCAGTCTAAGAACGCCCTTTCATTAGTATCATATATGTAGTTCGGCCAGCGAATCATTATCGAATGACTGATTTTTGTTGTCAAATAGCAGGCTTAGTGCACTAAACATAGATTTGGGTTTCAGAATAACGGATTATATTAAAATTATTTTAAAACTGTTTCCTCACGTATAGTTGAAGGGATGTTTACAAAAACAACATAACTATGAAGCATTTGAACAAATTAAATTATTTTCAGAAAATATTATTTACTTTTTATTTCAGTTAACAACATAACTGCTTAGAGCGGTTGACACTTTTTTAAGAACATTGTTAATCGTTTCAGGTGTCAATCAGTGTAGTCAGTTATGTTGTTTTTGTAAATATCCCTTCAATTAATATGCTAAAAATACGAAATACCATTTACGGGATGACTCCATATTTCTATCTATTTACGTGACATAAATCCCTGAAAATCACTCCGGTCATAATATGTTACGTTATGGTATGAAAACTTTACTTTTTTTTAATTTTCTGTACTTATCACAGTACTCACAATACAGGTGATAGGTACCGAAAATTAGCGATACAGGTAAACTAATTGTTATAATCCCTAGGTCACACAGTGGCGGCTGACTCGACTTTCTCACGCTCGCGCCAGCAATACTAATTCCCGGCCTGTTGTATATCGCAATAGGGGAACGAGACTGGAAAGCATTGCGGCACGGCGGAAAAGGCCGGTTTGCCGGCTTTTATCTAAATTACTTGCTCACATTTGTGGCTAGGTTAATCTTGGCTGGAGATTTACTAGGGATTGTACACATTTTATGGCGATGCGTAAATACCTGGAGATCTTTTCAAGCTTACAATGTAATATTAAATCTATGTGCCTTACAATCATGCTTGCACTCTTGGTGGGAGAGGGAAGCAATGAGATTAATATCAAATCATTTTTACATTTATATTTTGAATACATATCCAGTGGCACATGGCTTAATAAGGTAATTGCAAAAAAAACATAATCATATTAATAATACCTACTCGTTGGTAACACAGATGTTTTTAATCTTGCAGCAAGACATTTTAAACGAAAAATTTCTTGCTGCAAGGTAAAATCGCAGAATAAAAAGTTAGGTATAGCATCATAAAGAACTCCACAGAAGTTTACCGAAAACACGTAGTATCTACACTGAAATCACGAAAACGGGTCAATACGTTAAAGAATATCCGGTCAAGCCACACTGATCCAATTTAAATTAAGGACCAGCAACAAATCATAGACAAACATTTCCCGAGAGATTTATTATCTTCCAGCATAAAATTAATGTACGACGCCCCTTTTTCTTCACACTCCTGAATTAAGTATTGCATAAAGTTTTTGCTAGGTCCAAACTAGAGATGCAACGGATAGTTGTTTGGCCGGATACCGGATATTCGGCCTAACCGTCGGCCGAATATTCGGTATCAGGCCGGCGAATATTCGGCCGGCGGAACTATACCTTCATTTCGGTTTTTCAGGTGCGCATTGTGCAGTTTTGACCTGTTTCCTAGTGAACGCGCGGAGCTCGTCAGTTGAATGTTTAAATTGTTTTAAAATTTAAAATAATAAACGACTACGGTTATGACCGTGACTGTTTCTTAAATCCAAATTGTTTACTCCGATCAAAAATCAAGCAATGTTACTATCCGGTGTCCGGCCGTATATTAAAATAATGGCCGGCTAGGCTGGACACCGGATAGTAACCGAATGTCCGGTGCGTCTCTATTCCAAACTCTGTTCCAACAACCTAATTTATGCGGCTAACCCCGTGGTTAATATTTCCGAGACGTTACAAAAGTTTGCACCGCAGATTTATTGAAGTTGTTTGACACTAAACTATGGCGGTTAAACATGTAGAGAAGTTAGTTATGTGCTTTGCTCGCCTATTTTGGCACGTTGTAAACTTTACACGGTATTCGAATGGCGGCTAATACTGTAGCGTTGACACTTGACACGGGAGATGTTACTGTAATATGGGGCATTATCTATGAAAATTGTCGATGGCGCTTACGCCGCACAGCGGACCGCTTAAATGAGTCCTCGTCTGCGCGGTACGGGGGCGACGGGGTAGGACGACTAAGGGTGTGGGCGGCAGGCGTACGGCGCCCGCACCTTCCCCGCCGCCCTTAGTCGTCCTACCCCGTCGCCCCCGTACCGCGCAGGCGAGGACTCATTTAAGCGGTCGGTCTATAGCCGGTTGTAAAGTTGTCTTCGTTAGATTGAATTGTTAGTTTTATTTGTAAAATTGTTGATGTTATTATTTTTGCTTGTATGTAAATTCAATGTTGACGTGTAAAAGTGCCCTTGTGGCCTATTTGCTGAATAAATGTTGATGTTTGATGTCTTCATCGAAGCTACGAGACGCAAAACGCACGATTTCTCTAAATTGTACGAAAATGCGGATACGACACTGTAATTCAGTACCCATCGTATTTAATCTCCAGCAAAAAAGCAAGTTAATTTGACGTCGGAGCGACCCACGCAAATGTTCCCAATTAGTCTAATTTTATTAATTACGCCCATCAGCTCGTCTCCTTTGTGTTTGTCTCGCTAACTGCGATAAAAATACTTTTCTTCACTTCCGCCTCTAGGGCCATTTGTGTTTTTAAAGATGCAGATAAATATACAGGTTGAAAATTTATATGACTCATAAAAAGTCTAAAAACCAAATATACCATTCGCCATTTGTACATTGTGCATACCTACTGGGTGAAACATTTGTAGGGACTGAGCTGAAAGGATAGTTTTCTAAGTGGTCGACAATAGAGTTATTTCAATCGTAAAGCTGGATTAAAAAGTAAAACATAATCATAAAATTTTTGTACGAGGGTTGCACTGAAAATGTCGGGAATAGAGAAAACTGTCGCATCTAGACAGTCAATCTTTATTTTAATGCATACTTAAACTCAAACTGACCACGCATATAAATTTTCTTTTGAAAGTAATCATTCTGTAATGCACACGGCTCATAATCCCAAAGTCCTTTTTGTATGGCGATTTTGGGGCCTTAGTGGTTTTGTATGAAATTCGTGGAGTAGCCAACGGAATTGAAGTTTTTTTTACATATATATGTATATAAAAGATTTTTTACTGTTGTCATATGAATATTTAGGAATGTCGAAATCTGCCGCTATGCAACTTTTTTGGCAGTCTTTTTAATTAACAGCACAAATGCGATTTTAATTTTTGACGTCGCTTTGGAATGACATGCTTCTTTAAGATCACCCATGGGATAAAATGAAAGTGACTTTCATATTTAATTCTAACTGCAAACGAACGTACGATGAATTCTAGTTCATAAAAAAATAACAGAAGCCCTTTGTAACTTTTATTTGTTCGCTGAGGGCATATTGAAAACCGTTTAAAAATATGATTCGAAAAATCACTTGGTCAAAAATTCAAATAATGTTCGACATACAATTTTCAAATTGCCAGTAATTCTTAAATACAAATGACAACCAAATGGAATATACCTTAAAAGTTTTATAAAGAGTTACATTTTTATAAATTATATGCCTCTTTCTATTATGTTATTTCTAAGTGTCCCATTCCCGACATTTTCAGTGCGACCCTCGTATTAGTGAAAACCCTACAAAGTTATTTAAGTACATTTAAAAATTGACACATGTCATGTCATTAATAGGATCTTCTTGCTAGGGTTGAAACATACAGATTTTTGGTACATGAAATTTGGTACAGAGATAGTTTCAGGCCTGAGAAAGGACATAGGATAGGCTAGATTTATTAATCATCATTATCATCCCACGCGGACAAAGTCGCGGACATAATCTAGTATATTATAAATAAGTTATGGTTTTTTTAATAAAACGATGCCTAACCATAGCTATTTTTGTTTCAGGTACACAACACAATTTCTACTGGAATGCGTTCAGAAACCAAAGTCACCTAATTTGCTAAAAACGAAACAGTCTGTTGGCGTAACTTTTTTATTAAACAAATTTTCAATGTTGGCTGAATTTGCCTGCCGGTGCCAATTGTTGCGCTGTTTTATTTTTCATGCGCGCGTGAATTCAAAATGTTTTTTTTTAGAATATAGTTTTATGGTAGAGTAGTGAATTAATGAATTCTATTTTTTTCATACTTAATGTTTCTTTTTTAAGTTACTGTTTTGAGCATAAATTATTAATAAACTAGATAGCCGCAAAACTTGTGAAGTGTAAGTTTATATATACCTATATTTTTGCACTTTAGTAGGTAGCTGATAACATGGATATAGTCTCTCAGTATATTTTTAAATGATGTAAGAATGCTCTGTTTACACATGTCAAAAGGCGTATACAGTCACCTGCAATAATATGTTACTCTTCGAAGGCCGCAAAAATATGTGACACACTCTTATGGATCTACAAATAAGATGGTGTCAGATATTTATGCGGCCTTCGTTGTGTAACATATTATTGCAGACGACTGTACATGTAGGTGTAGCATTTGTGCCCGACTAATCCTAGATACTTTAATAATTTAAGACGAAACAGGAGCTGAGATTTAAGTATTTTAGGTAAATATACCCGTCTCGCTAACGGAAGCGGCTCCTAAAACTAGTGCGATAAGGACAAGGCGAAAAATCCTGCGTAAAATCAGAAAAATCGAGGTTTCGTACTCTACTGTTTCCTCCTCTAAAGCTTAATCAATCGTAACCAAATTTGGAAATCTTAATGATTACTTATGAATTATGAAATTATCTGTGTCGGACCGTTTTGCTTTTTTTGATATTTTTGTTTTTTAAGGCGCTAGAGCCCTTCAAAAATGAGAGGCGTGATATTCAACACTGATATCAATAATTGATATCCGAGCTACTTCTCATATCGTAAAGCATAACGAAGTGGCACCGAAATCAAATCCGTTGACTGTACATTTGAGGCAATCTATGATTTACATACACAATTCGATAACGCAATTCAGACATGGGATCCGCCATATCAACGCCATCTACCGTGACATTGATCTAAACTTCCCTGCAACGTTATTAGTCGCATCATGGAGTGCACCCGACGTAGTTAATCAACTTTGTCAAACGTTGCATGTGCATCAACTATGGGCCCGATTCGGATTTTGACATAGATATCTATTAGATATGTTTAAGACATCACCAAGATACGATAACGATATGTTTAAGATCTAGCCTGTCAAATTTGACATTTGCGCGATTCTAGAGATACTCTTGAACGATTTCCACAGGATATGACTTAGAGTTCCAATTCACATCTAATAGATCTATACTCTATCTAACGTAAAAGTGACATTGGTTGCCCGAATTGCACTGCAAAATAGAATTAGTTGATATCTAAACTATAACTTATCTAGAATGGATCTAGTACGTGTCGTCTCTTGTGAATATCTTGAAGTTCGAATACGGCAGTATGTGTAGTAGAGACAAGGGTAGCTAATGAACATGGTGATGTGATGTTTGGTACAGCGTGTCGTGTATTTGAACAGGTACATGACAAAACGATATTAGTACATTACGATACAAGTACGAAAAGTGGGAAATTCGCAACGAGTGGCGATAAATAAAAACACGACCGAATGGAGTGTTTTAAATCGACACGAGTTGCGAATTACCTATTTGCACGTGTGTTGTACAACGTTTTATAGTACATATGGCCGTTTAAATTTTCGATATACGCACGTGATGATAGTGCTTTGTTACCGCACTAGGGCGGTAAATTAGTAACATATGTACTGTAAACATATAAAACCGGGCAAGTGCGAGTCGGACTCGCGCACGAAGGGTTCCGTACCACAATGCAAAAAAAAGCAAAAAAAAACGGTCACCCATCCAAGTACTGACCACTCCCGACGTTGCTTAACTTTGGTCAAAAATCACGTTTGTTGTATGGGAGCCCCATTTAAATCTTTATTTTATTCTGTTTTTACTATTTGTTGTTATAGCGGCAACAGAAATACATCATCTGTGAAAATTTCAACTGTCTAGCTATCACGGTTCGTGAGATACAGCCTGGTGACAGACGGACGGACGGACGGACAGCGAAGTCTTAGTAATAGGGTCCCGTTTTACCCTTTGGGTACGGAACCCTAATTATGTAACTGTGTCCGATCCGATATCGGATGTAGGTTCCTACATCCACATTGTCTTGATGATAGAGGCTTTGTTCAGATATTTGTGAAGACCTTGGCCGCTCCAATATATCTGATGGCAACGTTACAATAACAGGTCCGGCAGTACAGATTTAGTGCTTAATTATTTTCCTTCGTATTTTCACGGAAACGTACGAACGTGTCTTGCTATTTCCTCAGTCTCGGTACAAAAAGTACTGAAGTAGCATGACGCATGACAAATATGAACCTTTCGGAAAAAATACGAAGGACACAAGTATCCACTACACCTGTACAGACTGATAATCATCATCATCTCAGCCATAAGACGTCCACTGCTGAACATAGGCCTCCCCCTTAGACCTCCATTCGTACCCATCCAGCGTCCTCCAGCGACCTTAACAAGGTCGTCTGGCCATCTTGTCCATGTGTGGACGTCCTACGCTGCGCTTGCTAGTCTGTGGACTGATTATAATGAACTGAAAATATTGTTCAAAGCTTTTAACCGTTCTATGCTAGTCTTAATTTTAACGCTATTTTTGACATAATTAAAGAACAGTAAAAACTGCTAGCTCTAGAAACCTTCATTAAAACTAAGCGTATTAAGCCAGCTTTCCTTTATACACTCAAGAGCCATAAAAAGGGTAACTTCGTACGGTATTTTCCTTACAATTTAAACTTTTTTCATTGTTCTGGGGTGTATTATTAAAGCAAACCGAGGTTTTATGTTGCAAATGAATAATTTAGTTGCAATATTCAAATTGCAATGGCGGACCGTTGAGACTGACCGATCGATTTTACACTCGAGCGCTATTAAAAGTGGTCAGCTTATATGGAAGTTTATATAGAAAGTGACCAGTTTCATTGCTGTTGAGTGTAGGTATCGGAGGCTTTTATTTAAATTAACATTTAATTATTCACAGTTAGAATAAAGTGGTTTTGTTAATTGGGTGAGATCCCTCCAGTCTAGAATCTTCAGATATAAATAAAATGCACATGAAGCATTTTTACGTATAATTAACATAAATAAAAATGCAATTACGAGAATTTGCCAAAGATTTTCTTCAAACAAAAACGTCACTTTTAACACTGACATATCTAATCCATATCGTTTCAATATGTAGTATTTGACGTATCTCATTGTTCGAATACGGCTGTGAATCCTTAGACCTATGTTCATGATTTTTTTTGAGCAAAAGTTGTCTAATCAGGTTTTGTATCTATGTAGTTACAAGATTAGAGTTAGAGCCTCAAGATTGCTATTCATATTTTTTGGCAACCGTATTATGAATATTATGATCTAAAAAAGCGTTACGGTTTTTCAAAAACTCAGTCGGCTGAAACCACCGTACCTGAAAATTCACTTCAGGATTCTACGCTGGCAAAATCGCTGGAAGAAGCTAGTATTTCCATTAAACCATCAGTAAATTTAACTAGTTCGTTCCAGCTCACCGCTATGCGGTGGAAACCGGTTCGAGCCGGAATTTTCCGGTTATATTCCAGAATTTTCCGGGATTACCGCCGGTGCGGTGCGGCGCATCTGCATAGATGCTATTCAGATTATGATCGATGCTGCGGTTTCAGTTGGGTTGGGATTCTGTCTGTTCTGATGTGAATGTAAATTTACTGTTGCTGTTAGGGATATCAAAATGGATGTACTGAAATACATATATCAGTACGTACGAAACAAATAGGGACCCGGTACGGCCCTAGTCGTGACTCGGGTCGGGTTACCAGATACAAATTTAGAATTTCCTGACAAAATTCCTGATTTTCGAATATTTTTCCAGATTTTCCTTTTGACGACGATGACGACGACTAAATTCTTATTATATTGTTATCTTTGCAAATGCGAATATTAGAAAGGTACCTAATTTACAAAAAAGTATCAATTCAATAAATTCCTGACATTTCCGTGTTCCGTCCCCATTCCTGACAAAAGGCCAAAATTCCTGACATGCTAGGAAAAATTCTGTCATCTGGCAACCCTAGACTCGGGTGCGGGTGGCTAGACTCTGACCACGCTAACTATGCACAAACTTGCCAATAAGAACGCATATGTACGAGTATAGGAATAAGCTTCCATCCTAGCCCTGGGCTCTGGATTTGTCACTTTTTCTTTCATGTAGGTATGAACATCTATAACAGTTTACTTGTGTTTATTTGTGTTATTTTAAGTAGTAACACGTGTTTCTACTTAAAAATAACATAAACCAAAATATTTTTATAAAATTTTATTTGTTTCCTACTTATAAAATTGTTACATTTAGAAGACTACTTACTTTTATGGATGAAAAGAAAATGTCTCAAATAAGTGTTAAGTATAATGTGGCAGGATTTTATCTCGGGTCGATCTCTGTGTTGATATGTAGAAATAGGGTTACCAGATGACAGGAATTTTCCTGACATGTCAGGAATTTTGGCCTTTTGTCAGGAATGGGGATGGAACACGAAAATGCCAGGATTTTTTTGAATTGATAGAGTTTTTTATAAAGTACCTTTTATTTATTTAAATTGACCCAAAAACTTAGTATAAAATAATAAATGTCACCCACTCAACTTATAAAATAAAATAATGTAGGTAAAACATCTTGTTTAATCGAAGTAAACTTATCTTCTTCTGATATCGGCTCAATCGGGTGGCCATCGCTAACGGTTAGACCCCCCCCCCCCCCCCGTGTCGTCGTCAAAAATAAGAATGTCAGGAAAAATATTCGGAAATCAGGAATTTTGTCAGGTAATTCTAAATTTGTATGTGGTAACCCTATGTAGAAATAAAGATCAGACCACACAGTATGTGAAAATGATAGCTATTTTCTTCATTATGTAAGCATGCATCATAATTTTACTATACTTTCTCAAAATATACCATATAATATATTACCTACATATTTAACTATTAAGCGAAACGTATCATCGAATTATCGTGGACCGGATACGCGGTCTCCAGGGAAATTAACTTCCTATCGATACGGCCGGGTTATATACTGGACTGGACATGTTTACCATCTTATGAGACTATATAATATGTGTTATTTCAACCTTTTAAGCATAGGCCTCTCTTCGCATACGTTACTTGTCCCGGTCCTGTGAATTTACTTCATCTACTAGAAGAGGCCCGCAATCTTCCGAATGTCGTTACCTCGTTAGGTAACGGAATCCAGGAGCTTCTTTAAGCTTCTGAAAGGTTGATATGATGATGATGATATGTGTATTATGATGAGTAATTTAAAGTACTGGCATCTTGATTTAGATTTCAAGAGACGCGCTTACCTGACGCTACTTTTATAATACATACTACAAATGCTAGAAAAGCAGAGCCTTTTATTTGATATTTCAAACAAAAAATCACTTTCTTAGCATTTTCAAAGGTATTCAAATAATATTTTTTTAGCTATAAGACCACCTGTTTACAGCCTCTACCTTTATTTAGGCCGTTATCGCACACCGAAATCAAAGAAAACAGTAGGTACCAGTAGGTCGTACTGTTTTTGATTTCGGTGTGCGATAACGACTATAATGTTATTAATGTTATTATATCCATTTATCTACGTGACAACATTAACACGCTAACTACAAACTTACAAATAGTTCCTAATTGACTAAAACAACATTTATGATGACATAATGTTGTCGGTGACATCATGAGATTATGACGTATGATGATGGATGTTCAGATGACTTTAACAAACTACATTGAGGATTTTAAACTTTATACCAGGGCTCGGAACCGGTATTTTTTTTAAACCCCGAAATAGCCCAATATTTTGAATTATTTCATGCTCTTTACGTAGGACTAAATCATGTATTTAGGTAACAACTTTGTATTATTAGATTCTCCCATTAAAAATTAAATAATAAACCAAAGAACGGAAAAGAACGTAATAATACCGGTATTTTTGTATGGACCAAATACCGGTTTCCGACCCCTGCTTTATACGTAGGTACACATTTCGTAATAATGTTTCATGGTAATAATTGTAGATTTGATACCAATTTAGCACACCTTAGCAGCATCTAGCTAATGAAAAACTGACTGAAGAAAAAAAAAATGTCCCTTAAGGCGCTCTTATACTTGAGTTTTACGTTTCCGAGGGGGTGAAGCAGACGAGTGGTAGAACAGGCGGGCGGGCGCCCCGCGCGCCCCGCCGCATCATTCCCGCGCAGCACGCCTACATCCTTATTCTGGCGCCATCGGTATTCTGAATATTCTGATTTGTCAGTTCCGGGATTTTTTCCGGCAATTAATATCGAATAAGGTTTATTGGCAAATTCGTATTTTAATGAGTACTTAATGAAATTATATACAATATGAGAGTATACCCCGACAAACTAAGAACCTAATCAAATTATACCACAATTAAATTGCAATTATAGGTTGCACTTCGGGGAGTGTGCCCAAGAGCTACACGAGCTCATTCCACCGTCCCCATTCTACCATCAGACTTTTAGACGCACGGCCGGTTTCCATCCTTACTTGGTAGATATTCCACCAATTCGCACGAAGCGCTTTGCTTCTACTTTCCTTATGCGCACTGCCAAGGAATGGAATTCCTTGCCGGCGTCTATATTTCCGTGTTCTTATAATCCGGCAACCTTCAAATCAAGAGTGAACAGGCACCTTCTGGGCGAGCTCGCTCCATCGTAGGCCACGTCTACGTCTCGGCTAGTCTGTGGCCATGAGTAAGCCCATTCATAATAAAAAAAAAAACCCTTATTATGAGACAGAAATTAGTACTTACCTTAAAAATATAATAGAGTTAGACCAAGAAAATTCTGCAACGATTTTGATTGCACACGCAGTGCAAGTGCTATTTTGAACGACAAACCTTTATGAAATTATGATTAACACTTGCACTGCGTGTGCAAACCAAATCGTCGCAGACTTGGTCTAATTCTAGAAGTCAATTTCGGGCAAGTAGGTATTGAAAATAAGGAAGAATACTGTAGTTCGTTTTTTTTAGCATTAGAAAGTACTTGAAAGAAGGTAAGCGATCTTGACATGTCTTTTAATTGAAAAGCGCTTTTTAAAAATCAGTAACTATTACTTATGAAAGCTTATTTTATATATTAGGACTTTTATTTTATATAAAATCAATCAACATTTGGCATGATGTGTCACATCCCCGTAGCTGCAGGCGTCCATAGGCTATGGTGAATGCGGGTCGTTTGCTAGCTTGCCACCAGTGTGGTATATAAAAACAGCATTTTTTGGAATAAATTTCCATATAGCACGGTACGGACTTGGCGGAAATAAGGTAGAAGTACTAGTGCTCAACGCTGCACTAGTATTCGACACGGGCACTTTATGTCAAAGTGACAAGAATTAAATTTGAATACAGAAAGATCGTCGCCGTTAAAATTTAATCTATATTACTTTGACATAAAGTATAGTGTGTAGCTTTCAAATAGAGCTCAACGGCTAATCCTATTGTCTATTGTCAAGTAAAACCGCACGTGCTACTTACCTGCAAAAATTATTTTGCCTTAATTATTTTATTTGGCACCTGAGCCCGGGCTAGGCCAACGTTCAAAAACCAGTGTAGGTGCGCTCTCCGATAACGCGTCTTTGTTACGCATCTCGATGACACATTTTAGACTGGTTCTGTAGCGTTCGACTCGCCGGCACTCAGTAACCGAAGTACGTATTTTTTATCAGGTGGTTGTGGCACGTAGCACGAGCAGTTTTACTTATCAATAGACAATAGGATTAGCCGTCGAGCTCTATTTGAAAGCTACACACTATACCCATGTCGAATACTAGTGCAGCGTCGAGCACTAGTACTTCTACCTTACCTAATATTAAACACAAAACCATTTTAGGCATTTTTCGACCACTTCCCTTAAAACGCATGTAGGTAACTCGGAAACTAAAAGCGGTGAAATGGTTACCACCATACACTAAACACTCCCACATAGGTATTTGAATCCCGTACACAGATGTTTAAAAATGATTCAATTTGATTAATTTAATAGCCTTTAATAAAATATGTTTACACAATTTATCAATCGTGACTGAATTCCGGATTGGTTAGATGGGTGTGTTTGGCTTTGCTTCCCAAGTTGTTATAAAATGACAATATGACGGACGAATGTCTGAAATGTCACAGTAATTAAGAATTATTTTGCTTTTCTTGCTGCTTTTGTTGAAAAACATTGTGTGTATAACATATTTGCATATTTATACAGTGGTTATCCATTTTATGAAATGTCCACTAAACTAGCAAAGGTCCGACGCTGGCAGTGGCCACGGGCGTACTGGCGCGGGGAATGGGCGCAAGGTATTGCCGCGTAGGGTGTAATTTAGTAGGCAAAAGTTGAATTCATAAAATTATGAATGAAAGGATTAACGTATCGATAAAAAGACCAGCAATAACGAAGATTTACTTAAAAGCTATCGAATGAGGTAAGTTTCATATCCATTTTCGTCGTAGTACTTCTAAAATATGGATCAAAAGACAGCTTTAAGCATGTTTTCAACGTAAGATTATATCGAGAAAATAATGAGCCGTTGTGTTTCTGACAAGCAATAACGTAGTTCAAGGACTAAAGTTATACATACTAGAAAATAATGCATGAAATCCTTGTAAAAGTCTGTAAATATGGTTACAAAACAGCGCATTTTACTACACACCGCGCCTTAAGTGCCCGAAACTTGCGGATTCTGGAGTCTATAATTTCTGGTTACTCCTGAACTCTTAACATAATGTATGGACAATACAGGTCATGTGTAGATATTTCTGACTCTTTCACCGTGTCGATATCATCACTACACCTTATAAAAAACAAACGGCGCAATTCGGAAAATGAATTAGACATTCACTAGATATGAAATAGTAACGATATGTGACGTTCCACGGCAAAAGGTACCTTATGGCGGTTGGCGCTTACGCTATTATTAACGTCGCTCCAATATTATTGCGGCCATAAGGTACCTTTTGCCCTAGAACGTCACATATCGTTACTATTTCATATCTAGTGAATGTCTAATTCATTTCCCGAATCGCGCCGAAAGTCCTCCGCCGCGTCTGCCTGTTTGTGTGTTTGTATGTTCGCGATAAAATATAAACTCAAGCGACCCGCCCCGGCTTCGCACGGGTTAACAAATTCACCTAAACCTTCCTCGCATGCATCAATCGCATGAAAATCCGTTCAGTATAATATTTTAAACTTTCGCGGTATGAACACATATCAACTCACATTTATACTACTTACCACGACCACTGAAACCACCACCACCACCAGTACTGACCACGACCAGTGAAACTTGTGTCGAAACGTCGGTAAATCAAGGTAATTGAATAAAATTCGCGTTAGACCCGTCTATAAATGTGAGTTAATCCGTTCAGTTATTGAGTTTATCGCGAACATACAAACACAAACACACAGATGCGGCGTGGGATTTTGTTTTATAAGGTTTGTTTGTTACGTAATATTTTGTCGCTGTACCCTTAATGGTTATTTTCGAAATAACCCACGCGTTGTTAAGCCCTGAGGGTGTTCCGGAGTTTGCGCCCACTCTCATGCTTTTCAGTTTAGCGTAATGACGTATGGGTTGATGTAATCTTAATGGGTGTTTTTGTCAAAGTGCGCAAATCCATAGGGATTTCGTATTTCAGGATGTTCGTCATATGGCCCATGTTTTTAGGGTTCCGTACCTCAAAAGGAAAAAGGGGACTCTTATAGGATCACTCGTGCATCTGTCTGTCCGACCATTCCTCCCTATTATCTCCGAAACTACTGGGTCTGAAATTAAAGAAAAAATACACAAAATAGATGACAGCAAAACCTATTAGAAATGTGCAATCAAGCTGAGTCGGACTTAATTACTTAGTTTTCGATCCGCAACCCCTATGGGTTTTTGAAAGACATTTCATTCACGTCCACATAAAAGAATACATTGTTAATTGGGTAATTTACGGAACCCTTGGATCGCAAGTCCGACTAGCACTTGACCGGTTTTTTTTATTGATAAAACTTTAACTGCCACTTATAATATAACATTTTTCTAGAGGTCAAAGCAATTAATCCCATGAATTGGCGTAGGTTTTTACGAAAGCGACTGCCATCTTGACTTCCAACCTAGAGAGGAAACATAGGTCTCAGTTTGAATATTATGACCCCCATCTTCGTTCAGCGAAAATTAATAGCTTCGGAGAAATTATCGTCTAAAAATAGTCTACAAATGTATTGGTTACAGTGAGATGCAATGTGAGTGAGCTTACGCAAAAGCAACGAGCCAAGATGTTTACCCGAAACTACGCATTTCGCGTACGCAACAAAAAACCGAAATGCGCAAATTGCGGGGATCTTTCTCTTTTACTCTAATGAAGGCGTAATTAGAGTGACAGAGAAAAATCCCCGCAATTTGCGAACTTCGATTTTCGCGGTTATAGCCCTGGTGGCATATTACTGTCATTAAGTCATATTAGCGTCCTGATGAAATATTCAAGGGAGTTATTATTTCTCACAAATATTATACCGAAAAACGTAATTGAAGACCAAAAAAGCTACTACAGATACGTCACTGTCAAAACTGTCAATGTCACTTATGTCACTGTCAAGTAAACATTCCAGGTTTCGCCAACCTTTTTCTAATATCCTTATTTATATTAGCATTGATAAAAAAGGTTTTTGTCAAAACTATACAACTTTTGTCGCCGACTGCACTTTATTTCCAACAATCAACTAACGTTAGTAACATTGATTGATACAGTTCTAACGAGCTAAGTATAAATACTATAAGGTTCTTCAATCACAGAGTAGTACCTACTCGACTATATAGAGGAAGAGTCATTTTTATAGTGACAATAGGTATAAAAAGTAAAACGCTTAACGCAAACACACTTAAATCTGTATCGTTACGATGTCTCGCGTTACTTCTTACTGTGGGATTAACCAGTCTCCTCGTGAGAGTCATTTAATACACACTATTATTCTGCGATTTCGTTGATTTTGCTAAAATATGTATGTAAGAAAAAACACATCAGAGTTAGGAGTTAGTTCGTAATTATTTGTAAATGAATGCACCAAATGTTATGAATACCTGAAGTGGTACCAGCACAATACCAGCTTTGCAACCAAAAATCACGGATATTTAAGTTTTTATTAGCTCGTCTTGTATTTATGTAAAAATAAGTAAATAAAAGTACTTTTTTAAATCGTAGGAGTAAAATTACCAATAAATAATTTATTTTAGAGTGTTTATTTATAAAAAAGGAATTTACTATTTAACAATTAATTTATTGCAGTGGCAACATTGTAGTAGTTTTTTTGGTCTTCAATTACGTTTTTCGGTATAGACCAGTTTAACCGCGAACTCTGGCCCCGTACAGTATTACGGTGTTCGAGTTCAGAGTTAAGATGGTAAGCATGAGTTTTGGTAAGCCCAGGAGACGCTAGATGGCGCTGACTTGTTTGTAAATTGTGCGTGAAGTTATTAAACATGTTAATGACGGAGTCACAAATATGTACACATACTGTGGTTTGCGTTTAATATACTTAATAGTCATTAGTTTCACAAGGTTGTTGTTACAACCCTTGTGCTTGTGGTAATGTTGATACCAGAGCAAGCGAAAGATTTCAAAATTGAATCACGAGCGTAGCGAGTGGCGCATGGGTCGAAATGTGAATTGTGAACTCTTGAGCATTTCGAGGATTCATGTCACGAGGTAAAACAAACTTTGCTACCGAGTGGAACACAATTTTTCACTAATACGAGGAAATTCAAACTAAAAATATACAGATCAAATGAACCCAAATGAACGCTACCTATTCAACATTTATTATATCAAAACATCAACAACATTAAAAACAATTCAATCAGCCAACATGAAACTATACAAAATTTGCATGAAATTACTTTGCCACTCTTGTTGATAAAATGTCATAGTCTTGAATTTAACAAGCGCTGGTGGCCTAGCGGTAAGAGCGTGCGACTTACAATCCGGAGGTCGCGGGTTCAAACCCCGGCTCGTACCAATGAGTTTTTCGGAACTTATGTACGAAATATCATTTGATATTTACTAGTCGCTTTTCGGTGAAGGAAAAACATCGTGAGGAAACCGGACTAATCCCAATAAGGCCTAGTTTCCCCTCTGGGTTGGAAGGTCAGACGGCAGTCGTTTTCGTAAAAACTAGTGCCTACGTCAAATCATGGGATTAGTTGTCAAGCGGACCCCAGGCTCCTATGTGAGCCGTGGCAAAAATTCCGGGATAACGCGAGGAAGAAGAAGAAGTCTTGAATTCAACAAGATCATTTTGTCGCTATTAACATATACCTATAAAAAACCAGCCGATCCTTCGTTGCAAGGAATGTAGCTTTTAAATGGGTTAATAAGAATATTGAGAAATTTTAAGTTAGTGTTTGCTTATCGACTTAGATTCTAATCTCATTAAAAATATGATGAATTCAGGGACCAATAATAATATGAAATTGGCTGGAATCAATATGTTTAATAAGGCCCGGGCAAGACTATATTCCAATATCGACATTAGCCAGCTCGGCGATATTAAAATGCAAATTCCTTGAATCAATCTGCTATGATAATTCAATTATACTACTTCTTTCCCGAAGATGGCTTTGTTCAATAAAATATTAATGTAGATATGATTGTCCATACTTCGTTTTTAGGGTTCCGTACCCAAAGGGTAAAACGGGACCCTATTACTAAGACTTCGCTGTCCGTCCGTCCGTCCGTCCGTCCGTCCGTCTGTCCGTCTGTCACCAGGCTGTATCTCACGAACCGTGATAGCAGGTGAAATTTTCACAGATGATGTATTTCTGTTGCCGCTATAACAACAAATACTAAAAACAGAATAAAATAAAGATTTAAATGGGGCTCCCATACAACAAACGTGATTTTTGACCAAAGTTAAGCAACGTCGGGAGGGGTCAGTACTTGGATGGGTGACCGTTTTTTTTGCTTTTTTTTGTTTTTTTTTTGCATTATGGTACGGAACCCTTCGTGCGCGAGTCCGACTCGCACTTGTTTAAGAATCGGGAAATAACTTTCCAATTCGTCTGCGTTTATTTATTGACCGAAGCGAAGCGAAGGTCTACGTTTTGACTCGGGCATTTTGCTTTCGTATGTCCGGATGTTCTCCTCTACAGGTCGCAATTCTTAACCGATTCTCGTGAAATTTTGTGACCGAATTTTATGACTAAATAAAATTTTTTTGTCAATCCGGTTTTTGGATTTTTTTAAAAATGGCGGAGTCGTGATACCTGGCGCCTAAACAAATAGTCGTATCGATATCATAAGCCTATTTTCTTTTTGAAACATGTTTACAGAGTTAATAGCAAAAAATGCAGAAAAAAATTATCGCTGGTTTAGGCGGTATTTAGATATTTAATTTTAACTAATTTTAATTTGAGAAGGAGTAGCTAAATTTCGTCAACCCATCTAAGAACTATTTGGCTCAGTTTGTAAACGTTCGTTTTTCTGTTTGCACAGAGGGTCTGGGTTCGATCCCCAGTAATTGTATGCTGGGATATTATAACTTTTTGTATTTTTTTACACATAAATTTCGTATTGTTTTTCTTTAATTTACTATACACCGTGTTTTTATTGAATTCCGTTAACTTCGGGGTATAGTTAAGTACGTTTATAAGAACTAAATGGCATAGTTAATTTTCAAAAAAATATTTTTTTTTGTTTTCTTTTTTGTTTTTTTTTTTGTTTAAAAAGTAATTAAATGTAGCATATAGCGTTGTTGTAACACGGGCATTACATTTAACTCAACCAAACAATTGAAATCTGTAACATATCAATGTCATTTCGTACATTGATATGTTTCATTACATTGGCACTGCGTGTGCTGTCAAAATCTCTGCAGACTTTTCTTGGTCTAACTCTATCCACTTTTCTATACAATTAGTATGGCGACGTGGATACTTAAGTTGGGGCACCGACCGTACACTGACATCGGAATGATATTTTTATCATGTTATTTAGTAGTCATCGTGCGTCTCGCTTGCGCCAATACATGTACGGACAAGAACCAGCGAAATGCACGATAACTAAATGACATCAGTTAGACGTCATTCTGATATCAGTGTACGTTTGAATTGGCCTGTTAGCCAAAAATTGTTTCGTATGTCCATCTGTTCTACTCTACTGGTCGCATTTCTAAACCAATTCCCGAATTTTGTAAGCAGGTTCGATAGTTAAGGTTTTAATTGTCAAATTAGATTCTCTAAATTCTTCTAAACAACGAAGCCATACATTTACTCAGTTTTAAGCTCAGCTCGCGAGGTCTACAGCTCACAGAGCCACTAGTTTTAGTCATCACAGGAAAATTTTAAAATCCGGAATAAACGAAGTACACGCGTATAATATAAGTAATATCTAGGAGTCCGAGCTTGCTCGTAAAACATGTAAAAACTTAAAAATGCGCGTTTTCCAGAGATAAGACCTAGCTAGATCGATTTGTCGCCCCCGAAAACCCCCATGTAGCAAATTTCATCGAAATCGTTAGAGCCGTTTGTCTATACAACACAACCGAGGTTTGAATCCACGATTTTTGACCACCACACACATACCGGGTGGAACAGAATGAAGGACGTTTACGCAAACGGGGAATTGTCTAGGCTATTGTTTATCATCTCTGTATCGTACGTAAAATGTTTCAACCCTAGGAGATCTAATTGAATGGCATAAAATGTAAATAACTTTGTAGGATTGTCACTGACATAAAAATATTTCATTTTAATGATTTGGTTTTACTTTGTAATCCAGCTTTACGATTATAATAACTCGATTGTAGATCATTTAGATAACACTATCCTTTCAGGTCAGTCCCTAGAAATGTTCCACCATGTATAAAAGAAAAATATTCATTTTGTTATGCATAAGGGTTAAAGGATTTTGTAATAATATTCATATGCAAAAGCTTATGCTTTTCATGTCTAGACAAGCTACGTGCCTGTCAGTCAGTCAAAATGAAAATATTTCTCCCTTCGTAACCACTAAATTGAAAATTAACACTACAAAGTGTTTAAGACAGACCGCAGACTTCATAAACATTATAAGTTATAAGACTTATAAGCCATCACCAGACATAAATTAATTTCGTTTAAGTAATTCTAGCTCCAGTTGCCAAATATATTCAGCCTAGATCTCAAATTAACTTTAAAACTTCCAGGCTAATTCGAACGTGCGATGACATCAGATAGATATTTGAATCATCCCGGTATCCGATTGAGCTAAAAATTTTGCATATATATGTAAATCGGATGACAAAGCAATATTATGACGACTTGGAGGTCCATCTCATCATAATATTGCTTTGTCATCAGATCAGCTGATCTATTGATGAATGAGACAGGGGGTGACCACGGGTACTCTGATAAAACTGTGTTTGGGGTTGTTAGAATAGTCTCGATGAGTACTAGTTGCCTGTGGAAAAAAAACTACAGACAGCGATAAAAGCTTGTTTCAAAAATGGAATGTCTGCCAAAAACTTATTTAATGATTCAAAACGCGAAAATATGTTAATTCACATTTTGTCATTGTAATTTCGTTAGTCACATTTCGTACAGACATCCACACTTCCACAGTAAGAAATCAGTCCTATTCCAGTTACCTGCCAGTTAAGTTTCACCCTGTGCACAAGGCAGTCTGGGTGGTTTATTTTTGTCGCGCCGCTGACATGTCTGTCGGGCTCCGTGCGATCAAATATTAATGTAGTTGAATCGATTAGCTCTGTTTCATATAATACCAATATATTATGTATATATCGACGCGCGATCTTAATATCCGCTAGATCATAAATTCCTATACATATCGTGAAAACGTGAAATTGTCTCGTTCCCTGAGGCGACGAAGCCCCGCTACGCGGGACTCTTGTTTCTGAACAGTTTGCCCTTCAGGTATTTGAAGCAACGTAACGAACCTTTCCTGTCTTCTTGCATGGTTTAATGTGACTACCGTGAAAACATTTACGATCGTGCTGATATTACGATCGGCCGCCGACATATACATCGATGTTGTCTATAAGTTAGGTCTTGCTCTCATTGTCGCCAGACATTCCACGGGGATTATACATGTCATTAGCGAGCTAGTGCTAAAATCTAATATGTATTCAGGCCTTGAACCGTAAGACGGATTATTGGCTTCATGAAGGATATAATTTTACTTGGCTTTATATGTATAAGTTACATAATATCATGTGCGTACTTAATAATAAGTAAGTCTTCAATGTACTGTGATATATTGTAATATAATATGTTAGAGATAATGTTCTTGGCATTAAACTTAAACAGTTAGATCGCTTTCTCCTCAAGCAATACTATTTAATTCTATATTAACATAACCATATCCCAGTTTTCGGGGGCATAATCTTCAAAATTAATTAAATATAGTTATGTATAAAGTAAATTCTAAATCATAAAAACAAATGTGACACATCCTTGAAATAAAAGTTACCTATTAATTAAGAGCATTAGTTATTTTATTATCCATTTGCAAATCTGTTTCATTTATTCTTATTGCATAGCAACGGTTTTATGCATTAATGTATGCAAGAGTTCACTGCAAGTGCAACTAATGTTACACAAGTGAAAGGGAACTGAAGGCCTAGGAGTGGTTTAGCTCTAGACTAGTGGAATTCCTATTTATAGTCAAGTTAAAGGCTCTTAAGTGAACACAATTAACTGAACATAGTCAGGGCTATAACCGCGTTAATCGAAGTTCGCAAATTGCATCTTTCTCTGTCACTCTAATTACGCCTTCATTGGAGTAAAAGAGAAAGATCCCCGCAGTTTGCGAATTTCGGTTTTCGCGGTAGCCCCCCAGATTAAGGAGCGCTATCACGCCAGCTTTCGCCGACGCCAAGCTCACGGAGATCTGCTTCCACTCTATCCGACCCAAGTTGCTTTTGTGTTGGAGGCCAAGACTCATTTTTGGCCATCGCGACAGCTAAGTAAGAAAGTAGGTCAGATCAAGGCAATTGACAATGACAGGGCCCGCGTCTACTCCGCAGCAGTAACAAGTAATGCAACTGTGGTTACCATCCGATGGGCCCACAGATTACCAGTTCGCCGGACGATATCAGCCTGACAGTTGTTCGGAGCTGTCAAATTTTGCGTTTAACTGACAGGCTGATATATCGTCCGGCGAACTGGTAATCAGTGGGCCCCTTTAGGCTAAGCGTATGCCGAAGACGAAGGCGACGCAGTTCACGCAGCGCAGCGCAGCGCAGATTTTGAAAAGTATAAGTAGAACGTCCTTGTGCGGCTGCAGTGTGCGTAGCTAAAGGACGGTCTATAATTTACAAAATCTGTTCTGCGTGAACTGCGTCACAGCACACGCTTAGCCTTATTCTTCGTTGTCGAACGTAAATATAAATATTTACTAACGTTTACACGACGCAATGTGCTCTATTAAAACTCCAGGAGTAAAAAGGGTCAATGGCTCCCCGAAACATAATCTAGTGTACGTAAATACGCGGCCCGAATACCTATTAACAGCACACGCTTCTATTCCTATACCCTAACTCTTTGCTTTAAGGTTCAAAATACGTCGAAAATTATTCGTTACGGCATTCGGGTGAAGGTGAAACATTAAACTTTAAATGAGTACGCCCAGTTAATGTTGTAATTTTTTGTTGGAATTTGTTTTGACGGGTAAGGGTTTTCAGTAAAAATGGGGTCATATTTCATCCCCTATTATAATGCTCTTGGGATATTATAAATAAGAGAATGAAAGGATGGTTGGATGGTTCTAAAAGCCCCATTTAGACGGATCAAGAAATTGCACGCCATTTTGTTACATTGCGGTATTTGGTCGATTGACTGAATTAATTGTACTTTGTAGTTAGCAATGTCTCGAAAATTGCACGTAAGTTCTTGTAGTTCGTGTAATCACAGTTTCGAACTACTTATATTAGGTACTTTATGGGGTTACCAGCAAACTTTGAAAATTATAAAAAAAGTAGTTGACTTACCTATTTTTCCAAACTTGTAAAATAACCGGCTCAGTTATCCGAAAACAGGCAAGCTGGTGGTTATCGAGTTCTATGAACGTGACGCCACTGCTAGTCAGTCAAGCAAGCCCGTCCTGGCTCCTATTTTACCACGTTGACATTACTACCAGGCGCAGGCCCGGATTTAGAGACCTATTGATATGGCTCTTAGAATTTAGGGGGCTCACCGTCTCCATCGCAAAACCATTGCTAGGTTGCCTGGACCCTAGCCCCTTGTGAGCCTAGGCGAAAATCCGGCGATGACCAGGCGGGCCGTACGCATATTTGCCTCCGAAGAGTTTTAAAATAAATCAGCCATTCAAAGTCGGTCAAGAGTCCCATGACATCATTGTGACCATACTTGTGAGTTGAAGGTTGATGATTCACATGTATTGTTCGGTTCAAACTTGTCTGTGACAATTTAGTTAGATATGGGTAGCTGAGTAAATAGATTTAGAAAATAGGGATGATGAAACATATTTAATTTAATGAAGTGGGTAGAAAATTAAAAATCTGGGCTCCTAGCCAAGATGACAATCGTATATCGACAAATGCCGATCGAAAAGAAGAAATGTATCGGTATGACAGACGCAACGAAATACAAGGCTTCGAAATCACCAAATTTAAACTTTTGTTACGCATTACATAATTACGTTTTGATAATAAATTAATTGTATTACAATTATATAAATAAACGTACACACGTGACGTCTAATTTCAAACGCCAAGTACAATGTAAGACAGACTCATTTGACATTTCTGAAATGTATATTGCTTTCATGTCGTTGCTAAGTTCCGAGTTCATGTTTCGTTGACTTTGGTTTATGATATAAATTATGCCTAACATGTATAACACGTGTATGATATTTTCCTTTAATAATTGTGACATAATTCTAATAAAACTTATTTTCTTCCAGGTACTTATCCAGGAGCAGTAAGTTAGGAGAGTCCTCCAACCCACTCACAAACAAATTGGACTTTTTTAATTTCACGAAAGGAGTTCGCCTTGATACAGTCTGAACTCGTAACGAAGTTGCTGTCGAAATGTTCACGTTTTGTTTGTGTTTAGAACGGCTTTTTTTCTGCAAGATATTTTTGTAAAATAAAAATACATATGTATTTCTAAAATAGAAATACATATCACTCTAAAATTTTATTCTCTCAATCCACTTATGCCTAATTTGAAAACTAATCTTGATCAATTGCTTCATGACCTCCTGAGACCCAGAAGCAATTGTTTTGTTTTTGAAATTGGAACCCTTAGGGCCACTGGCACCATTCACTAACCTGGGGTTAACAGGTTAAACCTGGAGTGTCACCATGGTTACCAGTACAATTTGACACTAGCTTAACGGTTTAACCGGTTAACCCCGGGTTAGTGGGATGGTACAAGTGGGCCTTAGTTACACAATAAAAGTTCAAAATAGATATTTGGAATATGTACAAAAAATTGTACGCAGGGACGTAGGAGGATAAGCGAAAAAAATATTGCTTCTGCGTTATAAATGCAAGTGTCTAATTACATACATTTCTTCACATAATTTCCTTTCGAGTCAAACCTCGGCAACGCAACTTGCCATTCTATTTCGTGGTTCATTCATGATTTATCTATTTACTTTTTATTTATTTAATAAAAAAAAATGCATTATTCATGAAAAATACGCAATTAAATAATAACTTGCGTTAGTTTACAATAAACCTTTTCATTCGATTGCGGATTATCCTTCGAATATTATCCATGATAACGAATAATAATCCTTTATTATCCTTTACTTTGGCAGCTAAGCTCTTGCAAAATAGTTAATTGTAACTCAAATAATTCCAAAGTTAAATTGAATATACCGTATTTCGCAGCAGACCTACAAATGATTAGTAATATTGAATATTATAATTTTATTACTAGCTGAAACGTTTGAATAACGAAGTTAACATCTGATATTATTATGCCTCGGTATAATAACGTTGAATTATTAAGCGGTTAATGAACTTAGGGCAAAAACTAAACCTACTTTTGTTCTCAGAATAAATACATGTTTGTTTAGTTTAGGAATGCAGTGAAACTACTAAATGTATAAATAATACTTTATTGATTCGTTCCCTAACGTTTTTACAAATAAATTGAATTTCCAACCTAAATATTTGACAATTACATTTGAACTCTTCTGAAAAGTTATCTGTGACTTTCTCAAACTTTGTGGCCATTGATTGCTTCTGCATTTTTGTTCTTCAATATGAATATCATATTTTCCTTCAAGCAAGACAAGTCGATTAAATATCTTAAAATCTTCTTTAACGAAATCGTTGAAATCTGGAAGAAAATCTTCATTGGAAATTCAGCCATCATCATCATCATCATCTACTTTCCGACTAGCGAACTACCGAAACCGCTTCCCCCAAAGCCGGATGCCCCTTGTCCGTAGTTGTTGAAGCCACCGCCGCCCTGCTGGGATCCGAAGCCAGAGGAACCGCCTGAGGCTCCACCAGATGACTGCTGGGCTGATGTTACCTGGAAATAATAAGGTTTATTAAAAAAAGCCTTTCGTGGATTCGATTTCTTGCGTTTCTGATAAAAGGATTAAATCCTGATGCGCCTATTAGATTTGCGCTATTCTTGCAAAGTCCTGTGCATAATTTTTGTACATATTTTTTGTTTTGAAGACTTGTTTGTAGGTGCTTCAAGGTTCCAAATTCTATTATATTTATAATGGACGTTTGAAGAGATTAGACATGTGTTCCAATATGTCGTTGTAACCCTTTGAGGTTCTCGATACCTGGGAATAACCGTAAATTGATAATACCTGATGGAAGCTGCTCTGTTGCCCTCCTTGCTGGAATCCTTGCTGTCCGCCTCCCATCGAAGAACCACCTCCGAACCCGGAGCTGCCTCCACCAAACTGCTGACCACCGCCGTACTGGCCGCCTCCGACACCACCCATGCCCAGCCCCCCGCCTATGGGCATTCCCATGCCCATACCCATGCCCATGCCGCCGCCGTATGGCGGGATGGGGGCGAAGGGCACGGCTGAGACGGCCACTGCGCAGGCTACGGTGAGCAGCTGAAAAAAAGACGAAAATTGAGAATAGCATTCTTTTATTGTCAGTAGAAAATTACTAGCCACAAAATTTTGGAGAGAAACTACTAATACCTATACCATTACACCATATTTCTGTTGAAGCTATTTAAATAACTCATTTCATTGTTACAAACAAAGTAATAAAATTGGCCCCAGGAGACACCCCTGAGGTACACCAGCCTCAAATAGTCAGTTTAGGTGCTTACGAAATAAATCGTATGATGTAAAATGTTGTATTTTGTTTTGATAGCAAGAAAACAACACATGAATACACTTAACAGTTAATTCAATAAAATTCGTAAAACAAACTACTTAATCAAAAGCCTAAGCATGGACTACATCATTTAAAGAAACATAATATTTAAGATTTATTCAAAATAAATCAGTAAGTATGTAAAACATCTTATGAATTGTCAAAAGGCACTGAAGGGAAGATCTGGATTACTAATTTCTTGGGTTAGTGTAACTTACCAGGAACTTCATGGTTCTCCTTCGACAGCACACAACGAAATGATGACCTGAACGCATCCGCCTATTCTTTTATAACCATCTCCAGCATTAACTAATGACTCTACGTATTTAACAGTATTAATATCTCTAATTGTTTCTCAGATTTGCCTGCTAATAACACGTTTCCCTTCATTGCTACTTAATTACTACAATAGACTTTGGGTATTGTCTAATAGGCTTTAAATGTATTGTTATCTTAACATTATTGCTGGGTTTTTTGTTTTCGTTGGGGATTCCAGTGAACCCTATTATTGATTTTTATCCAACAAAAAGGTTTCTATGAGTCATTATAGAAAGGCGGATCAGGGGATTAACACATTGTTGCCCGTAAAATGGTATTTTTAAATGCATCTGTTGAAAACACGCAAAAACCTTGTTTTAAGACCCTATTAGTCGATTCGCAGTATTATCAGTGTGTTGTTTTTCGTATCTTTTGGTGCGTAAATGTTGTTATCGATTTGTGTTGTGTTCTGTGAAATGAAGTGATTACTGTATACATTTTTGTCTGTACAATATGACATATGTCTTGTATTTTCCTCATAAAAAAGTGCTTTTGCTTTTAGTGTATTTTATTTATTATTCATTTATTTATTTTTCTTCTTAGGCTAGGTCATTTATAACATGAATATAAAAGTAAAATACAAAAACACATAAAAAACAACAAAAAATAAGTATAAACACATTATAAAAAACCTAACCTAGGGTGCCGCCAGCAGCGGGGCAGGGTCCAAGCTGCCGGTGGTCAGGGCCGCAGAGAGAGGAACCGGCGGACTATCCGCGCCGTGTCCAAGATCACCGCCTTCTGCATCTGACCCTTGATCCAACCACCTAGCGAGAGTTTCTCAAAATGTCGGTCGAGACTCTTCGCTATTAGACCGTCCACTGAAACGACTATCAGGACAATGATCGTCGAATCAACATCCCACATAGCGGTTATCTCGTGAGCCAAGTCTAGGTACTTACTGGACTTGTCCTTCCCGGCTTTCACGAGATTCTCATCATGGGGGATGGTGATGTCAACGAGCACGGCCCGACGTTGCGATCGATCGATTATCACGATGTCAGGCTTATTGGCTACAATAGTCCTGTCAGTGATGATAGATCGATCCCAATAGAGCGTGGCACGACCATTCTCGAGAACCATTATTTATTTATTATTAATATCACAAGAACGGTTACAGTACTTATACCAATTACATATTACCTCTGTCAATCCGATCATACCTACTATATGCTATATATGACGACCGGTCTGGCCTAGTGGGTAGTGACCCTGCCTGCTAAGCCGATGGTCCTGGGTTCGAATCCCAGTAAGGGCATTTATTTGTGTGATGAACACTAATATTTGTTCCTGAGTCATGGGTGTTTTCTATGTATATAAGTATGTATTTATCTATATAAGTATATATATCGTCGCCTAGCACCCATAGTACAAGCTTTGCTTAGTTTGGGGCTAGGTTGATCTGTGTAAGATGTCCCCAATATTTATTTATTTATTTATATGTTAAGAAAATATAGGTAAATAATTTATTTAATAAGGACGAGAAATTGATAATAGTCCATTTCTCTTATTGTGTCTTATTACCCGGCCAGCTATTCAGGAGACTGGGTAAATTATCTATTTCCCTTGTATTGTTCTTCTGAAAGCAACTGTATCAACTGTTACAGTAGATACTGCATAATGTTGCGGTCACTGCGGCACGTGAATATATAAATTAATTAGAATATAGAATTTGTAAAATCGTCTCATCGTTAAACCTACAATTTGTTTTATTTATTTACAAACAAGAAAAATCAATTAATTGTTTTAAAATAAGAACGATTACGTATATTTCTATTTATGGCACGAATACTTCAATATAAGGGCTAATCCCTTTAAAAGGGCCAACTTTTAACAACGGGTACTAAAAATAAATAAAAATAAATGTTTCTATGTAGGTAGTGTATTAGCTGTAGGTACAGCATATATGAGGTTGAATATGATGTATGCCTGAATTCATTTTAGCACGCCAATTTATGTATTTAAACTCAAAACTTTTGCCCAGCAGTGGTACACCAAAGTACGCTTCTAAAAAAATAACTTAGTATAAATTTGTATAAATGGTGGACTTAATGCCTAGATTTTACAGTGTTAGTTAGTTCGTTCTTTAATCATAAATTTATAACCACTTGACGGTCCGACGATAGCATAGTATCCGAAACCAATATGCTCTTAACCGTCCGCGGGAACCTTACTATCCAAGGGGTGGAAGTAGGAACGGTTCATTTCAGAGCTATCTAACGGAATATTTCGGCATTATTTACTAATTCCCTTGATAAATCAACGTAGCCTAACCAAATAAGTTAGCTCTAAAAAATACAGATGGCAGTGTACGCTAGGTGCTTAGACACTGCGATTTGCATGCGTCGCGCAAAAAAAACCGGACGGTTGACAGGAAAACAGTCTCGTGGGCCGGACGGAAAACACTCAAGTGTGAGTTTAATAAAAGTATGTCAAAACAAAATGTTTTAATGATTTAACAAACGGGTAAATATCTATAAATGTTCTCTGTGGAATATTTTCCCTAGTTTGTATGCCTAGGTTAGAAGTTTTTACATTCCTGCATTCATTTTAGCATGCGAGTATATTTATTTTTTCAAACCAATTGTTCGATTGGAAATTCGGTCTACCTGTGAATACATCGATAAAGTTTTCCTACCGTTATATCAGTACCACAGCAAAGCTGAATAGTAAATATATTTTTTCTACAGCATAAGGATTTTGTTTTAAGTAATTGGTAAATAAGTTGTTTAAATAATTGCTTGTAAAAATGAGCCATGTAAATGTGCCCCCTGTGGTCGATTTGCTGAATAAATGTTTGATGTTGTGGTTACATACGTATAATATACCTTTGTTTATAAGGTGTGTACCTATGTTAAGGGTGGCTCTATCTACACCGTGTTTTTATTGAATTGTGTTAACTTTGGGGTACGGTTAAGTACGTTTAAGACAACTAAATGGCATAGTTAATTAAAAAGAAAAAAATTTTTTTGCTTTTTATAAAAAAAAATTAAGTTTAAAAAGTAATTAAATGTAGCATATAGCGTTGTTGTAACATGGGCATTACATTTAACTCAACCAAACAATTGAAATCTGTGACATATCAATGTCATTTCGAACATCGAGCGACGAGATTGTATTTAAGTTTAGTAGCAAATGCATGAACTCATTCTAAACACTAATCAATATGTAAACCGGCCCTAAGGCGAGTGTACACGCTTGTAGAGGCCTTAAAGGAAAAAAATAAAATATCGATTATCTCCGAAATGGAGTTAATTAGAACATCGGTGTCTTTGAGAAAGTTACTAGATTTAAGCTCAGGAATGCACCCCTGAAATTAACGGAAATCAAAAAAAACACGGTGTATAATGTAAATTTGCCCCGCGCCGAAAACAGCAGACTTTTTCCTAAAGAAACTTGTGCGCGTTGAGTTAGACCAAGCTAAGTTGGCAGCGATTTCGATAGCCCAGACTGCAGTGTTGCCAACTCGGATTTTGAAAAAATGCTAGACTAATGTCTAGATTATGCCAAAATAATGCCAAAGATTTTTGAAATACCTATGCAAAGAAAATGCTAAAATATCACTTGAAATTAGACACTTAAAACACATACATTTTTCAAATTTGCCGCCTTCTTCTACTGACAAGATCTGCTTGACCAACTTTATGTGGTTCATATTTTCATATGAATTTTGACTTTAGTGGACGTCCATCCGTCCACTAAAGTCAAAACTCATATGAAAATATGAACCACATAAGGCGATGGCGCATATTGTTGCTGCCAAGTTGGTGCAAACTTGGCTTAGACTAAATTATGCTAAAAAATATGCCAGATGCTAAATGGAAAATTTTGATGCCAAAGCGAGTGAAAATATGCCAGATCTGGCATCATTTATGCCAAGTTGGCAACACTGCCAGACTGTGCGAGTGTGATATTCAACGTCAAACCTCTATGAAATTATGACATTTAAACACTTGCACAGTCTGAGCTGTAAAAATCGCTGTCAACTGGTCTAACTCAATCTTCTCCATGGTTTGATTCTATAAGCTTATTATGAATTCTGAATTATTATGTAATAAAAAGTTATTGTATTAGTATAAGAATTCAAGACTGTTATATGTATATCAGTTAAATTAAATTAACAGAAAACTATTTTGTGATTGATTTCACGGTCAAGAGCGCCGTGGTAATTTTGGACGAGTTTAGTGGTAAAAAGTTATTGTATTGTATTGTATTTAAGATTGAAAGCCTGTTATCAGTTAGTAAAATTACCAGAAAACTACATATTTCACGGTCAAGAACGCCGTGGTAATTTTGGACGACATTAGTGGTAAAAAGTTATTGTATTGTGTATAAGATTGAAAGCCTGTTATCAATTAGTAAAATTACCAGAAAACTACATTTTTCACGGTCAAGAGCGCCGTGGTAATTTTAGACGAGTTTAGTGGTAAAAAGTGGTATTGTATTGTATATAAAATTGAAAGCCTGTTATCAGTTAGTAAAATTACCAGAAAACTACATATTTCACGGTCAAGAGCGCCGTGGTAATTTTGGACGAGTTTGTTTACGGTTGTATAGTTTCTGGTTTCGCATCTGGTTACCTCATGCCTGTTGTTTACTTTAATATGGTGTTAGGAATGGCTTGTACAGTCGCCATCGGATATATCGGAGCGGCCGAGGTGCTCACAAATATCTGGACACGCCTCTATTGATGGCGATTCTAATAAACCAGTTTTTTCTAAATCTTGTTGATACACAGAACGAGTGCTAAATATTTATGGTAATTAGGATAATGACACGTGTTGAATTTTATAATAAATTCGAGTTAAATACTTAAATGGAAATTAAGAAATAATTATATTATTATCTCCTTTATTTATTTTCCTTCTTAAGTTAGGTTAATTATAATATGCATATAAAAGTAAAATATAAAAACACTTACAAAACAATAAAAAAGAAAATTATAAACACATTATAAAAAACTATATAAAACTATATTATTATAATTATTAAAGAAATACAAGACCTCAAAGTTTCAGAATAAAAGCAAATTCCATAATTTTTTTTTATTAGCCTATTGTAGTGCCCCACTGCTGGGCAAAGGCCTCTCCCCTGATTTCCACAACACCCGTTGTAGTGCCTTACATTTTATTGAAAAATATTTTTTATAGCAACATTTTGCTGTCCAAACGATGTGTTTGACTATACTATAATGTTATCAGTTTGGAGAATTTTTTAACACATACTTACATAAATGCAGTTTTCCTTGAAATGACTTTATTCGTGGTATTATGCTATCAATTATCTGTTATTTGAACAGATTAGAGTTTTATTTAATGGGTGCCACAGGGCTATTTATGCAAGAATAATTTATTAAATGGGTGCCTCTAGCCAGGGCTATTAAGGTGGTTCGCCTAGGTTACTCAAAACTTAACTGTCGCTAGATGGCACCACTTTTGCAAAATTTCAGATTTTATTTTTTTGTGAAATGGTCTTGGTATTTGTATACTTAAAAGTTTGTTTCGCGCACTCTTTAAGTAAATATTGAACTATTAACATAAACATTGAATACTTCATTGTGCAAAAACCACCTTTTTAATTCGACGGAGTGTTGCTGTCACGCTTTTTCCTACTATTACTCACACATGCAAACAGTGTTTCCGTGATCCTTGTAGTAGACAGTTTCACACAACGTAAGTATGTTGCAATAGCGTAACGGTATGTTCGTGGAAATACGTGCAAGAGGATTGAGGTTCAAGACTGGTGCGAGTAGGTAATTTCTTTTTGTTTCTCCTTTGTGTTATCTTACCTTTAAACGAGCAATTATTAGATATATAATTATTTATTTATATATTTGGATGGTATCAGAAACGGCTCTAACGATTTCGATGAAATTTGCTATAAGGGGTTTGATCTCTTAGAAAAGGTCTATGAGAAAACGCGCATTTTTGAGTTTTTATGTTTTGTAAGCTTTGGTCGGTCTCCCAGATATTCAATCTCCGCTTGGCAACTAATCCCAGAATTGGCATGCGCACTAATTTTTACGAAAGCGACTGCCCTGACCTTCCAACCCAGAGAGTAAACTTATTTGGATTAGTCCGGTTTCCTCACATTGTTTTCTTTCACCGAAAAATAGGTATCGGTGTATAAATAGGTAGGTATCAAATGCTATTTCGTACAAAAATCGAAAAATCATTGGTACGAGCCGGGGTTAGAACCCGCGACCTCCGAATTGCTTTCCGTTAGGCCAGCAGCGCTTCCCCCACATACTCAGTGTTATCAGGTTTTTTAAAAATCAAAAACGATTACTTATGAAAGCAGAAGAATATAAATGATCGTATTAGATTTATAATTGTTACATATTTGCCGTAACTTATTTTTAAAATGTGTTTTTCAATTAAAAGACACGTCAAGATTGTTTACCTTATTTCTAATGCTAAAAAAAACAAACTATAGTAATAATTGTGTTTTTCATTCATAGACAAAATCCATTATTTTTAACCACAGGAAATTTTATACACTTCTTTTTAGGGTTCCGTACCCAAAGGGTAAAACGGGACCCTATTACTAAGACTTCGCTGTCCGTCCGTCCGTCCGTCCGTCTGTCACCAGGCTGTATCTCACGAACCGTTAATAGCTAGACTGTTGAAATTTTCACAGATGATGTATTTCTGTTGCCGCTATAACAACAAACTAGTTTTGTGCGTTGTGCGCGGGGCCCGAGGGCCCCGCGGTCTTCTTGTTGTTGTTTTGTTGTTGGTATTGTTGTTGGTGCTGTTGTTTGTGCTGTTGTTGTTGTTGGTGTTGTTGTTGGTGTCGTTGTTTGTGCTGTAGTTTTGTTTTCCAAAGCGAAAAAGAAATGAAGTTGTACTTTTGCTTGAAAGAAAAGGTCCGCATGCGAGCACTTCATTCCCGCAGCTCGGCCTTCGGCCTCGCGTGCTTGGGAAATCGTAAGGGACGCTCCGGGCCTTCGGCCCTACGCGGAGCTCGGCCTTCGGCCTTCGCTGGGTTTCGAAGCTCAGCGTCGGGCCTTCGGCCCGCCGCTTCGCTTATTAAAACACTTGGAGGGTTGGTTTTGTTTCGGGGCGTAAGCGGGAAGTTGGAGCTTAAACACGACCCAATAGTAAAAGTGTCTTGACAAGCTCACGTCGGGCCTACGGCCTTCGGCCTTCGGCCCGCCGTTTCGCTTGTCTAAGACACTTTTCCTATTGGGTCGTGTTTAAGCTCCAACTTCCCCCTCTCGTGTGACGCTTCGGGCCTTCGGCCCTACGCGGAGCTCGGCCTTCGGCCTTCGCGAGCCTCGACGCTTCGCCGTCGGGCCTTCGGCCCGCCGGCTCCGCTTATCAAGACAGTTGACTTGGTAGAACGCTTGGGACTTCATTCACGCAGCTCGGCCTTCGGCCTCGCGTGCTGGAAAGCTCGTAAGGGACGCTCCGGGCCTTCGGCCCTACGCGGAGCTCGGCCTTCGGCCTTCGCTGGGTTTCGAAGCTCAGCGTCGGGCCTTCGGCCCGCCGCTTCGCTTATTAAAACACTTGGAGGGTTTGTTTTGCTTCGGGGCGTAAGCGGGAAGTTGGAGCTTAAACACGACCCAATAGTAAAAGTGTCTTGACAAGCTCACGTCGGGCCTACGGCCTTCGGCCTTCGGCCCGCCGTTTCGCTTGTCTAAGACACTTTTCCTATTGGGTCGTGTTTAAGCTCCAACTTCCCCCTCTCGTGTGACGCTTCGGGCCTTCGGCCCTACGCGGAGCTCGGCCTTTGGCCTTCGCTAGCCTCGACGCTTCGCCGTCGGGCCTTCGGCCCGCCGGCTCCGCTTATCAAGACAGTTGACTTGGTAGAACGCTTGGGACTTCATTCACGCAGCTCGGCCTTCGGCCTCGCGTGCTTGAAAGCTCGTAAGGGACGCTCCGGGCCTTCGGCCCTACGCGGAGCTCGGCCTTCGGCCTTCGCGAACTTCGACGCTCCGCCGTCGGGCCTTCGGCCCGCCGGCTCCGCTTATCAAGATAGTTGACTTTGTAGAACGCTTGGAGGCACCGCATTCACGCAGCTCGGCCTTCGGCCTCGCGTTTCGGGAGTCGGGGTGGAGGCTCCGGGCCTGACGGCCCGTCGCGGGGTCGGCCTTCGGCCTCCCGGCCCGAAGCTCGCCCTTCGGGCTCGCTTAACACAGTTTTTGTATAGGATTTTGCTTTGTTAGTCATTCCCGCGGCGAGGCCTTCGGCCTCGCCCAAAATTACTGGGGGTAGGACACGCTTGGACATTCGGGGTGAAGCTCCGGGCCTGACGGCCCGTCGCGGGGTCGGCCTGCGGCCTCCCAGCCTGAAGCTCGCCCTTCGGGCTCGCTTAAAGTACTTGAAAAATTGGTTTTGCCCGTGTCAGCGGCCATTTTGAATTTTTCGAAAAAATTTTTTTCACATGGTAATCTCGGGCCCCCAAGCTCGCCGCATGCCAAATTTCAGCGCGCTCGGACCAACTTGAAAAAAAAAAAAAAAAAAAGTCGGCCATTTTGAAAATTTTTAAATGCAGTTTTGTTTCGCTCGAGGCCCTCTATGACATTTGGTCGAGCACCCCCCACCTATCACGCACCGTTTAAAAGTTGCCATACAAAATAAAAGTGGCCATTTTTTCCGCCATCTTGGATTTTTTCGAAATTTTTTTTTACCAAACGAATCCAGGGGACCCCGAGATTCCGTGACCAAAATTTGAGCGCGCTGGGACAAACTTGAAAAAACGTCAAAAAAAAAAGTCGGCCATTTTGAAAAAAAAATGGCGGCGTCAAAAACTGCCAGGGTCCCTCTATGACATTTGGTCGAGCACCCCCCCTCTAACTTATACCGTTTGGCCGGGCCGTCAAACATTTTTTTCGTTTTCCACCTCTCCAGAATATCCATATTTTTCTGGACCTACATTTTTGGCCCTCTATACGAATCTTTTTTTTTTTTTTAACGTAGGTCTCACAGTTGGCAAATAAAACGTATACATGAGAAATGAGTGGTAATGTAGCTATATATAATATTAACTAGTTTTGTGCGTTGTGCGCGGGGCCCGAGGGCCCCGCGGTCTTCTTGTTGTTGTTTTGTTGTTGTTTTGTTGTTGGTGCTGTTGTTTGTGCTGTTGTTGTTGTTGGTGTTGTTGTTTGTGCTGTAGTTTTGTTTTCCAAAGAGAAAAAGTAATGAAGTTGTACTTTTGCTTGAAAGAAAAGGTCCGCATGCGAGCACTTCATTCCCGCAGCTCGGCCTTCGGCCTCGCGTGCTTGGGAAATCGTAAGGGACGCTCCGGGCCTTCGGCCCTACGCGGAGCTCGGCCTTCGGCCTTCGCTGGGTTTCGAGGCTCAGCGTCGGGCCTTCGGCCCGCCGCTTCGCTTATTAAAACACTTGGGGGGTTGGTTTTGCTTTGGGGCGTAAGCGGGAAGTTGGAGCTTAAACACGACCCAATAGTAAAAGTGTCTTGACAAGCTCACGTCGGGCCTACGGCCTTCGGCCTTCGGCCCGCCGTTTCGCTTGTCTAAGACACTTTTCCTATTGGGTCGTGTTTAAGCTCCAACTTCCCCCTCTCGTGTGACGCTTCGGGCCTTCGGCCCTACGCGGAGCTCGGCCTTCGGCCTTCGCTAGCCTCGACGCTCCGCCGTCGGGCCTTCGGCCCGCCGGCTTCGCTTATCAAGACAGTTGACTTTGTAGAACGCTTGGAGGCACAGCATTCACGCAGCTCGGCCTTCGGCCTCGCATGCTTGGGAAATCGTAAGGTCCGCATGCGAGCACTTCATTCCCGCAGCTCGGCCTTCGGCCTCGCGTGCTTGGGAAATCGTAAGGGACGCTCCGGGCCTTCGGCCCTACGCGGAGCTCGGCCTTCGGCCTTCGCTGGGTTTCGAAGCTCAGCGTCGGGCCTTCGGCCCGCCGCTTCGCTTATTAAAACACTTGGAGGGTTGGTTTTGCTTTGGGGCGTAAGCGGGAAGTTGGAGCTTAAACACGACCCAATAGGAAAAGTGTCTTGACAAGCTCACGTCGGGCCTACGGCCTTCGGCCTTCGGCCCGCCGTTTCGCTTGTCTAAGACACTTTTCCTATTGGGTCGTGTTTAAGCTCCAACTTCCCCCTCTCGTGTGACGCTTCGGGCCTTCGGCCCTACGCGGAGCTCGGCCTTCGGCCTTCGCGAGCCTCGACGCTTCGCCGTCGGGCCTTCGGCCCGCCGGCTCCGCTTATCAAGACACTTGACTTGGTAGAACGCTTGGGACTTCATTCACGCAGCTCGGCCTTCGGCCTCGCGTGCTAGCGCATGCGTAAGGGACGCTCCGGGCCTTCGGCCCTACGCGGAGCTCGGCCTTCGGCCTTCGCGAGCCTCGACGCTCCGCCGTCGGGCCTTCGGCCCGCCGGCTCCGCTTATCAAGACAGTTGACTTTGTAGAACGCTTGGAGGCACCGCATTCACGCAGCTCGGCCTTCGGCCTCGCGTGCTAGCGCATGCGTAAGGGACGCTCCGGGCCTTCGGCCCTACGCGGAGCTCGGCCTTCGGCCTTCGCGAGCCTCGACGCTCCGCCGTCGGGCCTTCGGCCCGCCGGCTCCGCTTATCAAGACAGTTGACTTTGTAGAACGCTTGGAGGCACCGCATTCACGCAGCTCGGCCTTCGGCCTCGCGTTTTGGGAGTCGGGGTGGAGGCTCCGGGCCTGACGGCCCGTCGCGGGGTCGGCCTTCGGCCTCCCGGCCCGAAGCTCGCCCTTCGGGCTCGCTTAACACAGTTTTTGTATAAGATTTTGCTTTGTTCGTCATTCCCGCGGCGAGGCCTTCGGCCTCGCCCAAAATTACTGGGGGTAGGACGCGCTCGGACATTCGGGGTGAAGCTCCGGGCCTGACGGCCCGTCGCGGGGTCGGCCTGCGGCCTCCCGGCCTGAAGCTCGCCCTTCGGGCTCGCTTAACCTGCTTGGAAAATTTCAATTGCCCGTATCAGCGGCCATTTTGGATTTTTCCAAAAATTTTTTTTCACATGGTAATCTTGGGCCCCCAAGCTCGCCGCATGCCAAATCTCAGCGCGCTCGGACCAACTTGAAAAAAAAAAAAAAAAAAGTCGGCCATTTTGAAAATTTTTAAATGCAGTTTTGTTTCTCTCGAGGCCCTCTATGACATTTGGTCGAGCACCCCCCACCTATCACGCACCGTTTAAAAGTTGCCATACAAAATAAAAGTGGCCATTTTTTCCGCCATCTTGGATTTTTTCAAAAAAATTTTTCACCATACGAATCCAGGGGACCCCGAGATTCCGTGACCAAAATTTCAGCGCGCTGGGACAAACTTGAAAAAGTGACAAAAAAAAAAGTCGGCCATTTTGAAAAAAAAATGGCGGCGTCAAAAACTGCCAGGGTCCCTCTATGACATTTGGTCGAGCACCCCCCCTCTACCTCTTACCGTTTGGCCGGGCCGTCAAACATTTTTCGACCCGGGAGTCGAATCCAAAAATCCATATTTTTCTGGACCTACATTTTTGACCCTCTATACGAATCACTTTTTTTTTTTAACTCAACCCTTACAGTTTCCAAATAAAACGTATACATTAGAAATCAGTGATTCTTGTAGCTATATATAATATTAACTAGTTTTGTGCGTTGTGCGCGGGGCCCGAGGGCCCCGCGGTCTTCTTGTTGTTGTTGTTTGTGTTGTTGTTTTGTTGTTGTTGTTGTTGGTGCTGTTGTTTGTGTTGTTGTTTGTGCTGTAGTTTTGTTTTCCAAAGAGAAAAAGAAATGAAGTTGAACTTTTGCTTGAAAGAAAAGGTCCGCATGCGAGCACTTCATTCCCGCAGCTCGGCCTTCGGCCTCGCGTGCTTGGGAAACCGTAAGGGACGCTCCGGGCCTTCGGCCCTACGCGGAGCTCGGCCTTCGGCCTTCGCTGGGTTTCGAAGCTCAGCGTCGGGCCTTCGGCCCGCCGCTTCGCTTATTAAAACACTTGGGGGGTTGGTTTTGCTTTGGGGCGTAAGCGGGAAGTTGGAGCTTAAACACGACCCAATAGTAAAAGTGTCTTGACAAGCTCACGTCGGGCCTACGGCCTTCGGCCTTCGGCCCGCCGTTTCGCTTGTCTAAGACACTTTTCCTATTGGGTCGTGTTTAAGCTCCAACTTCCCCCTCTCGTGTGACGCTTCGGGCCTTCGGCCCTACGCGGAGCTCGGCCTTCGGCCTTCGCGAGCCTCGACGCTTCGCCGTCGGGCCTTCGGCCCGCCGGCTCCGCTTATCAAGACAGTTGCTTTTGTAGAACGCTTGGAGGCACCGCATTCACGCAGCTCGGCCTTCGGCCTCGCATGCTTGGGAAATCGTAAGGTCCGCATGCGAGCACTTCATTCCCGCAGCTCGGCCTTCGGCCTCGCGTGCTTGGGAAATCGTAAGGGACGCTCCGGGCCTTCGGCCCTACGCGGAGCTCGGCCTTCGGCCTTCGCTGGGTTTCGAAGCTCAGCGTCGGGCCTTCGGCCCGCCGCTTCGCTTATTAAAACACTTGGGGGGTTGGTTTTGCTTCGGGGCGCAAGCGGGAAGTTGGAGCTTAAACACGACCCAATAGTAAAAGTGTCTTGACAACCTCACGTCGGGCCTACGGCCTTCGGCCTTCGGCCCGCCGTTTCGCTTGTCTAAGACACTTTTCCTATTGGGTTGTGTTTAAGCTCCAACTTCCCCCTCTCGTGTGACGCTTCGGGCCTTCGGCCCTACGCGGAGCTCGGCCTTCGGCCTTCGCGAGCCTCGACGCTCCGCCGTCGGGCCTTCGGCCCGCCGGCTCCGCTTATCGAGACAGTTGACTTTGTAGAACGCTTGGAGGCACCGCATTCACGCAGCTCGGCCTTCGGCCTCGCGTTTCGGGAGTCGGGGTGGAGGCTCCGGGCCTGACGGCCCGTCGCGGGGTCGGCCTTCGGCCTCCCGGCCCGAAGCTCGCCCTTCGGGCTCGCTTAACACAGTTTTTGTATAGGATTTTGCTTTGTTCGTCATTCCCGCGGCGAGGCCTTCGGCCTCGCCCAAAATTACTGGGGGTAGGACACGCTTGGACATTCGGGGTGAAGCTCCGGGCCTGACGGCCCGTCGCGGGGTCGGCCTGCGGCCTCCCAGCCTGAAGCTCGCCCTTCGGGCTCGCTTAACCTGATTGGAAAATTTCAATTGCCCGTATCAGCGGCCATTTTGGATTTTTCCAAAAATATTTTTTCACATGGTAATCTCGGGCCCTCAAGCTCGCCGCATGCCAAATCTCAGCGCGCTCGGACCAACTTGAAAAAAAAAAAAAAAAAAAGTCGGCCATTTTGAAAAATTTTAAATGCAGTTTTGTTTCCCTCGAGGCCCTCTATGACATTTGGTCGAGCACCCCCCACCTATCACGCACCGTTTAAAAGTTGCCATACAAAATAAAAGTGGCCATTTTTTCCGCCATCTTGGATTTTTTCGAAATTTTTTTTTACCAAACGAATCCGAGGGACCCCGAGATTCCGTGACCAAAATTTCAGCGCGCTGGGACAAACTTGAAAAAACGTCAAAAAAAAAAGTCGGCCATTTTGAAAAAAAAATGGCGGCGTCTAAAACTGCCAGGGTCCCTCTATGACATTTGGTTGAGCACCCCCCCTCTACCTCTTACCGTTTCGGCGTGCTCTTATGCAGAATCGTGGTCTTCCACTCGTCCAGGATATCCATATTTTTCTGGACCTACATTTTTGGCCCTCTATACGAATCACTTTTTTTTTTTAACTCAACCCTTACAGTTGCAAAATAAAACATCTATATTAGAAATGTATCGGGTTGTAGCTATATATAATATTAACTAGTTTTGTGCGTTGTGCGCGGGGCCCGAGGGCCCCGCGGTCTTCTTGTTGTTGTTGTTTGTGTTGTTGTTTTGTTGTTGTTGTTGTTGGTGCTGTTGTTTGTGTTGTTGTTTGTGCTGTAGTTTTGTTTTCCAAAGAGAAAAAGAAATGAAGTTGAACTTTTGCTTGAAAGAAAAGGTCCGCATGCGAGCACTTCATTCCCGCAGCTCGGCCTTCGGCCTCGCGTGCTTGGGAAACCGTAAGGGACGCTCCGGGCCTTCGGCCCTACGCGGAGCTCGGCCTTCGGCCTTCGCTGGGTTTCGAAGCTCAGCGTCGGGCCTTCGGCCCGCCGCTTCGCTTATTAAAACACTTGGGGGGTTGGTTTTGCTTTGGGGCGTAAGCGGGAAGTTGGAGCTTAAACACGACCCAATAGTAAAAGTGTCTTGACAAGCTCACGTCGGGCCTACGGCCTTCGGCCTTCGGCCCGCCGTTTCGCTTGTCTAAGACACTTTTCCTATTGGGTCGTGTTTAAGCTCCAACTTCCCCCTCTCGTGTGACGCTTAGGCCGTAGGCCCGACGTGAGGTTGTCAAGACACTTTTACTATTGGGTTGTGTTTAAGCTCCAACTTCCCCCTCTCGTGTGACGCTTCGGGCCTTCGGCCCTACGCGGAGCTCGGCCTTCGGCCTTCGCGAGCCTCGACGCTCCGCCGTCGGGCCTTCGGCCCGCCGGCTCCGCTTATCGAGACAGTTGACTTTGTAGAACGCTTGGAGGCACCGCATTCACGCAGCTCGGCCTTCGGCCTCGCGTTTCGGGAGTCGGGGTGGAGGCTCCGGGCCTTCGGCCCGTCGCCGGGTCGGCCTTCGGCCTCCCGGCCCGGAGCTCGCCCTTCGGGCTCGCTTAACACAGTTTTTGTATAGGATTTCGCTTTGTTCGTCATTCCCGCGGCGAGGCCTTCGGCCTCGCCTAAAATTACTGGGGGTAGGGGACGCTTGGCCATTCGGGGTGAAGCTCCGGGCCTGACGGCCCGTCGCGGGGTCGGCCTGCGGCCTCCCAGCCCTTCGGGCTCGCTTAAAGTACTTGAAAAATTGGTTTTGCCCGTGTCAGCCGCCATTTTGATTTTTTCCAAAAATTTTTTTTCACATGGTAATTTTGGGCTCCCAAGCTCGCCGCATGCCAAATCTCAGCGCGCTCGGACCAACTTGAAAAAAAAAAAAAAAAAAAGTCGGCCAATTTGAAAATTTTTAAATGCAGTTGTATTTCTCTCGAGGCCCTCTATGACATTTGGTCGAGCACCCCCCACCTATCACGCACCGTTTAAAAGTTGCCATACAAAATAAAAGTGGCCATTTTTTCCGCCATCTTGGATTTTTTCAAAATTTTTTTTTACCAATCGAATCCAGGGGACCCCGAGATTCCGTGACCAAAATTTCAGCGCGCTGGGACAATTTTGAAAAAACGTCAAAAAAAAAAGTCGGCCATTTTGAAAAAAAAATGGCGGCGTCAAAAACTGCCAGGGTCCCTCTATGACATTTGGTCGAGCACCCCCCCTCTACCTCTTACCGTTTAGCCGGGCCGTCAAACATTTTTTTCGTTTTCCACCTCTCCAGAATATCCATATTTTTCTGGACCTACATTTTCGGCCCTCTATACGAATCAACTTTTTTTTTTAACCCATGTGCTACAGTTTCCAAATAAAACAGGTACATTAGAAATCAGTGGTTTTGTAGCTATATATAATATTAACTAGTTTTGTGCGTTGTGCGCGGGGCCCGAGGGCCCCGCGGTCTTCTTGTTGTTGTTTTGTTGTTGTTTTGTTGTTGGTGCTGTTGTTTGTGCTGTTGTTGTTGTTGGTGTTGTTGTTTGTGCTGTAGTTTTGTTTTCCAAAGAGAAAAAGTAATGAAGTTGTACTTTTGCTTGAAAGAAAAGGTCCGCATGCGAGCACTTCATTCCCGCAGCTCGGCCTTCGGCCTCGCGTGCTTGGGAAATCGTAAGGGACGCTCCGGGCCTTCGGCCCTACGCGGAGCTCGGCCTTCGGCCTTCGCTGGGTTTCGAAGCTCAGCGTCGGGCCTTCGGCCCGCCGCTTCGCTTATTAAAACACTTGGGGGGTTGGTTTTGCTTTGGGGCGTAAGCGGGAAGTTGGAGCTTAAACACGACCCAATAGTAAAAGTGTCTTGACAAGCTCACGTCGGGCCTACGGCCTTCGGCCTTCGGCCCGCCGTTTCGCTTGTCTAAGACACTTTTCCTATTGGGTCGTGTTTAAGCTCCAACTTCCCCCTCTCGTGTGACGCTTCGGGCCTTCGGCCCTACGCGGAGCTCGGCCTTCGGCCTTCGCTAGCCTCGACGCTCCGCCGTCGGGCCTTCGGCCCGCCGGCTTCGCTTATCAAGACAGTTGACTTTGTAGAACGCTTGGAGGCACAGCATTCACGCAGCTCGGCCTTCGGCCTCGCATGCTTGGGAAATCGTAAGGTCCGCATGCGAGCACTTCATTCCCGCAGCTCGGCCTTCGGCCTCGCGTGCTTGGGAAATCGTAAGGGACGCTCCGGGCCTTCGGCCCTACGCGGAGCTCGGCCTTCGGCCTTCGCTGGGTTTCGAAGCTCAGCGTCGGGCCTTCGGCCCGCCGCTTCGCTTATTAAAACACTTGGAGGGTTGGTTTTGCTTTGGGGCGTAAGCGGGAAGTTGGAGCTTAAACACGACCCAATAGGAAAAGTGTCTTGACAAGCTCACGTCGGGCCTACGGCCTTCGGCCTTCGGCCCGCCGTTTCGCTTGTCTAAGACACTTTTCCTATTGGGTCGTGTTTAAGCTCCAACTTCCCCCTCTCGTGTGACGCTTCGGGCCTTCGGCCCTACGCGGAGCTCGGCCTTCGGCCTTCGCGAGCCTCGACGCTTCGCCGTCGGGCCTTCGGCCCGCCGGCTCCGCTTATCAAGACACTTGACTTGGTAGAACGCTTGGGACTTCATTCACGCAGCTCGGCCTTCGGCCTCGCGTGCTAGCGCATGCGTAAGGGACGCTCCGGGCCTTCGGCCCTACGCGGAGCTCGGCCTTCGGCCTTCGCGAGCCTCGACGCTCCGCCGTCGGGCCTTCGGCCCGCCGGCTCCGCTTATCAAGACAGTTGACTTTGTAGAACGCTTGGAGGCACCGCATTCACGCAGCTCGGCCTTCGGCCTCGCGTGCTAGCGCATGCGTAAGGGACGCTCCGGGCCTTCGGCCCTACGCGGAGCTCGGCCTTCGGCCTTCGCGAGCCTCGACGCTCCGCCGTCGGGCCTTCGGCCCGCCGGCTCCGCTTATCAAGACAGTTGACTTTGTAGAACGCTTGGAGGCACCGCATTCACGCAGCTCGGCCTTCGGCCTCGCGTTTTGGGAGTCGGGGTGGAGGCTCCGGGCCTGACGGCCCGTCGCGGGGTCGGCCTTCGGCCTCCCGGCCCGAAGCTCGCCCTTCGGGCTCGCTTAACACAGTTTTTGTATAAGATTTTGCTTTGTTCGTCATTCCCGCGGCGAGGCCTTCGGCCTCGCCCAAAATTACTGGGGGTAGGACGCGCTCGGACATTCGGGGTGAAGCTCCGGGCCTGACGGCCCGTCGCGGGGTCGGCCTGCGGCCTCCCGGCCTGAAGCTCGCCCTTCGGGCTCGCTTAACCTGCTTGGAAAATTTCAATTGCCCGTATCAGCGGCCATTTTGGATTTTTCCAAAAATTTTTTTTCACATGGTAATCTTGGGCCCCCAAGCTCGCCGCATGCCAAATCTCAGCGCGCTCGGACCAACTTGAAAAAAAAAAAAAAAAAAGTCGGCCATTTTGAAAATTTTTAAATGCAGTTTTGTTTCTCTCGAGGCCCTCTATGACATTTGGTCGAGCACCCCCCACCTATCACGCACCGTTTAAAAGTTGCCATACAAAATAAAAGTGGCCATTTTTTCCGCCATCTTGGATTTTTTCAAAAAAATTTTTCACCATACGAATCCAGGGGACCCCGAGATTCCGTGACCAAAATTTCAGCGCGCTGGGACAAACTTGAAAAAGTGACAAAAAAAAAAGTCGGCCATTTTGAAAAAAAAATGGCGGCGTCAAAAACTGCCAGGGTCCCTCTATGACATTTGGTCGAGCACCCCCCCTCTACCTCTTACCGTTTGGCCGGGCCGTCAAACATTTTTCGACCCGGGAGTCGAATCCAAAAATCCATATTTTTCTGGACCTACATTTTTGACCCTCTATACGAATCACTTTTTTTTTTTAACTCAACCCTTACAGTTTCCAAATAAAACGTATACATTAGAAATCAGTGATTCTTGTAGCTATATATAATATTAACTAGTTTTGTGCGTTGTGCGCGGGGCCCGAGGGCCCCGCGGTCTTCTTGTTGTTGTTTTGTTGTTGTTTTGTTGTTGGTGCTGTTGTTTGTGCTGTTGTTTTGTTGTTGTTTGTGCTGTAGTTTTGTTTTCCAAAGCGAAAAAGAAATGAAGTTGTACTTTTGCTTGAAAGAAAAGGTCCGCATGCGAGCACTTCATTCCCGCAGCTCGGCCTTCGGCCTCGCGTGCTTGGGAAATCGTAAGGGACGCTCCGGGCCTTCGGCCCTACGCGGAGCTCGGCCTTCGGCCTTCGCTGGGTTTCGAAGCTCATTCGCCGCTTCGCTTATTAAAACACTTGGGGGGTTGGTTTTGCTTTGGGGCGTAAGCGGGAAGTTGGAGCTTAAACACGACCCAATAGTAAAAGTGTCTTGTCTAAGACACTTTTCCTATTGGGTCGTGTTTAAGCTCCAACTTCCCCCTCTCGTGTGACGCTCCGGGCCTTCGGCCCTACGCGGAGCTCGGCCTTCGGCCTTCGCCAGCCTCGACGCTTCGCCGTCGGGCCTTCGGCCCGCCGGCTCCGCTTATCAAGACAGTTGACTTTGTAGAACGCTTGGAGGCACTGCATTCACGCAGCTCGGCCTTCGGCCTCGCGTGTTTGAGAGCTCGTGAGGGACGCTCCGGGCCTTCGGCCCTACGCGGAGCTCGGCCTTCGGCCTTCGCGAGCCTCGACGCTTCGCCGTCGGGCCTTCGGCCCGCCGGCTCCGCTTATCAAGACAGTTGCTTTTGAAGAACGCTTGGAGGCACCGCATTCACGCAGCTCGGCCTTCGGCCTCGCGTGCTTGGGAAATCGTAAGGTCCGCATGCGAGCACTTCATTCCCGCAGCTCGGCCTTCGGCCTCGCGTGCTTGGGAAATCGTAAGGGACGCTCCGGGCCTTCGGCCCTACGCGGAGCTCGGCCTTCGGCCTTCGCTGGGTTTCGAAGCTCAGCGTCGGGCCTTCGGCCCGCCGCTTCGCTTATTAAAACACTTGGGGGGTTGGTTTTGCTTCGGGGCGCAAGCGGGAAGTTGGAGCTTAAACACGACCCAATAGTAAAAGTGTCTTGACAACCTCACGTCGGGCCTACGGCCTTCGGCCTTCGGCCCGCCGTTTCGCTTGTCTAAGACACTTTTCCTATTGGGTCGTGTTTAAGCTCCAACTTCCCCCTCTCGTGTGACGCTTCGGGCCTTCGGCCCTACGCGGAGCTCGGCCTTCGGCCTTCGCGAGCCTCGACGCTCCGCCGTCGGGCCTTCGGCCCGCCGGCTCCGCTTATCGAGACAGTTGACTTTGTAGAACGCTTGGAGGCACCGCATTCACGCAGCTCGGCCTTCGGCCTCGCGTTTCGGGAGTCGGGGTGGAGGCTCCGGGCCTTCGGCCCGTCGCCGGGTCGGCCTTCGGCCTCCCGGCCCGGAGCTCGCCCTTCGGGCTCGCTTAACACAGTTTTTGTATAGGATTTCGCTTTGTTCGTCATTCCCGCGGCGAGGCCTTCGGCCTCGCCTAAAATTACTGGGGGTAGGGGACGCTTGGCCATTCGGGGTGAAGCTCCGGGCCTGACGGCCCGTCGCGGGGTCGGCCTGCGGCCTCCCAGCCTGAAGCTCGCCCTTCGGGCTCGCTTAACCTACTTGGAAAATTTCAATTGCCCGTATCAGCCGCCATTTTGGATTTTTCCAAAAATTTTTTTTCAAATGGTAATCTTGGGCCCCCAAGCTCGCCGCATGCCAAATTTCAGCGCGCTCGGACCAACTTGAAAAAAAAAAAAAAAAAAAGTCGGCCATTTTGAAAATTTTTAAATGCAGTTTTATTTCTCTCGAGGCCCTCTATGACATTTGGTCGAGCACCCCCCACCTATCACGCACCGTTTAAAAGTTGCCATACAAAATAAAAGTGGCCATTTTTTCCGCCATCTTGGATTTTTTCGAAATTTTTTTTTACCAAACGAATCCAGGGGACCCCGAGATTCCGTGACCAAAATTTCAGCGCGCTGGGACAAACTTGAAAAAACGCCAAAAAAAAAAGTCGGCCATTTTGAAAAAAAAATGGCGGCGTCAAAAACTGCCAGGGTCCCTCTATGACATTTGGTCGAGCACCCCCCCTCTACCTCTTACCGTTTCGGCGTGCTCTTATGCAGAATCGTGGTCTTCCACTTGTCCAGGATATCCATATTTTTCTGGACCTACATTTTCGGCCCTCTATACGAATCAACTTTTTTTTTTAACCCATGTGCTACAGTTTCCAAATAAAACAGGTACATTAGAAATCAGTGGTTTTGTAGCTATATATAATATTAATTAATTAACTAGTTTTGTGCGTTGTGCGCGGGGCCCGAGGGCCCCGCGGTCTTCTTGTTGTTGTTTTGTTGTTGTTTTGTTGTTGGTGCTGTTGTTTGTGCTGTTGTTGTTGTTGGTGTTGTTGTTTGTGCTGTAGTTTTGTTTTCCAAAGAGAAAAAGTAATGAAGTTGTACTTTTGCTTGAAAGAAAAGGTCCGCATGCGAGCACTTCATTCCCGCAGCTCGGCCTTCGGCCTCGCGTGCTTGGGAAATCGTAAGGGACGCTCCGGGCCTTCGGCCCTACGCGGAGCTCGGCCTTCGGCCTTCGCTGGGTTTCGAAGCTCAGCGTCGGGCCTTCGGCCCGCCGCTTCGCTTATTAAAACACTTGGGGGGTTGGTTTTGCTTTGGGGCGTAAGCGGGAAGTTGGAGCTTAAACACGACCCAATAGTAAAAGTGTCTTGACAAGCTCACGTCGGGCCTACGGCCTTCGGCCTTCGGCCCGCCGTTTCGCTTGTCTAAGACACTTTTCCTATTGGGTCGTGTTTAAGCTCCAACTTCCCCCTCTCGTGTGACGCTTCGGGCCTTCGGCCCTACGCGGAGCTCGGCCTTCGGCCTTCGCTAGCCTCGACGCTCCGCCGTCGGGCCTTCGGCCCGCCGGCTTCGCTTATCAAGACAGTTGACTTTGTAGAACGCTTGGAGGCACAGCATTCACGCAGCTCGGCCTTCGGCCTCGCATGCTTGGGAAATCGTAAGGTCCGCATGCGAGCACTTCATTCCCGCAGCTCGGCCTTCGGCCTCGCGTGCTTGGGAAATCGTAAGGGACGCTCCGGGCCTTCGGCCCTACGCGGAGCTCGGCCTTCGGCCTTCGCTGGGTTTCGAAGCTCAGCGTCGGGCCTTCGGCCCGCCGCTTCGCTTATTAAAACACTTGGAGGGTTGGTTTTGCTTTGGGGCGTAAGCGGGAAGTTGGAGCTTAAACACGACCCAATAGGAAAAGTGTCTTGACAAGCTCACGTCGGGCCTACGGCCTTCGGCCTTCGGCCCGCCGTTTCGCTTGTCTAAGACACTTTTCCTATTGGGTCGTGTTTAAGCTCCAACTTCCCCCTCTCGTGTGACGCTTCGGGCCTTCGGCCCTACGCGGAGCTCGGCCTTCGGCCTTCGCGAGCCTCGACGCTTCGCCGTCGGGCCTTCGGCCCGCCGGCTCCGCTTATCAAGACACTTGACTTGGTAGAACGCTTGGGACTTCATTCACGCAGCTCGGCCTTCGGCCTCGCGTGCTAGCGCATGCGTAAGGGACGCTCCGGGCCTTCGGCCCTACGCGGAGCTCGGCCTTCGGCCTTCGCGAGCCTCGACGCTCCGCCGTCGGGCCTTCGGCCCGCCGGCTCCGCTTATCAAGACAGTTGACTTTGTAGAACGCTTGGAGGCACCGCATTCACGCAGCTCGGCCTTCGGCCTCGCGTGCTAGCGCATGCGTAAGGGACGCTCCGGGCCTTCGGCCCTACGCGGAGCTCGGCCTTCGGCCTTCGCGAGCCTCGACGCTCCGCCGTCGGGCCTTCGGCCCGCCGGCTCCGCTTATCAAGACAGTTGACTTTGTAGAACGCTTGGAGGCACCGCATTCACGCAGCTCGGCCTTCGGCCTCGCGTTTTGGGAGTCGGGGTGGAGGCTCCGGGCCTGACGGCCCGTCGCGGGGTCGGCCTTCGGCCTCCCGGCCCGAAGCTCGCCCTTCGGGCTCGCTTAACACAGTTTTTGTATAAGATTTTGCTTTGTTCGTCATTCCCGCGGCGAGGCCTTCGGCCTCGCCCAAAATTACTGGGGGTAGGACGCGCTCGGACATTCGGGGTGAAGCTCCGGGCCTGACGGCCCGTCGCGGGGTCGGCCTGCGGCCTCCCGGCCTGAAGCTCGCCCTTCGGGCTCGCTTAACCTGCTTGGAAAATTTCAATTGCCCGTATCAGCGGCCATTTTGGATTTTTCCAAAAATTTTTTTTCACATGGTAATCTTGGGCCCCCAAGCTCGCCGCATGCCAAATCTCAGCGCGCTCGGACCAACTTGAAAAAAAAAAAAAAAAAAGTCGGCCATTTTGAAAATTTTTAAATGCAGTTTTGTTTCTCTCGAGGCCCTCTATGACATTTGGTCGAGCACCCCCCACCTATCACGCACCGTTTAAAAGTTGCCATACAAAATAAAAGTGGCCATTTTTTCCGCCATCTTGGATTTTTTCAAAAAAATTTTTCACCATACGAATCCAGGGGACCCCGAGATTCCGTGACCAAAATTTCAGCGCGCTGGGACAAACTTGAAAAAGTGACAAAAAAAAAAGTCGGCCATTTTGAAAAAAAAATGGCGGCGTCAAAAACTGCCAGGGTCCCTCTATGACATTTGGTCGAGCACCCCCCCTCTACCTCTTACCGTTTGGCCGGGCCGTCAAACATTTTTCGACCCGGGAGTCGAATCCAAAAATCCATATTTTTCTGGACCTACATTTTTGACCCTCTATACGAATCACTTTTTTTTTTTAACTCAACCCTTACAGTTTCCAAATAAAACGTATACATTAGAAATCAGTGATTCTTGTAGCTATATATAATATTAACTAGTTTTGTGCGTTGTGCGCGGGGCCCGAGGGCCCCGCGGTCTTCTTGTTGTTGTTTTCTTGTTGTTTTGTTGTTGGTGCTGTTGTTTGTGTTGTTGTTTTGTTGTTGGTGCTGTTGTTTGTGTTGTTGTTTGTGCTGTAGTTTTGTTTTCCAAAGAGTAAAAGAAATGAAGTTGAACTTTTGCTTGAAAGAAAAGGTCCGCATGCGAGCACTTCATTCCCGCAGCTCGGCCTTCGGCCTCGCGTGCTTGGGAAATCGTAAGGGACGCTCCGGGCCTTCGGCCCTACGCGGAGCTCGGCCTTCGGCCTTCGCTGGGTTTCGAAGCTCAGCGTCGGGCCTTCGACCCGCCGCTTCGCTTATTAAAACACTTGGGGGGTTGGTTTTGCTTTGGGGCGTAAGCGGGAAGTTGGAGCTTAAACACGACCCAATAGTAAAAGTGTCTTGACAAGCTCACGTCGGGCCTACGGCCTTCGGCCTTCGGCCCGCCGTTTCGCTTGTCTAAGACACTTTTCCTATTGGGTCGTGTTTAAGCTCCAACTTCCCCCTCTCGTGTGACGCTTCGGGCCTTCGGCCCTACGCGGAGCTCGGCCTTCGGCCTTCGCCAGCCTCGACGCTTCGCCGTCGGGCCTTCGGCCCGCCGGCTCCGCTTATCAAGACAGTTGACTTTGTAGAACGCTTGGAAGCACCGCATTCACGCAGCTCGGCCTTCGGCCTCGCGTGCTTGGGAAATCGTAAGGTCCGCATGCGAGCACTTCATTCCCGCAGCTCGGCCTTCGGCCTCGCGTGCTTGGGAAATCGTAAGGGACGCTCCGGGCCTTCGGCCCTACGCGGAGCTCGGCCTTCGGCCTTCGCTGGGCTTCGAAGCTCAGCGTCGGGCCTTCGGCCCGCCGCTTCGCTTATTAAAACACTTGGAGGGTTGGTTTTGCTATGGGGCGTAAGCGGGAAGTTGAAGCTTAAACACGACCCAATAGTAAAAGTGTCTTGACAAGCTCACGTCGGGCCTACGGCCTTCGGCCTTCGGCCCGCCGTTTCGCTTGTCTAAGACACTTTTCCTATTGGGTCGTGTTTAAGCTCCAACTTCCCCCTCTCGTGTGACGCTTCGGGCCTTCGGCCCTACGCGGAGCTCGGCCTTCGGCCTTCGCTAGCCTCGACGCTCCGCCGTCGGGCCTTCGGCCCGCCGGCTCCGCTTATCAAGACAGTTGACTTGGTAGAACGCTTGGGACTTCATTCACGCAGCTCGGCCTTCGGCCTCGCGTGCTAGCGCATGCGTAAGGGACGCTCCGGGCCTTCGGCCCTACGCGGAGCTCGGCCTTCGGCCTTCGCGAGCCTCGACGCTCCGCCGTCGGGCCTTCGGCCCGCCGGCTCCGCTTATCGAGACAGTTGACTTTGTAGAACGCTTGGAGGCACCGCATTCACGCAGCTCGGCCTTCGGCCTCGCGTTTCGGGAGTCGGGGTGGAGGCTCCGGGCCTGACGGCCCGTCGCGGGGTCGGCCTTCGGCCTCCCGGCCCGAAGCTCGCCCTTCGGGCTCGCTTAACACAGTTTTTATATAGGATTTTGCTTTGTTCGTCATTCCCGCGGCGAGGCCTTCGGCCTCGCCCAAAATTACTGGAGGTAGGACACGCTCGGACATTCAGGGTGAAGCTCCGGGCCTGACGGCCCGTCGCGGGGTCGGCCTGCGGCCTCCCAGCCTGAAGCTCGCCCTTCGGGCTCGCTTAACCTGCTTGGAAAATTTCAATTGCCCGTACCAGCGGCCATTTTGGTTTTTTCCAAAAATTTTTTTTCACATGGTAATCTTGGACCCCCAAGCTCGCCGCATGCCAAATTTCAGCGCGCTCGGACCAACTTGAAAAAAAAAAAAAAAAAAAGTCGGCCATTTTGAAAATTTTTAAATGCAGTTTTGTTTCTCTCGAGGCCCTCTATGACATTTGGTCGAGCACCCCCCACCTATCACGCACCGTTTAAAAGTTGCCATACAAAATAAAAGTGGCCATTTTTTCCGCCATCTTGGATTTTTTCGAAATTTTTTTTCACCAAACGAATCCAGGGGACCCCGAGATTCCGTGACCAAAATTTCAGCGCGCTACGACAATTTTGAAAAAACGCCAAAAAAAAAAGTCGGCCATTTTGAAAAAAAAATGGCGGCGTCAAAAACTGCCAGGGTCCCTCTATGACATTTGGTCGAGCACCCCCCCTCTACCTCTTACCGTTTCGGCGTGCTCTTATGCAGAATCGTGGTCTTCCACTTGTCCAGGATATCCATATTTTTCTGGACCTACATTTTTGGCCCTCTATACGAATCACTTTTTTTTTTTAACCCAAGTCTTACAGTTTCCAAATAAAACATATATATGAGAAATCAGTGGTAATGTAGCTATATATAATATTAACTAGTTTTGTGCGTTGTGCGCGGGGCCCGAGGGCCCCGCGGTCTTCTTGTTGTTGTTTTCTTGTTGTTTTGTTGTTGGTGCTGTTGTTTGTGTTGTTGTTTTGTTGTTGGTGCTGTTGTTTGTGTTGTTGTTTGTGCTGTAGTTTTGTTTTCCAAAGAGTAAAAGAAATGAAGTTGAACTTTTGCTTGAAAGAAAAGGTCCGCATGCGAGCACTTCATTCCCGCAGCTCGGCCTTCGGCCTCGCGTGCTTGGGAAATCGTAAGGGACGCTCCGGGCCTTCGGCCCTACGCGGAGCTCGGCCTTCGGCCTTCGCTGGGTTTCGAAGCTCAGCGTCGGGCCTTCGACCCGCCGCTTCGCTTATTAAAACACTTGGGGGGTTGGTTTTGCTTTGGGGCGTAAGCGGGAAGTTGGAGCTTAAACACGACCCAATAGTAAAAGTGTCTTGACAAGCTCACGTCGGGCCTACGGCCTTCGGCCTTCGGCCCGCCGTTTCGCTTGTCTAAGACACTTTTCCTATTGGGTCGTGTTTAAGCTCCAACTTCCCCCTCTCGTGTGACGCTTCGGGCCTTCGGCCCTACGCGGAGCTCGGCCTTCGGCCTTCGCCAGCCTCGACGCTTCGCCGTCGGGCCTTCGGCCCGCCGGCTCCGCTTATCAAGACAGTTGACTTTGTAGAACGCTTGGAAGCACCGCATTCACGCAGCTCGGCCTTCGGCCTCGCGTGCTTGGGAAATCGTAAGGTCCGCATGCGAGCACTTCATTCCCGCAGCTCGGCCTTCGGCCTCGCGTGCTTGGGAAATCGTAAGGGACGCTCCGGGCCTTCGGCCCTACGCGGAGCTCGGCCTTCGGCCTTCGCTGGGCTTCGAAGCTCAGCGTCGGGCCTTCGGCCCGCCGCTTCGCTTATTAAAACACTTGGAGGGTTGGTTTTGCTATGGGGCGTAAGCGGGAAGTTGAAGCTTAAACACGACCCAATAGTAAAAGTGTCTTGACAAGCTCACGTCGGGCCTACGGCCTTCGGCCTTCGGCCCGCCGTTTCGCTTGTCTAAGACACTTTTCCTATTGGGTCGTGTTTAAGCTCCAACTTCCCCCTCTCGTGTGACGCTTCGGGCCTTCGGCCCTACGCGGAGCTCGGCCTTCGGCCTTCGCTAGCCTCGACGCTCCGCCGTCGGGCCTTCGGCCCGCCGGCTCCGCTTATCAAGACAGTTGACTTGGTAGAACGCTTGGGACTTCATTCACGCAGCTCGGCCTTCGGCCTCGCGTGCTAGCGCATGCGTAAGGGACGCTCCGGGCCTTCGGCCCTACGCGGAGCTCGGCCTTCGGCCTTCGCGAGCCTCGACGCTCCGCCGTCGGGCCTTCGGCCCGCCGGCTCCGCTTATCGAGACAGTTGACTTTGTAGAACGCTTGGAGGCACCGCATTCACGCAGCTCGGCCTTCGGCCTCGCGTTTCGGGAGTCGGGGTGGAGGCTCCGGGCCTGACGGCCCGTCGCGGGGTCGGCCTTCGGCCTCCCGGCCCGAAGCTCGCCCTTCGGGCTCGCTTAACACAGTTTTTATATAGGATTTTGCTTTGTTCGTCATTCCCGCGGCGAGGCCTTCGGCCTCGCCCAAAATTACTGGAGGTAGGACACGCTCGGACATTCAGGGTGAAGCTCCGGGCCTGACGGCCCGTCGCGGGGTCGGCCTGCGGCCTCCCAGCCTGAAGCTCGCCCTTCGGGCTCGCTTAACCTGCTTGGAAAATTTCAATTGCCCGTACCAGCGGCCATTTTGGTTTTTTCCAAAAATTTTTTTTCACATGGTAATCTTGGACCCCCAAGCTCGCCGCATGCCAAATTTCAGCGCGCTCGGACCAACTTGAAAAAAAAAAAAAAAAAAAGTCGGCCATTTTGAAAATTTTTAAATGCAGTTTTGTTTCTCTCGAGGCCCTCTATGACATTTGGTCGAGCACCCCCCACCTATCACGCACCGTTTAAAAGTTGCCATACAAAATAAAAGTGGCCATTTTTTCCGCCATCTTGGATTTTTTCGAAATTTTTTTTCACCAAACGAATCCAGGGGACCCCGAGATTCCGTGACCAAAATTTCAGCGCGCTACGACAATTTTGAAAAAACGCCAAAAAAAAAAGTCGGCCATTTTGAAAAAAAAATGGCGGCGTCAAAAACTGCCAGGGTCCCTCTATGACATTTGGTCGAGCACCCCCCCTCTACCTCTTACCGTTTCGGCGTGCTCTTATGCAGAATCGTGGTCTTCCACTTGTCCAGGATATCCATATTTTTCTGGACCTACATTTTTGGCCCTCTATACGAATCACTTTTTTTTTTTAACCCAAGTCTTACAGTTTCCAAATAAAACATATATATGAGAAATCAGTGGTAATGTAGCTATATATAATATTAACTAGTTTTGTGCGTTGTGCGCGGGGCCCGAGGGCCCCGCGGTCTTCTTGTAGCTTGTTGTTGGTGCTGTTGTTTGTGCTGTTGTTTGTGCTGTTGTTTGTGCTGTTGTTGTTGTTGGAGCTGTTGTTTGTGCTGTTGTAATTGTGTAGTAGTTTGTTTTCCAGAGGGAAAAGGAAATGAAGTTTTACTTTTGCTTGAAACAAAAGGTCCCTTACGAGCTCTTAAGCACGCGAGGCCGAAGGCCGAGCTGCGTGAATGCGGTGCCTCC